>NW_028270187.1:3977891-4303870 GCF_037043375.1 Chiloscyllium plagiosum | reverse complement strand
TTCCTTTCCCCTCTACCTTTTCTCCTCTCCTTACTCCGCCCCTTACTCTTCTTCCCCCCTTCTCTTCTACGCCCCCTTCTCTTCTCCCCCCCCTTCTCTTCTCCCCCCCTTCTCTCTCCTTCCCCTTCTCTTCTCCTCGCCCTTCTCTTCTCCTCTCCTTCTCTTCTCCTCCCCTCTCTTCTCCTCCCTCTCTCTTCTCCCCCCTCTCGTCTCCTCCCTTCTCTTCTCCTCCCCTTCTCTTCTCCTCCCCTTCTCTTCTCCTCCTTCTCTTCTCCTCCTCTTCTCTTCTCCTCTCCCTTCTCTTCTCCTCCCTTGCTCTTCTCCTCCCTCTCTTCTCCTCCCCTCTCTTCTACCCCCCTCTCTTCTACCGGCCCCCTCTCATCTCTACCCCCCTCTCTTCAACCCCCCCTCACTTCTACCCCCCCTCACTTCTACCCCCCCCTTCACTTCTACGCCCCCCTTCTCTTCTACCCCCCCTTCTCTTCTACCCCCCTTCTCTTCTCCCCCCCTTCTCTTCTCCCCCCCTTCTCTTCTCCCCCCCTTCTCTTCTCCCCCCCTTCTCTTCTCCCCCCTTCTCTTCTCCCCCCCCCTTCTCTTCTCCCCCCTTCTCTTCTCCCCCCCTTCTCTTCTCCCCCCCTTCTCTTCTCCCCCCCTTCTCTTCTCCCCCCCTTCTCTTCTCCCCCCCTTCTCTTCTCCCCCCCTTCTCTTCTCCCCCCTTCTCTTCTCCCCCCCTTCTCTTCTCCCCCCCTTCTCTTCTCCCCCCCTTCTCTTCTCCCCCCCTTCTCTTCTCCCCCCTTCTCTCTCCCCCCTTCTCTTCTCCCCCCCTTCTCTCTCCCCCCCTTCTCTTCTCTCCCCCCTTCTCTTCTCCCCCCTTCTCTTCTCCCCCCCTTCTCTTCTCTCCCCCCTTCTCTTCTCCCCCCCTTCTCTTCTCCCCCCCTTCTCTTCTCCCCCCCTTCTCTTCTCCTCCCCCTTCTCTTTCTCCCCCCCTTCTCTTCTCCCCCCTTCTCTTCTCCCCCCCTTCTCTCTCTTCTCCCCCCTTCTCTTCTCCCCCCCTTCTCTTCTCCCCCCCCTTCTCTTCTCCCCCCCTTCTCTTCTCCCCCCCTTCTCTTCTCCCCCCCTTCTCTTCTCCTCCCCTCTCTTCTCCTCCCCTTCTCTTCTCCTCCCCTCTCTTCTACCCCCCTCTTCTTCTACCCCCTCTCTTCTACCCCCCTCTCTTCTACCCCCTCTCTTCTACCCCCCTCTCTTCTACCCCCTCTCTTCTACCCCCTCTCTCTTCTCCTCCCCTTCTCTTCTCCTCCCCTTCTCCTCTCCCCCCCTCTCTTCTACCCCCTCTCTTCTACCCCCCTCTCTTCTACCCCCTCTCTTCTACCCCCTCTCTTCTACCCCCTCTCTTCTACCCCCCTCTCTTCTACCCCTCTCTTCTCTTCTCCCCCCCCTTCTCTTCTCCCCCCCCCTTCTCTTCTACCCCCCCTTCTCTTCTACCCCCCCCTTCTCTTCTACCCCCCCTTCTCTTCTACCCCCCCTTCTCTTCTCCCCCCTTCTCTTCTCCCCCCCCCTCTCTTCTCCTCCCCTTCTCTTCTCCTCCCCTTCTCTTCTCTCCCCTTCTCTTCTACCCCCTCTCTTCTACCCCCCTTCTCTTCTACCCCCCCCTTCTCTTCTACCCCCCTTCTCTTCTCCCCCCCTCTCTTCTCCCCCCCTCTCTTCTCCTCCCCTTCTCTTCTCCTCCCCTTCTCTTCTACTCCTCTCTTCTCCCCCCCTCTCTTCTCCTCCCCTTCTCTCTCCCCCCCTCTCTTCTCCCCCCCTCTCTTCTCCTCCCCTCTCTTCTACCCCCTCTCTTCTCCCCCCTTCTCTTCTCCCCCCCTTCTCTTCTCCCCCCCTTCTCTTCTCCCCCCCTTCTCTTCTCCCACCCCCCTTCTCTTCTCCCACCCCCCTTCTCTTCTCCCCCCCCCTTCTCTTCTCCCCCCCCTTCTCTTCTCCTCCCCTTCTCTTCTCCTCCCCTTCTCTTCTACTCCCTCTCTTCTCCTCCCCTTCTCTTCTCCCCCCCTTCTCTTCTCCCCCCCTTCTCTTCTCCCCCCCTTCTCTTCTCCTCCCCTTCTCTTCTCCCCCCCTTCTCTTCTCCCCCCCTTCTCTTCTCCCCCCCTTCTCTTCTCCCCCCCTTCTCTTCTCCCCCCCTTCTCTTCTCCCCCCCTTCTCTTCTCCCCCCCCCCTCTCTTCTACCCCCCGTTCTCTTCTCCTCCCCTTCTCTTCTCCTCCCCTTCTCTTCTCCCCCCCCTCTCTTCTCCCCCCCTCTCTTCTCCCCCCCTCTCTTCTCCCCCCCTCTCTTCTCCCCCCCTCTCTTCTCCCCCCCTCTTCTCCCCCCCCTTCTCTTCTCCCCCCCTTCTCTTCTCCCCCCCTTCTCTTCTCCCACCCCCCTTCTCTTCTCCCCCCCCCCTTCTCTTCTCCCCCCCCTTCTCTTCTCCCCCCCCTTCTCTTCTCCCCCCCCTTCTCTTCTCCCCCCCCCTTCTCTTCTCCCCCCCCCTTCTCTTCTCCCCCCCCTTCTCTTCTCCCCCCCCTTCTCTTCTCCCCCCCCTTCTCTTCTCCCCCCCCTTCTCTTCTCCCCCCCCTTCTCTTCTCCCCCCCTTCTCTTCTCCCACCCCCCTTCTCTTCTCCCCCCCCTTCTCTTCTCCCCCCCCTTCTCTTCTCCCCCCCCTTCTCTTCTCCCCCCCCTTCTCTTCTCCCCCCCCTTCTCTTCTCCCCCCCTTCTCTTCTCCCCCCCCTTCTCTTCTCCCCCCCCTTCTCTTCTCCCCCCCTTCTCTTCTCCCCCCCTTCTCTTCTCCCCCCCCTTCTCTTCTCCCCCCCCCTTCTCTTCTCCCCCCCCCTTCTCTTCTCCCCTCCCTCTCTTCTCCCCCCCCTTCTCTTCTCCCCCCCCTTCTCTTCTCCCCCCCCCTTCTCTTCTCCCCCCCCTTCTCTTCTCCCCCCCTTCTCTTCTCCCCCCCCTTCTCTTCTCCCCCCCCTTCTCTTCTCCCCCCCCTTCTCTTCTCCCCCCCCTTCTCTTCTCCCCCCCCTTCTCTTCTCCCCCCCCTTCTCTTCTCCCCCCCCCCCTTCTCTTCTCCCCCCCCCTTCTCTTCTCCCCTCCCTTCTCTTCTCCCCCCCCTTCTCTTCTCCCCCCCCCCCTTCTCTTCTCCCCCCCCTTCTCTTCTCCCCCCCCTTCTCTTCTCCCCCCCCCCTTCTCTTCTCCCCCCCCTTCTCTTCTCCCCTCCCTTCTCTTCTCCCCCCCCTTCTCTTCTCCCCCCCCCCCCTTCTCTTCTCCCCCCCCTTCTCTTCTCCCCCCCCCTTCTCTTCTACCCCCCCTCTCTTCTCCCCCCCTCTCTTCTCCCCCCCCTCTCTTCTCCCCCCCTCTCTTCTCCCCCCCTCTCTTCTCCCCCCCTCTCTTCTCCCCCCCTCTCTTCTCCCCCCCTTCTCTTCTCCTCCCCTTCTCTTCTCCTCCCCTTCTCTTCTCCTCCCCTTCTCTTCTCCTCCCCTTCTCTTCTCCTCCCCTTCTCTTCTCCCCCCCTTCTCTTCTCCCCCCCCTTCTCTTCTCCCCCCCTTCTCTTCTCCCCCCCCCCTCTCTTCTACCCCCCGTTCTCTTCTACCCCCCGTTCTCTTCTCCCCCCCTTCTCTTCTCCCCCCCTTCTCTTCTCCCCCCCTTCTCTTCTCCCCCCCTTCTCTTCTCCCCCCCTTCTCTTCTCCCCCCCTTCTCTTCTCCCCCCCGTCTCTTCTCCCCCCCGTCTCTTCCACCCCCCTCTCCGTCTCTTCCACCCCCCTCTCCGTCTCTTCCACCCCCCTCTCCGTCTCTTCCACCCCCCTCTCCGTCTCTTCCACCCCCCTCTCCGTCTCTTCCACCCCCCTCTCCGTCTCTTCCACCCCCCTCTCCGTCTCTTCCACCCCCCTCTCCGTCTCTTCCACCCCCCTCTCCGTCTCTTCCACCCCCCTCTCCGTCTCTTCCACCCCCCTCTCCGTCTCTTCCACCCCCCTCTCCGTCTCTTCCACCCCCCTCTCCGTCTCTTCCACCCCCCTCTCCGTCTCTTCCACCCCCCTCTCCGTCTCTTCCACCCCCCTCTCCGTCTCTTCCACCCCCCTCTCCGTCTCTTCCACCCCCCTCTCCGTCTCTTCCACCCCCCTCTCCGTCTCTTCCACCCCCCTCTCCGTCTCTTCCACCCCCCTCTCCGTCTCTTCCACCCCCCTCTCCGTCTCTTCCACCCCCCTCTCCGTCTCTTCCACCCCCCTCTCCGTCTCTTTTCCCACCCCTCCTCCTCCTTCTCCTTTCTCTCCTCCCCCCCCCCCCCCCCCGCCCCCTCTCCTTCTCTTGTTGGTTTTTCTCTTGAGGGCTACAGGACGAAAGTTAGCCACCAGGATACACGAACACCAGCTAGCCACAAAAAGACACGATCCTCTCTCCCTCGTAGCAGATACAGGGAAAGATTCAGGAGATTGAGCTTATTCTCTTTCAAGTAGAGGAGATGAAGTGGTGACCTTATTGTGGTGTTGAAAATTTGAACAATTCTGACGGGAAAGCAGGTTATTGTTTCCCATTCATTGGTTTATTAGTAACTGACAAGAAAGAATTTTAAGATTGTCAGTGAGAGAGTGAGATGAAGAGAAACGTATTGGGTTGTTGAGTTTGGAATGTGCTGCTTGGGAGGCAGTTTCCATAGGAGGTTCGAAAAGTGAGTTGGATATAAATTCGAAAGGGATGATGTTAGAGGACTACGGAGATATGGGCTGGAGAGTGAGACTAGCTGGGTAGCTCTTTCAGGAGCTGGTACAGATATGAGTGACCGCCTTCTGTACAGTAAAAATTCATGATTCTATGAACATATAAGTTCTGAACCAGATTCCGGACAATTCCTTGGGACCTTGGCTCAGTGACCTTGTTGCCAGGGAGGTTTACACGCAAACAGCAGCAAATTGTTGTCACGAGCGGGATTGGAACTTGGTTGGGTAATGGTCTGGAAATATTTCACTCCAAGGGAGGTGATGGGAAATTGAGCTGAGGGCATGAGTGAGGACAGACCTGCAAGAAATTTCAAAAATGCAGAGATCGGGTCAAGTCTATTGAATGGTGAATGTGAATCTATGAGCTGCTGATCCTACATCATCACGTATTGGTCAGCATTCATGCTGGTATTTGTCTGATTGGGAAGATCAACGAAAACTAATCTCTGGAAGCGTTGGAAGGAAGTTTGGGTTGTTTCCTGAACAACAGAGAAGGTTGATGGTGGAGGGGTCATGATAGAGGTCTGTAAGATTGGTAGTGTTGTACAGCAGAGAGACCTGAGGGTTCAGGTCCATAATTCTTTGGGGTTTGTGTCACAGGTAGACAAGGTGTTTGAGAAGGTGTTTAGAACACTTGCCTTCATTGCTCAGACCATTGAGTGTTGGAGTTCAGACACCATGTTGTGGTTGTACAGGACACTGGTGAAGCCTGTTCTGGTGTATTGTGTCCAGTTCTGGTTGCCCTGTTATGGGAAGGCAATTGTTAAGTTGGAGAGGGTTCAGAAAAAATATATCAGTATGTTGTTTAGGAATGGAGCGATTGAGTTATAAAGAGAGGCTGGATGGGATGGGACTATTTTAACTGGACCATAGAAGTTTGAGGGGTATGGAGGTTTATGAAATCATGATGGGCATAGATGAGGTGAATGGCAGGTGTCTTTTCCCAAGGGTGGGGGACTTCAAGATCAGTGGACATATTTTTCAGGTGAGAGGAGAAACATTTTTAAAAACGCAATGATGGGCAACTTTTTTTAATGGCTAGTGGTTCAAGTGTGGATTTAACTTCCAGATGAAGTGGCGGATGCAAGGACAGTTACAATGTTTAAAAGACATGTAGATAAGTACAAGAATAGGAAAGGTTTGGAGAGATATGGGCCAAGTGCAAACAAGTGGCACTAGTTTCGGATGAGATTATGGACGGCTTGGACTAGTTGGACTGAAGGGTCTGTTTCCTTGCTGTATGACTCTACGATGCTATTATGAGGGACATGGACAGGGGGACAGGAAACAGCTGTTTCCCTTAGTAAAAGCATCAGTAACAAGAGGGTCATCATTTTTAAAGTGAAGGGAAAGAGGTTGAGAGAGGGATTTGAGGACTGTTTCACCCAGAGGATGGTGGGAATCTGGAACATGTGAAAGTAAAATATTTCGGCTTTCAGTTTCTATTTGAAACCATTAATTGCTCCGGTGTGTGGAATTCCTGAAGAAGGGCTCATGCCCGAAACGTCGATTCTCCTGCTCCTTGGATGCTGCCTGACCTGCTGCGCTTTTCCAGCAACACATTTTCGGCTCTGATCTCCAGCATCTGCAGTCCTCACTTTTTCTCCGGTGTGTGGAAATGCCACTTTATAACTGCGGGGGATTCCATGATTTATTAATGTGGAATATTTGTATAAAGGAGCAGGAAGAAGCCATTGAGCTCCTTGATCCTGTTCCACCATTCAATGGCAGATCTGTGACCTGACTCCATAGACCTGCCTGTGGCCTCTAAACCCTTTAATAACTTTGCTGAACAACAAAAAAAAATCTCTCTCAGATTTAAAACTAACAACTGATCCAGCAATGCCTGCTGTTTGTGGAAGAGTGTTCCAAACCTCTCCCAGCCTTTGTGCATAGTAGTACTTCCTAACATCTCTCCTGAACAGTCTGTCCCGAATTCTCCAGCTGTGCCCTCCCTAGTTCAAGGATCCCCATCCAGTGGAAACGCTTTCAATTCCTATACCTTGTCTTCTCCTGTTAATATCTTCAATCAGATCATCCCTAAACCCTGTAAATTCTGGACAGGACAGGCTTAATTTGTGTAATCCCTCCTCATAACTTAACCCCTGAAGCCCAGGTATCAATCTTGTAAACTCACGCTGTACTCCCAGGCCAATCTATCCTTCCTCAGGTGTGGTGCCCAGATCTGCTCCAAGTGGGGTCTAACCAGGGTTTTCTATAACTGCAGCATCCCTTCTGCATCCCTGTACTCCAATCCTCTCAATATAAATGTCAGCATTCCATTAGCTTTCTTCAGGCAATGAATGTCAGAAATTAAAAGAAATCAGAAACTGTTGGAGAAACTCAGCAGGGACAGATATTATTTGCCACCTGGGGACTGTCTGACTGCTGTTGAAGACAACTTTCCATCTTTTCTTTTGACCCTTTAGTTTTGAGCTGTGCTGCAGCCATGTACTCTTCAGGGATACAGGATGGCAACTATTCACTTTGTTTACAAACGTCGAGATTCTTGAACAAGGGGGTACTTTGAGAATTGTTACTAAACGGCAGAAAATCAAATGCTTTCCGTATATCTGAGGGAGGCTGTGTGCAATGGGTGTGACTGAACTTGGAATTCATAGGGTACGCCCTGGGAGCCATCTGAGGAAAGAACAATATTGATTCTTCATGATTTTATTCCTTAGAGGGATATATATATTTTTTTTTAGATTACTTACAGTGTGGAAACAGGCCCTTCGGCCCAACAAGTCCACACCGACCCGCCGAAGCGTAATCCACCCATTCCCCTACATTTACCCCTTTACCCAACACTACGGGCAATTTAGCATGGCCAATTCACCTGACCTGCACATCTTTGGAGTGTGGGAGGAAACCGGAGCACCCGGAGGAAACCCACGCAAGGAGAATGTGCAAACTCCACACAGTCAGTCGCCTGAGTTGGGAATTGAACCCAGGTCTCTGGCGCTGTGAGGCAGCAGTGCTAACCACTGTGCCACCGTGCCGCCCTAATGGGTTTAGGTGGAATACTCTTCAGAGGGTCAGTGTCAACTTGTTGGGCCGAAGATCCTGTTTCCTCATTGTAGAGATTCCATAAGTAGAAATCTTATTCCATTTGCAAATTAAATAATGAAAGTAGTGTGTTCAATCTTTCAGTTTACCACCCGCTTGTCAACCCTCTGCTTACTGCCTCGCCAAACAAGCCTCTTATAACCACTCCCACTTGCGGCTTCCTTCCTCAGAGCTTTAGTATCCCTTTCCCAAACCCTTTCTGCAAGGGGCCGGGTTCAAGGGAGTAAGCAGACCAGAGAGTGGGAGGGTCAGGGAGGGAAGTGGAAAGCAGGAGAATAACAGTGAGTAGGACAGAGGCAGCAAGTGAGGACAACAAACCAGTCACATGGTGTATACTAAATGCTGATAGTATCAACAATTCCAGGCCCAAAACTGTGCAACAAAGCTTTAAGTGGCTGTTTTTCCAAGATCAACCAAATGCCTCTGTTCATGCTCATGCCAACTTATCACTGACCAGGATGCCACAAAGGCTCCGGTACGTTATATAGTGAAAATCCCAATGCTAATTGTGCATATTCTTATAACTGTAACAGGAGCAATGCATTGATAATCAACAACTCCACTAGTTGTTCTATTAGCATTGCCACTGCTTCTCTTCTGCGCCACAGGTTTGATGTGATGTTGAGTGACATCAACAGCATAGGTTCAGTTCCTGCACTGGCTGCGGTTACCATTGACTATTCTTCTTCTCAACCTCTCCTCTCATCTGAAACATCGTGACCCTCAGATTAAACAACCAACCATCTCCATCACTGATGATGTTACCTAGTATGGTGACGGAACATCTGAAAATGAACCTTCCAGCTCAGTGAGCAAACCTACATCTAGAACCAACCATCTCTCTAATGACAGCACAGCCCTATGGTCTTATTAGACTACAGCAACTTTACCTTTAACTATTCAGAATAAGTGATATCCATCAGACTTCAGTACTAAACTGAAAATAATCCCTTTATTACAAATAAAAATTTATTCTTAAATAAAGGCAAACACTTGTTAACATCAAAGTCACAATCTGAACTTGAAACTATTTTCCCTTAATTCCAAACGCAGACATACTCAAGAATATCTGCAGATATTTTTAAACAAAATTCAACATGAAAAAAATTAGACATAACTATTTTGTTTGTAAAAGGCAAAAGGAAGAAAACCATGTTGGAAACAAAGGACAAAAGGTGATGATAGCTTAAATCCAGTGGAATTTCTGTTGACAAAGTCAAATTACAGACAGCCATTGGGTAATGGTAGAACTTTTGTTTTGTTCAACCTGGATATACGTCTTTAGTAATCGGTCAAAGTCTAGTATGTCAAGGTTGTCAGAAGTACACAAAGACACTTCCACTGAGAAATCAATTTCAGAAGGCAGCCTTACGACAACTGGAGTGTGTTCTTCACTGACTCCTACGATCTACAAAACAGAGTTTGAAGTACAGAAAGGGTGCATGGCAACCATTTGTGTAGAAGGCCCACAGTCATTTTTGAGGAAGGCAGACAATAAATCTCCCTTTTAGCTACGTAAAAGTCTGCTTAGCAGATTTTTTGAAAATTCATGGATTTTTTTCGGTAAATGAATGATTTAAAGTACATACTAAACTGCTCACCTCACTCCTGATGAAACCCCGTTTAACCCGGGGTTAAACCTTCCATATTTTAATTCTTTCCATACAGTTCTTAAACATGAATATGTATTCACAACAATATCACACCATTTTATCTCTAACATTAAAGCTGGCTATATCCCATGGTTTACATTGGCACAGAAACTATTTTGAAAACACAATCCTAAAGTTGACAAATCTCCATATCCTTTTGAATTACCATCTTACAGGAATTTATTTTATTTTTCATTCATTAACATTCAAGCTGGAATAAAAACTAAAAATTCAAATCATCATTGGCAAAGGTGATAGCAGTGATATATGGTCAGAGTCTTCCCTGATTGAGCCATTCCAAGTATCTCAGTCTCAAGTCAGGAGTGTGATGGAATCCTCCCTACTTGCCTGGATGGTTGCAGCTCCAACAATATTCGAAAAAGCATCGAGGGAAAAAGCAGTCCCCACTTAATTGGAACCACATCCAGATGATACTCCCTCTACTCAGTAGCAGCAATACTAAGATGTACTGCGAAAATACACCAAAGATCCTCAGGCAACACCTTCAAAACCCATGACCACTTCAATCTAGAAGGACAAGTGCAGCAGATACGTGGGAACACCCACCCTCTACAAGTTCCCCTTTGGGCCACTCGGTGTCCTAATTTGGAAATATAACACTGTTCCTCTGGTGTCATTGGGTCAAAATCCGGGAATTCCCTCCCTCAGGGCAATGTGCTCCCACAGCACATGGACTGCAGCAGTTCAAGAAAGCAGCTTATCCCTACCTTCTCAAGTAGGCAACTAGGGATGAGTTTGGCAATAAACGTAGGGTCTAGTGGGTGATGCCCATGTGTCATGAGTGATGAATAATAAAAAAGGTTATAAATTACCCCAGGGCCTCCACCTTCCCTATGTGAGCTTGTTTTGAGAGGGTAGGTGCAAACTTCGTAGGAATGTTGATGCAAAATACACATTTGATATTATTGAGTCACCTGGTTCGTGAACTAGTTTGAAAATATTGCTATATGGCCAAGAGCTTCGGCTTATATTACTGTTGGGTTGGGGCTGTGACCTTAATTATCATTCCGTATTTAATTTTGAGGCATCGTTTGCTGTTATTCTAACATTCTGATCTCTAATCTTTTGGTTCATTTTGCTTGTTGTTTTTTGATTATAGATGACTCTGAAACACACAACAGTTTGGTGTACTCAGTTTTCACCATCTCAAACCAAGAAAGGCTGGTAAAGAATATAATATATATACACTTTATAACATTTCTGGTTCAGTGAAAGTGGAGATTTTCTTTGGTTTATCTTAACCCTCAAAAACCCAGCCATTTTTAAACATCGCTTGTGTTTCTCTTGCTTATAGCATGGAGCGAAGGTCTGCCCAAGCTTTTTGAATCTTTTTACATTTGAATTTATTAATAATCGATAGTGTTTGCAATCATCTAAATCATAGCGATGTTCCATCTATGTCAACTAAATTAATAACAGAGCTGAAAATGTGTTGCTGGAAAAGCGCAGCAGGTCAGGCAGCATCCAAGGAGCAGGAGAATCCACGTTTCGGGCATGAGCCCTTCTTCAGGAATGAGGAAAGTGTGCCCAGCAGACCAAGATAAAAGGTAGGGAGGAGGGACTTGGGGGAGGGGCGTTGGAAATGCGATAGGTGGAAGGAGGTTGAGGTGAGGGTGATAGTGTGAGGGTGGGGGCGGAGAGGTCAGGAAGAAGATTGCAGGTTAGGAAGGTGGTGCTGAGTTCAAGGGTTGGGACTGAGACAAGGTGGGGGAGGGGAAATGAGGAAACTGGAGAAATCTGAGTTCATCCCTTATGGTTGGAGAGTTACTAGGCGGAAGTTGAGGCGTTCTTCCTCCAGTTCTCCTCCCCCCACCTTGTCTCAGTCCCAACCCTCGAACTCAGCACCACCTTCCTAACCTGCAATCTTCTTCCTGACCTCTCCGCCCCCACCCCCACTCCGGCCTATCACCCTCACCTTAACCTCCTTCCACCTATCGCATTTCCAACGCCCCTCCCCCAAGTCCCTCCTCCCTACCTTTTATCTTGGCCTGCTGCACACACTTTCCTCATTCCTGAAGAATGGCTCATGCCCGAAACGTCGATTCTCCTGCTCCTTGGATGCTTCCTGACCTGCTACGCTTTTCCAGCAACACGTTTTCAGCTCTGATCTCCAGCAGCTGCAGTCCTCACTTTCTCCTCGAATAAATTAATAACAGGGCAATGTGAATTGGAAGAGGGAATGTTACACTGATGGCTAATTGCTTTACCTTGCATCTTGTTTTCAGGGGATTCCTACAGTTTAGGCCCTGGGTCATCAGTCTGTTGATTGCCCCAGTACAACAGCTTATTGTTTGAGAATGGTCCCTTCTGGCCTTGGTCTTTTGAGGGCAAGGAGCCATTCGCTCTGGGTCTAGCATCATTTACATAAGTGTTTTATTTCATTGTCCTGAGCGTTTCTTTGACACAACGATAGGTGGAAGGACAGGGTAATATTGAGGAAGGGGTAAGGTTGCAGAAGGATTTACAAGAAAAATCCCAGGGATGAAGATCTTGTCATACGAGGAGAGGTTGAGGAATATGAGTCTGGACTTGTTTAGAAGGGTGAGGGTGAATCTGGTTGAAACTGAGAGGCTTGGATAGAGTGGACATAGAGAAGATATTTCCACGAGTAGGAGAGACTAAGACCCGAACGCACAGCCTCCGAGTGAAGGGAACTCCCTTTAGGACAGAGATGAGGAGGAATTTCTTCAGCCAGACAGTGGGGAATCTGTGGAACTCATTACTGCAGACAGCTCTCATTATGTCTTTAAGACAGAGATAGGTTCTTGATCAATAGGAGGATCAACTGTTACAGAGAGAAGGCAGGAAAATGGGGTTAACAAATATATCAGCCATGACAGAATGGCAGAGCAGATTTGATGGGCCAAATGCCTGCTATATCTTATGGTCTTGGTTACTTAGAGATTAATAGACTGTGATGCATAACACAGTTTAGGCACTCCAATTCAGAGCTTTCTGAGCATGTGCTATGAGACAGCCACACTAAAATGTGTTCAGGCAGCTGGACGATCAACACAACATACGGGCTAGGAGCCCGCGGGAACCTGCTTCCCCCATTCTGTACAGCTGTGGCTGATCTCATCCCAGCCTCACTGCAGTTTCCTGCCCTCGCTCCCTTTAATACCTCACTGATTAACAATCTGTCTGTCCCCTCCTTCAATTTATTCAGTGTCCCGATATGCACCCACATACTGGGAAGTGATTTCCCAGAGATTCCCACCCCCTCTGCCTTGGAGAGGAGCCATTTCTCAACATGTTTCGTTTCAATCTGTCCCACCCCCTTCTCTTGAAACAATGACCCCCTCGTTCTAAATTGTCACATCTGAGGAAACATCCTCCATGTCTCCTTTGTCAATCCCACCCCCTTTACCACCCTATATCCCTCAGTTGGATCTCCCTTATTCCTCTAAACTCCAGAGCATATTGGCCTTAACTGCTGAATCTCTCTTCCACGACAAGCCCCTCATCTCTGAAAATGAAATGTACAAAATCACGCTAGATGGTATCTTGGATGTAGTTTACACATCTCAAAGTGAGTTCGTCATAGTTTCCGAGAAGTCTGCAGCCCAGAAAATGACCCGTGTCTGTGCTGGTCAGAAACGACCACCTCAATATTCTCTTATCCCATTTCCCCAGCACTTGGCTCAATAGCCTTGGCATCACGAGTGCACATTTAAATCCTCCTTCAAAGTGACGAGAGTTTCTGCATCTCCCATCCTTACGTGCAGTGACTTCCAGATTGCACACCACCCTGTGGGTGAACAAGATTTTCCTCACATCCCTTCAAATCTTCCTGGCCCTTACCTTCAATCTATACCCCCCCCCCCCCCCCCAAACCTCCGTTAAGCGGGGAAAGTTTCTTCCTGTCTCCCCTATCTTCATCCCTCATCATTTTATACATCCTTCTCTTTCAATCTACTCTGCTGTAGGGACAACAACCCCAGTCTGCCCAACCTCTCTCAATCACAACTCTTTAGCCCCGAAGGCAATATGCTGGTAATTCTCCTTTGCACCCTCTCCCACTTCATTTAGATATGTACCGTTGATAAACAGCTCACTCCAAAAGTGCATCAGGGAGGAAACATACAAGTTATTTTGCAGTGAAAAAGAGGGCAGTTAATTTTTAACAGTAGAGTTATGTTTTTAGCAGGCGGTTAATATGAAGTCACCGTTGTTTCATTAGAGAGAGGGAGAAAGAGGTGTGGGGGAGAAAAGCAAACAACTGTTTTATGGTTTAACCTGAGGGACACCACATCTAAAGCACAGGGAATGATCACTCACAGCAATCTCAACCAGAGCAGCAATTGAACGCATGCTGTCAATGTGACTGTACATTTTAAGCCTACTACAGAATCAACTGAGCTAACCAACCTTGGCATGGGCAGTGGCAAAAACATTGAGTGGCACAGTGGCTCCGTGGTTAGCATTGCTGCCTCACAGCGCCAGGAATCCAGGAACAATTCCGGCCTCGGGTGACTGTTTGTTGATTGGGAGTTTGCATATTCTCCCCTTCTCTGCATGGGTTTCTCTGGGTGCTCCGGTTTCCTCCCACAGTCCAAAGCTGTGCAGTTCAGATGGATTGGCCTTGCTAAGTTGCCCATAGTATGAGAGTTATGCACGCTAGGAGGATTAGTCATGGGAAATGCGGTGTTACAGGGATTGGAGAGGTGGTGGCTCTGGATTGGTTGCTATTCAGAGGGTCAATATATGGAGCCGATGGGCCAAAAGGCCTGCTTCCACACTGTAGGATACTATGATGTGCAGGTTAGGGGGATTGGCCATGGTTAATGCAGGGTTACGGGGGGAGGGGTAGGGTCAGGACTGGGTGGGATCCTCTTCACTGGCTTGGGACAGACTAGATGGGCTGAATGGTCTCTTTCCACACTGTATGGATTCTGTCGACATCAATGTTTAGCTCAATGGTGTGGGGCAATTTATTCCGGTCTCAAATTTGATGAGATTCACTGTCAGTTTCTGAAATAATGGGGAACCAAAATCCTATGTTTTCAGCTCCCCAGGGTTTGCCCTGCAGATGTGAATGTGAATCTTGCTGTGGCAGGTGGTGGATTTGGAATGGGATTTTAAACAAAAACAGATCTGGAGTTGATGACTGTTGTCAGGAACAAACGATCATCTGGTTCAAAATTGAAGATTGAGGTGAGGAGGAGTTTCTTCTCTGAGGGTTGAGTGTCATTGGAATTCCTTGCCACAGAGAGCTATGTGTGGGGACAGGAGCAGGTTTAAGGCTGGAATAGATACATAGATTCTTGATCAGTCAGGGAATTGAGGGTTACATGTTAAGTGCAGGAAAGTGGGCATGAGGAATGGTGCATCAGCCACAATGCTATTGAATGGATGAAGAGGTTCGAGGGGCTGAATGGCCTTCTCTTGTTCCTGTCTGTGATGGTCCTTAAGGGAGTGAAATCTGACCACCTTACCCGCTTTGCTCTGCATGTGATTCCTAACCCTTTGCAAACTCTTCACTGCCCTTCTGGCTGAGCAAGTCGATTGGTTCAAGGACATTTCGGAATTGCATCCACTTCCCACCTTGGCAGAGATGACCACATCCTGTTCAGACTACAGAGAAATAAAATTTGTCAAAGTCAGTTTTTGATTTGTTCCAAACATGTGCTTTGCCAAGAGAAATTGGTCTGTATAATGACCCCAGATATTCACACCTCCTCCTGTACACTCTGTCTTTCAGGCAAAGTTTGTTATTCTCATCCATTTTTATATCATGTAGCATGGAAACGGGCCCTTCAGCCTAACTCTCCCATGCTGACAAGGTTGCCCAAACTCAACTAGTCCCATTTATCTGCACCTTTCTTATCCATATACCTCTGCAAGGTTTGTGAAGGATTGTCGCTCAGGTTGAGGTTTAGGGTGTAGGTTTGCTCACTGAGCTGTAGGTTTGATATCCAGACGTTTCATTACCTGGCTAGGTAACATAATCAGTGGCGACCTCCAAGTGAAGTGAAGCTGTTGTCTCCTGCTTTTTATTTATATGTTTGCCCTGGATGGGGGTTCCTGAGTTTGGGTGATGTCGTTTCCTGAGGGGTTGATAGATGGTATCTAGATCTATGTGTTTGTTTATGGCGTTGTGGTTGGAGTGCCAGGCCTCTAAGAATTCTAGTGGTTTGAATCTCTCACTGGTTGAGGTTACCATGAAGGACTCTCCTTCTCCATCTCTTCTCCTTGTGTGAGGCATGGTAACCCTGAGGTTAAACCATCACCTATCAGTTTGCTCTCTCGCGCTCTCTCACATTTGAGAGAATGCATTCCTCCTTATCTCTGTTTTCAATCTGCCCGGCTCCTTATCCTGAACCAATAACCTCTCGTTCTAGATTCTCCCAGAAGAGCATACATCCTCTCTTCATCTCCTTTGTCAATACCCCCTTTAGCATCTTATAGCCCTCAGTTAGTTTTCCTCTCTTCCAAACTCCAGAGAAACCGCTCAATCTCTCATCTAAGGCAAACCCTTCATCGCTGGAAATGATTGGGTGAATCTCTTCGGAACTGCCTCTGTCCTCGAAAGATCAAATTTGTACCAGTCTCTTTTCATAAGACTAACCTTTCATCGTGGCAATCAATTCAGTGATCTCCTCTGAACTCCCTCCAACTCAACTCCATCCCTCCTCAAGGAATGGGAACAAAACTGCCCGCAGTACTCCGGTTGTGGAATCCCTTGTACAGTTGCAGCAACAATTATCTACTTCCATACTCCATTTCTTTCGCAATAAATGTCTTCCTTGAGACCTGCTGTCGCCTTTGCTCAGACGTTTTGAACTTTCTCTCCTAGTTAAATGATAACTTGCCTTTTTCAATTCTTCCAACTACCTATTACTCCACTTTGACAGAACTGTGAACTTGAACTCCAAGTTCCCTCTGTTCCACTACACTCCTCCATGAAACTCCTACCTTGATTTGTCTTTCCAAAATACAAGACCTCACACACTCACAAAGTTATGCTGACCATTCCATATCAAACTCGATCTTTCCAATTGCATGTAAATCATATCTCTCAGAATCTTCAAGTAATTTACCTCAGATAGATTAAGGCTTAATGGTCATAGAGGTGTACAACACGGAAACAGACCCTTCGGTCCTACCCGTCCATGCTGACTAGATATCCCAAGCCATTCTAGTCCCACCTGCCAGCACCCGGCCCGTAACCCTCCAAACCCTTCCTATTCATATACTCATCCAAATGCCTCTTGAATGTTGCAATTGTACCAGCCTTCACCACATCCTCTGGCAGCTCATTCCATACACATACCACCCTCTGTGTGAAAAAAGTGCCCTTAGGTCTCTCATATCTTTTCCCTCTCACGCTAAACCTATGCCCTCTAGTTCTGGACTCCACGACTCCAGGGAAAAGACTTTGCCTATTTACCCTATCCATGTCCATCATAATTTTGTAAGTCTCTATTAGGTCACCCCTCAGCCTCCACTCCAGGGAAAACAGCCCCAGCCTGTTCAGCCTCTCCTTATAGCTCAAGTCCTCCAACCCTGGCAACATCCTTGTAAATCTTTTCTGAACCCTTTCAAGTTTCACAACATCTTTCCAATAGGAAGGAGACCAGAATTGCATGCAATATTCCAACAGTGCCCGAACTAATCTCCTGTACAGCTGCAACATGACCTCCTAATTCCTGTACTCGATACTCTGACCAATAAAGGAAAGCATACCAAACACCTTCTTCACAATCCTATCTACCTATGACTCCACTTTCAAGGAGCTATGAACCTGCACTCCAAGGTTTCGTTATTCAGCAACACTCCCTAGGACCTTACCATTAAGTGCATAAGTCCTGCTAAGATTTGCTTTCTCAAAATACAGCACCTCACATTAATCTGAATTAAACTCCATCCGCCACTTCTCAGCCCATTGGCCCATCTGTAATCTGAGGTAACCCTCTCCGCTGTCCACTGCACCTCCAATTTTGGTGTCATCTGCAAACTAACTAACTGTACCTCTTATGCTCGCATCCAAATTATTTATGTAAATGACAAAAAGTAGAGGACCGAGCACCGATCCTTGTGGCACTCCACTGGTCACAGGCCTCCAGCCTGAAAAACAACCCTCCACCACCACCCTCTGACTTCTACCTTTGAGCTAGTTCTGTATCTAAATGGCTAGTTCTCCCTGTATTCCACGAGATCTAACCTTGCTAATCAGTCTCCCATGAGGAACCTTGTCAAATGCCTTACTGAAGTCCATTTAGATCACATCTGCTGCTCTCCCAGGTTTTTCTTTGCAACCATTCTTGAATAATCGGACTTTCCCACCCTCTACTCTTCTGTGACGTCATCTGTGGCTAAATATCAGTCAGGTCTCCAGCCTGTTGCAGTGAGGACCTAGAAATTGGACAAACTAACAGATATAAGGGTAGAAAAGTCTCACTTTCTCCTAGAAAAGTCTCCTGGCCCTAATGGATTGCATCTGAGGGGACTAAAAGAGATGGCACTCTTGGTAATTTTCTAAACTTAGCTGGACTCTGGGTCAGTTCTGCAGATTGGAAAACAGCAAATGTGATGCCACTGTTTAAAAAGGGAGATAGAGAAAACAAATGGGGAATTATAGGCCAGTTAGCTTAACATATGTAGTGGCAAGATGCTCGAGTCTATTATCAAGGAAGAAATAGCAAGGCATCTCAATAGAAATTGTCCCAATTGCCAGGCGCAGCAAGTCATGCTTAATTAATCTTCTAGAATACTATGAAGATATTATAAGTACCCTGAACAATATGGACCAAGTGGATGTGATATACCTAGATTTCCAAAAGGCATTCGATAAGGTGCCGTGCAAAAGGCTGCTGCATAAGATAAAGGTGCACGGCATTACAGGCAATCCATTAGCATGGATAGAGGGTTGGTTAACTAACAGGAAGCAAAGAGTGGGGAAATTTGAATGCTTTTCTGGTTGGCAATCAATGACTAGTGGTGTGCATCAGGGATCAGTGTTAGAATCGCAATTGTTTACAATTTACACAGATGGTGTGGAGTTGGGGACCACAGGTAGTGTGTTAAAGTTTGCAGATGACAAACGTTTAGAGGCATATGTTCAAGTGTGTGGATGAAGGTCTGGCAGATGGAGTACAATGTTGGTAAATGTGAAGTCATCCATTTTAGTAGCAATAATAGTAAAAAGGACTATTATTTGAACAGTAAAAATTTGCAGTAAGCTACTGTGCAGTGGGATTTGGGTTTCCTTGAGTATAAATCACAGAAGGTTGGTCTGCGGATGCAACAGGTAAATACCAAGGCAAATGGAATATTGTCCTTTATTGGTGGAGGGATTGGGTTTAAAAGTGGGGAGGATATGTTGTGGCTGTATAGGGTGCTGGTGAGGTCACATCTAGCATACTGCGTGCAGTTTTGGTCTCCTTACTTGAGAAAGGAGGTACTGGCACTAAAGGGGGTGCAGAGGAGGCTCACTAGGTTCTTGAGTTGAGGGGGTTGCTTTAAGAGGAGAAACTGAGTAGGCTGGGATTATAATCATTGGAATTTAGAAGAGTGGGGGGGGGGGGTGGTTGGTTGGGAGAGGAATCTTACAGAAACATATAAAATTATGAAGGGAATAGATGAGATTGAAGCAGGAAGAAAGTTGTCACTGGTGGGTGAACCTATAACAAGGGGGCATTGACTCAAAATTAAGGGGAGCAGATTTAGGACTGAATTGAGAAGGAATTTCTTCACCCAGAGGGTTGTGAATTTGTAGAATTCCCTGCCCAGTGAAGTAGTTGAGGTTTCCTCATTGAATGTTTTTAAAGCTAAGATAATGTTTTGAAGAGAAAAGGAATTCAGGGTTATGGTGAGACGCTGGGTAAGTAGAGCTGAGGCTGGGAAAAGATCAGCCACGATCTTATAGAATGGCAGAGCAGTTTCAAAGGGCCAGATGGCCGACTCTTACTCCAGATTCTTATGTTTATAATTCTTAGTGGTCAATCATCCCAAACCTAGAACATCACTGCAGGAGTTTCTCAGGTTAGTACCCTTGGCCCAATCGCTCTGAGCTGTCTCAATGACTTTACGTTTGATGAAAGTCCAAGTTGGTACTCTGCTTACACAATATGTAGCACCATTTTAGACTCCTCAGGCACACAAGCAATCTCTGTCCTAACACTGTAAAAGAAGATCGGTCACATGGAACATGTTTTGTGTAACAGAACATCTCAAGGTCCTTCAGGAGAGTTTGCAAAATAAATATTGGGCACCGACACATTGAATGGTATTCCCTTGAATGACAAAAATTTTGATTGCAGGACAAGATTTGAACAAATATTAATGAGGAAAGAGGCAGACTAGTTGAGGGATGGAATATCAGAACTTCCTGCTCAGGCAAGGTCATAATGGAATAATGACAGTCAGAGATGCTAAAGAGGGCAGAATGACTGGAATGCAGGTATCTCAGAGTGAGGAAGTGCAGGTAACAGGGGCAGGGAGCAACACAGCCCAATATGCAGATATCAGAGTTACGGACTGGATATTATAGTGAGCAAGAGGGATTTTTGCAATTTTTAACTGGAGCAAATTTCTGCTCATGGAGGCAGTACCTTCGTGGTATTGTCAGCAGACTATTAACCTAGGGACCCAGGTCATATTCGGAGGATCTGGTTTTAAATTCTACTATGACGGATGAGTTGAATGAAAATCTGGAATTGATTGTTGGAAAATCCCACCTGGTTTACTGAAGTCCTTTAAAGGAAGGAAACAGTGTCCATGTACGTGATTCTAAATCTGCAGTGATGTGGTTGGCTTTTAACTGCCCTGGATGAGGGAGTGATGCCCACATCCTGTGAATCAATAAAACATTCAGTGCTGTCGAATACACAGTCTGTTAATTTAGCAACAGTGGAATAATAGAGACATTGGGTTGTCTGATGAGATAGAATTGGGTAATGTCAGCGGACATGTGAACATTAATGCAGAGCCTTTGGATGAGCACACCTCATGGTGTCGTGTGGTTGAGAATAGCAGAAGCCAGGGATAGGGTCCCCCCTTGGGGTTACCAACTTCTAAGTTTTTGGAAAGGAAATGAGGCCATGTTGGTCTTCACTGGATGGATGATGATGGTGCAATTAAAGTGACCAGATGAGAGCAAGAACTGTTAACAATATCAGTGAATGGGAGGAGGTTAGTATCTCGGCAATTGAGTGGGAAAATGGTCAAGAAATGAGAAGTTGGTTCCGATGGACACGAGGAGCTCCCAAAGTAGGAGAGGACCTGGAGGAAGTTGAGTATTCAGGACTCAGACAAAGTGGAACTTCAGAGACAGTTTCAGGGAAAGGAGGGACATGGAAGAGACAGCTGCTCAGATTATCTCAATCTGAATGACAAAGCAGCTCAATGAGCTCCTTACAAGATGGAGGAGAGAGAAAGGGAACCTTTTCAAAAGGAAGTGCTAAGAACATTAGAAAGTGTTAGCAAGCTGGGTGTTTACTACAAATTTGATATAATTGACTTTTTAATTCCTTTATAAACACCTGTAACCAATGCTGACATTGATGTTGTAATGTGATAGGTTAAGTGTGATGGAGGGAACCAGTGTGGCAGATGGTGATTACTTTAGAAAGATAAAGCAAGATAGCATGATTGGTTATGCTAATGTTATCCAATAAGCTCAGGACGAACAACTGTATAAATTGCAGGAGAACAAAGTGCCTGTGGGGAGACAGGGAAGACATTTCGCTGGCTCCCACAACTTTGATTTTGCAAGATTAAAGTTTAATTTCGTGAAGGATTTTCTGTGTCTCCTGGTAATTTTTAATAAAACATTGAGTGAGTGATTCTTCCACAATACAGTCAGAGGGAGATCACTTCAATGAGCACTTAGAAATAGGTTTGTTACAATGTGTTTAATACAAAGTGCATTTATTTCAGTCATCCCGAATAGTCATCCCTTTAACTGAACTGGAGTTCATTAACTTCAGCAGAAACCTGCCCCAGTGGATATCATTCAGTTATCAACTACAAAAATAATTAAGTTCTTTGACATGGCTCCACATCAGGTGGGAGTATGAAGCAGGGAGATGTTCACGGTAAAAACCAGGTACTGTAATTTCTCATTAATACGCTGGTGTTTCAGCAGCTTGGATTTCACAATGAATCTCTTCCCACAGTCAGTGCAGCAGAACAGCCTCTAACTTGCGAGAGATCGCTGGTGTTTTATGAGAAAATCCTTTCCCGTAGTGTGAGCAGGTGAATGGTCTCTCCCTCGTGTGGATCCGAGGGTGTTTAATGAGGTTGGATGAGGGCTTGAACCCACACCCACAGTGAGAGCACATGAAGGATCTCTCATCACAGTGAGGATGTTGTTGGGATATCAGTGCCCCAGAGTTTTTAAAGCACCTCCCACATTGTGAGCATTTCAAAGGTCTGTCCTCTGTGTGAACTTGCTGGGGTTTCAGCAGGGTGGATGATTGAGTGAATCCTTTCCCACCCTTGGAACAGATGAATGGCCTTTCCCCAGTGTGGCTGTATTTATATTGTGACAGGGCAGATGATCTGCTGAAGACTTGTCCACATATACAACACACGTATGGTTTCTCTCCCACTGTGAACGGTGCTTTTTTCCTGCAAAACCCAATGATATTCAGATGACTCGGCAGATTGGGAAGTGATGCCTCGTTTTAAGTCTCCTCATTGCAAATAATCTTCTTTCCATACCCTGTGAAATTCATTGAAAACAAAAGGCAAATCAATTGAGAACCCAGAAAAAGATAATGTTTAAAACCATCAGATGCAACTCAACCCAGCAAGTCTGCTGTCACCATTCAGTGAGATCAGAGCTGATCCCATAATCTTCAGCTCTATTTTCCTGCCTTATGCCCCCACCCGTGAATTCCTTACTAATTGAAAATCTATTTATCTCAGCCTTGGACACACTGAGCAGCACAGCCTTTACAGGGCACTGCAGTATTCAGTACCCGAAGAGAAGGAATTCCTCCACATCTGTTTTTACTAGGTGATTCCTTACTCTGAGATTATGTCCTCAACTTTCAAATAAGTCGTAACAATCTCCCTGAATCTACAATGTCAAGCTCCTCCGAATCTTTCCATAAGGTCTTGACTCATTCTTCTGAACTTCAATGAGTACAGAAGCAGTCTGCTCAAACTCATCTCCTGAGAAATTCCTCCCATATCCGGGATCAATCTCCTGAAAATTCTATGGACTGCCTTTCCCAAAACAAAAGGACAAAAACTATTTACAGGATTCCAAATGGGATCTGACTCGTGTCTTATACAGTTTTAGCAAAACTTCAATTTTTCTTCCCATTCCCTTTAAATAAAAGCCAACTGACTATTTCCCTTCCCGAACACCCACTGAACCTGGATGCTAGTTTTTCATCTTTCAAGCAGAAGGACCCACAATTCCATGCTGCAGCTTTCTGCAGAGGTTTTCCCTCATTAAATAATATTCATCTCTCCTTGTCTTCCTGCCAAAATGCATATATTTTCCCACATTATATTCCACAGTGCTGGAAGGAGGATGATGAGAATGAGAGGGGTTTTATCAACCATATCTTGACCATAACCTCCCAAACCAGCCACTTCCACCACCACGAAGGACCGGGGAGCATGTATATATGACCAGCACTCTCTTGGAGATCCCTCCAACTCACACAGCATCCCAACATGCAGTGCTGGATGAATAGAAATTACTTCCAATTTAATCAAGAACTTGGGAGCAGAGTCATAGAGATGTCCAGCATGGAAACAGACCCTTTGGTCCAACCCGTCCATGCCGACCAGATATCCCAACCCAATCTAGTCCCACCTGCCAGCGCCCAGCCCATATCCCTCCAAACTCTTCCTATTCATATACCGTCCAAATGCCTCTTAAATGTTGCAATTGTACCAGCCTCCATCACATCCTCTGGCAGCTCTTTCCATACACGTACCACCCTCTGCGTGAAAACGTTGCCCCTTAGGTCTCTTTTATATCTTTCCCCTCTCACCCTAAATCTCTATTTCTGGACTCCCCGACCCCAGGGAAAAGACTTTGTCTGTTTATCCTATCCATGCCCCTCATAATTTTGTAAGCCTGTATAAGGTCACCCCTCAGCTTCTGACGCTCCAGGGAAAACAGCCCCAGCCTGTTCAGCCTCTCCCTGCAGCTCAAATCCTCCAAACCTGGCAACATCCTTGTAAATCTTTTCTGAACCCTTTCAATTTTCAATCTTTCCGATAGGAAGGAGACCAGAATTGCATGCAATATTCCAACAGTAGCCTAACCAATGTCCTGAACAGCCGCAACATGACCTCCCAACTCCTGTACTCAATACTCTGACCAATAAAGGAAAGCATACCAAACACCTTCTTCACTATCCTATCTATCTGCGACTCCACTTTCAAGGAGCTATGAACCTGCACTCCAAGGTCTCTTTGTTCAGCAACACTCCCTAGGACCTTACCATTAAGTATATAAGTCCTTGTAAGATTTGCTTTCTCTAAATACAGCACCTCGCATTAATCTGAATTAAACTCCATCTGCCACTTCTCAGCCCATCTGGTCCAGATCCTGTTGTAATCTGAGGTAACCCTCTTCGCTGTCCACTACACCTCCAATTTTGATGTCATCTGCAAACTTACTAACTGTACCTCTTATGCTCGCATCCAAATCATTTATGTAAATGACAAAACGTAGAGGGCCCAGCACCGATCCTTGTGGCACTCCACTGGTCACAGGCCTCCAGTCTGAAAAATAACCCTCCAGTCTGAAAAACAACCCTCCACCACCACGCTCTGACTTACCTTTGAGCCAGTTCTGTATACAAATGGCTAGTTCTCCCTGTATTCCATGAGATCTAAGCTTGCTAATCAGTCTCCCATGGGGAACCTTATCAAACGCCTTACTGAAGTCCATATGGATCACATCTACTGCTCTGCCCTCATCAATCTTCTTTGTTACTTCTTCAAAAAACTCAATCAAGTTTGTGAGACATGATTTCCCACGCACAAAGCCATGTTGACTATCCCGAATCAGTCCTTGCCTTTCCAAATACATATACATCCTGTCCCTCAGGATTCCCTCCAACAACTTGCCCACCACCGAGGTCAGGCTCACCGGTCTCTAGTTCCCTGGCTTGTCTTTACTGCCCTTCTTAAACAGTGGCACCACCTTTGCCAACCTCCAGTCTTCCGGCACCTCCCCTGTGACTATTGATGATACAAACATCTCAGCAAGAGGCCCAGCAATCACTTCTCTAGCTTCTCAGAGTTCTCGGGTATACCTGATCAGGTCCTGGGGATTTATCCACCTTTAACCGTTTCAAGACATCCAGCACTTCCTCTGTAATCTGGACATTTTGCAAGATGTCACCATACATTGCCCTACAGTCTATATCTTCCATATCCTTTTCCACAGTAAATACTGATGCAAAATTATTCATTTAGTATCTCCCCCATTTTCTGTGGCTCCACACAACGGCCGCCTTGCTGATCTTTGTGGGGCCCTATTCTCTCTCTAGTTACCCTTTTGTCCTTAATATATTTGTAAAACCTCTTTGGATTCTCCTTAATTCTTCCTCATGTCCGTGTTTTGTCCTCCTGATTTCCCTCTTAAGTATACTCCTACTTTCTTTATGCTCTTCTAAGGATTCACTCGATCTATCCTGTCTGTACCTGACATATGCTTCCTTCTTTTTCTTAACCAAACCCTCAATTTCTTTAGTCATACAGTATTCCCTATACCTACCAGTCTTCCCTTTCACCCTGACAGGAATATACTTTCTCTGGATTTTGTTATCTCATTTCTGAAGGCTTCCCATTTTTCAGCCATCCCTTTACCTGTGAACATCTGCCTCCAATCAGCTTTTGAAAGTTCTTGCCTAATAGTGTCAAAATTGGCCTTTCTGCAATTTAGAACTTCAACTTTTAGATCTGGTCTATCCTTTTCCATCACTATTCTAAAATGAATAGAATTATGGTCGCTGGCCCCAAAGTGCTCCCCCACTGACACCTCAGTCACCTGCCCTGCCTTATTTCCCAAGTTTTGCACCTTCTCTAGTAGGTACATCCACATACTGAATCAGAAAATTTTCTTGTACACACTTAAGGAATTCCTCTCCATCTAAACCCTTAACACTATGGCAGTCCTAGTCGATGTTTGGAAAGTTAAAATCCCCTACCATAACTACCCTGCTAATCTTACAGATAGATGAGATCTCCTGACAAGTTTGTTTCTTGATTTCCCTCTGACTATTGGGGAGGGGTGTCTATAATACAATCCCAATAAGGTGATCATCCCTTTCTTATTTCTCAGTTCCACCTGTTCGAGAGAGATGTGTGTAATGACTTTGATATGAAAAGGGTGGAAAAGGTGTTAGTTTTCAGTCTGAGACAGATCAACTTTTGTTCAACAAAGGTATTCCGGGATATGGGCCAAAGGCTGAACTACACACAGCAGCCATGAGTTCATTCAATAGTGGAACAGCTGAAAGGCCTACTCCTGATCCTTTGTTCTCTGAAAGCTGCAGGCCTCAGTCCCTGTTACAGACTTCCTAAGTCCAACTGTATCACCCCCTCAGGTAACTATCTGGACCCGGCTCTTCCCAACATTAAGAGAACATCACACTTGGAGACCACCTTTCAGCTTTCTCACTTTCTCACCGTGACGTTCTATTTCCATTTCAGTAATGTGGCCTGACTCCAACAGAGTCTCAGTTCCAGGTGCTGAAAATCTTATCCAGTCGTTTGTCATCTCGAGACTGAATGACCCTAACACACTCCTGATCCACCTCCCACTTTCAACCTCCCTGTAATCTTCAGCTCATCCAACACCCCGCTGCCCGTGCGCTCACTCAGAGTTTTGTTCTCCTCACCCTGAGCTCACTGACCTGGAGAGGTCACAAATTGAGGAAAAGCAAGATTTTAACAAATTTATTGTCCTTCTTTTCAAATCCTTCTATGATACTGATCATTCCCATCTGTAACCATCTGTAATCTCTGCCAGCCACACAATCTTTCAAGATATCTGCACTTACTTAATTTTGGCTTCTTGAGCATGGTCAATTAATCTCCCCAACAACAGTGGATGTTCTTTCAGTATGAAATGTTTAAAAATCAAATTAAGCACCAAGTCATTGAAATGGAGGGGCCAGACCAGGCGAAGTGTCATGATTGCATTATGTCAGAGCAGGTGGACCCCATTGTGGTTCATAGCGAATACAACCATAACAAGTGTTGGTTGAGGGAATCCAGCTCAGATTGTTGAGCTGAAGTCTGATCTCCGAACACTGCCACACATCAGGGAGGGGCAAGAGTTACTGAGATGCTCTATTTCAGGAGGCAATCACACCCCTTAGATTAACTACCTCAAATCAATCAGTGGTCAGGGACAAAAGGGTGTGACGATGAGTGATGCAAATAGAGGAAACCAGAGGGTAGTGCTAAATGAGCCTCAGCCCTTCAGCTTATCAAACAGGTTTGAGATTCTTGCTCCCTGTGTGGATGAGTGTGTGAGGTTTGTAGGGAGGATGAGCAAACTGACCACAGCACTGTGGGAGAGGGAGCCATTCAAGAGGAAGGAGAAAGAGTCCCGAAGGCAGATTTGCCTGCCTGGTGCCTGGCTTCACGCTGCAGAGGAACAATCCAGTTGTCGATATAGACAGAACGAGGGAAGAAGTTCTACTGAAGGAATATGTGCAGCTCAGGGATAAATTTAAAAAACAGAATTAAAAAATCTCTGGATTTCTATTTGAGTCATAAATCAGCAAGATTATAACAGTAAGATGTGTGGGGTTGAACGATTGGTCTAGGATAAACAGGAGGTTTGAATTCACTGGACATTGGAGACAGTACTGGGGAAGGATGAAACTCTTCTGATGGGACAGGCTACACGTGAATGATGCTGAGGCCAGAGTCATGGAGAATGGTATAACCAGGACCTATATATTGAACTTTAAATTAAAATATGGGGGCTGTTTTTCAGCTGCGTGCAAAATTATGGAAAAGTCAAAATGGGGAAGTGCTCAGCACAGCTAAAAGTTTCCACAACAAAAAAATAGGACAGAAAGTACAGAAAGGATCAGGAATCTAACTTCAAGCACAGCAGGTAAGGGGACACCTATGAGAAGAGGGACAATTAACGCAGGGCTGAGCGACTTGTAACTAAATACACATGGTCTACAGAACAAGGTAAATCAGCTGGTACGCCAGAGTAAACTTGGCATTCACAATGTTGTATCAGAGAAAAGGCTGCAGGGGGTTCAGGGCTGTTCACTAATTATCCAAGCTATCAAAAAGGCAATGGGCAGAGTCAGAGGGGTTGCCTTGTTTGCAAGAAATAAAATTAAATTGACAGCAAGAAGCGAAATAGAGTCAAAAGGTGTAGAACCTGTGAGGGTAGAGATCAGGAACCACAAAGGGAAAAAGATGC
This sequence comes from Chiloscyllium plagiosum, assembly GCF_037043375.1. Lineage (NCBI taxonomy): Eukaryota > Metazoa > Chordata > Chondrichthyes > Orectolobiformes > Hemiscylliidae > Chiloscyllium > Chiloscyllium plagiosum. The sequence continues at coordinate 4,276,012 of NW_028270187.1, read as the reverse complement.
CGATGGAACGTGTGTACAAGCCATTAGCCACTGTCACGGTGTGGGGGAGAAAATAAATCAGGAGATTATAAAAGCATGTAAGGAACTGTTGCAATAATCATGGGGGACTTCAATATGTAGGTGAGCTGGGAAAAACAGGTTCTCAAGAAAACGTGGAATTATCTGAGAGATTTGTTTGGATCAGTTTGTGGTAGAGCCCACTCAGCAACAAGTAATTCTGGATTTAGTGATGAGTAACGAGGGAGACTTGATTAGGGAGCTCAAAGTGAAAGAACTCCTCGGAGGCAGTGGCTATAACATAATAAAGTTCACCCTGCAGCTTGAGGGGGAGAAGATTGAATCAGATGTAAGGGATTACAATTGAGTAAAGGTAACTACAAAGACATGTGGGGAGAGCTGGCCAGAGTTGATTGGAAGGAATAGCCGACCAGCGAAGATCGTGGAGCAACGATGGCAGGAGTTTCTGGGTTAATTCAGGAGACATTGCAGAAATTCATCCCAAGGAAGAAGAAACATACTAAGGGGAGGATGAGACAACCCTGTTTGATATGAGAAGTCAGAGAGAGCATAAAGGCAACAGAAGCAGCACATAGTGTGGTAAAGATTACTGGAAGCCAGAATATTGGGAAGTCTTTAAAAAACAGCAAATAAAAGATGAGGGCGGATAAGAGGTGAAATATGAGAGAGAGCGAGTTACTAATGTAAAAGAGGGCTGCACGCCCTTTTGGATATCTAACTGGTTACGGAGAGACAAGTGTAGACATTGGACAGCTTGAAAACAATGCTGGAAAAGTAGTAATGGGGAACCACGGCATGGCAGAGGATCTGAAGAGGTACTTTCCATCAGTTTTTAACAGTGGAAGACACCAGCAACAGTCTAGAACTTCAAAGGAGACGTGGAGACAGAAGTGAGTGCATTGGCCATTGGTCAGGGGAAGGTGCTGAGAAGCTGAAGGTGGATAAATCAAGACCGGATGGACTACACTCCAGATAACTGAAGGAGACAGCGGAGTAGATTGGAGAGGCATTGGTGATGATCTTTCAGAAAGCACTGGAGTCAGGCAGGGTCCCAGATGACTGGAAAATGGCTAATGCAACATGTGTTTAAGAAAGGAGGGAAGCAGAGGCAGGAAACTATAGGCTACGTAGCTAGAACGTAGTCATTCCTAAGGTTTGAGAATCCCTTGTTTAGAATGAGGCTGCAGAGTCCTTGAAAGTGCATGGTAAAATAGGGCAGAGTCTGCACAGCTTTGCTAAGGATAGGTCTTCCCTGACAAATCTGTTTGAATTCTTTGAGGAAGTAACAAGCAAGTTAGACAACACACAGAGCCAGTGGGTGTAATCAATTTGCATTTCCAGGCGGCCTTTGATAAGGTACCACACAGCAGGCTGCTAAATAAGGTAAAGGCAGAGAATTGGCTGCCTGGCAGAAGGTAGAGAATTGGGATAAAATGGTCTTTTACAGAATGGCAGCTGGTGGCTCATGGACTTCCACAGGGGTCAGTTTGTGACCACAATTATTCATGTTATGCCTTAATGATCTGGACAAAGGAACTGAGGGCATTGCACATGGGATAGATGTCGGTGGAGGGGCAGGTAGTGCTGAGGAGGTGCGGAGGGTGTAGAAGGATTTAGACAGGCTGCAAGAGTGGACGAAGAAGTGACAGATGGAATACAATATGGGAAATTGTGAGGTTATGCACTCTGGTAGAAGGAATAAAGATGTTGATAATTATCTGAACAGGGAAAGGCTTTAGAAATCTCAAAGGCAAGAGACTTTGGGAGTCCTTGTTCAGGAATTCTCCTCAGGTTAACTGGCAGGTTCAGTTGGCAGTTTGGAAGGCAAATGCCATTTTAACATTTATTTCAAGGAGGCTACAATACAAGAGCAGTGATGTACTGCTGAGGCTCTATCAGCGCTGGTCAGACTGCATTTGGAATATTGTGAGCAGCTTTGGGCCCACTATCTCAAGAAGGATGTGCTTGTGTTGGAGGGAGCCCAGAGTACATTTACAAGAATGACCCCAGGATGAAGGACTTGTCAGAAAAACAGCAATTGAGGATAACTCTGCATCAGTATTCAATAGATTCGAGAAGTATGAGGGGGATATAGAAAGGATAGAAAGACAGGTAAAAGAGAAGGCAGAGTGGTGTTTTTGATTAAGGAAAACATTGCTGCTCTAACTAGAGAAAATATTTCTGAAAAAGATCATCCAGTGAAAATAAGAAAGGGATAATCACCATGATGAGACTGTACTATAGGCCCCCCAACAGTCAGAAGGAAACTGAGGAACAAATATACACAGATTTCAGATATATGTAAGAATATAAAGGCTGTAATAGTAGGTTTTTACAAACATTGTCTGGAAGTACCATTTGTGTTAAAGGCTTGGATCGAGAAGAGACTTTTAAAATTCAAAGAAAATTTCTTAGTTAACATGTAAATGTTCCAAGAGAAGGAGCTTCACGTTCCAGGACACAAATGCTACAGGAAGCTTAGAAAGTGGGGGCAAGAGAGGAGGGGAGTGGCAGTTTTGATAAGGGATAGCATTACTACTGTACTTAGGGACGATGTTCCTGGGAATATATCCAGGAGGTTATTTGGATGGTACTGAGAAATAAGAAAGGGATGGTCATGTTATTGGGATTGTATTATAGACTCCCTGATAGTCATCAAGAAATTCAGAAACAAATTTGTAAGGAGATTTCAGTTCTCTAAGAATAATACGGTGGATATGGAAGAGGATTTTAACATTCCAAATGTAGACAGGGACTGTCGTAGTATTAAGGGTTTAGAAGGAGAGGAATTTATTAAGTGTGTACAAGGAAAGTTTCTGATTTAGTATGTGGATGTTCCTGCTAGAGAAGGTGCAAAATTTGACCTACTGCTGGGAATTAAGGCAGGGCAGGTGACTGAGGTGTCAGTGGGGGAAGCAGTTTGGAGCCAGCAACCATAAATCTGTTTGTTTTTAAATAGTGATGGAAAAGGATAGACCGGGTCTTAAAGCTGAAGTTCTAAATTGGAGGAAGGCTAATTTGACAGCATTAGGCAAGAAATTTCAAAAGCCGATTGGGGGCAGATGTTGCAGGTAAAGTGAAGGCTGGAAAATGGGAAGCCTTCAAAATGCGATAACAAGAGTCCAGAGTTAGTATATTCCCGTTTGGGTGAAAGGAAAGACTGGTAGGTGTAGGGAATGCTGGATGACGAGAGAAATTGAGGTTTTGGTTTAGAAAAAATGAAGCATATGTCAGGTATAGTCAGGAGAAGTTGAGTGAATCCTTAGAGTATAAAGGTAGAAGGAGTGTCCTTGAGCGAAATCCCAAGGACAAAAAGGGGACGTGAGATATCTTTGGCAAGTCGAAGTAAGGAGAATGCAAAGAGTTTTTAGAAATAGATTAAGGACAAAACAGTAACTAGGAAGAGAATAGAGCCACTCAAAGATCAGCAAGGCACCTGATGCGTGGAGCCGTGGGAGATGGGGAAGATACTAAATGAGTATTTTGCATCAGTGTTCACTATGAAGGAGGACATGGAAGATAATAGAATGTGAGAAAATAGATAGTGATATCTTGAAAAATGTCCATATTACAGAGGAGAAAGTGCTGGATGTCTTGAAATGCATAAAAGTGGATAAATCCCCAAGACCTGATCAGGTGCACCCTTGAACTCTGTGGGAAGGTGGGGAAGTGATTGTTGGGCACCTTGCTGAGATTTTTTATCATTGATAGTCGCAGTGAGGTGCTGGATGACTGGAAAATTATTAATGTGGTGCCATTATTTAAGAAAGGTGGTAAGGAAAAGCCAGGAAACTGTCGACCAGTGAGTCTAATATTGGTGGTGGGCAAGATGTTGGAGGGAATCCTGAGAGACAGGATTGACATGCATTTGGTAAGGCAAGGACTGATTAGGGATAGCCAGCATGGTTTTGTGCGTGGGAAAACGTGTCATGAACTTGAATGAGTTGCTTTGAAGAAGTAACAAAGAAGATTGATGAGGTCAGAGTGGTGGATGTGATCTATATGGCCTTCAGTAAGGCGTTCAACAAGGTTCTTCATGGGAGATTGGTTAGCAAGGTTAGATCTCATGGAATACAGGTAAGGTAGCCAATTGGATGCAGAACTTGCTCAATGGTAGAAGACGGGAGTGGTGGTGGAGGAGAGATGCTTTTCAGACTGGAGGCCTGTGACCAGTGGTGTGCCACCAGTATCAGTGTTGGATCCACTGCTTTTCATCATTTATGTGAATAATTTGGATTTGAACACAGCAGGTATAGTTAATAAGTTTGCAGATGACACCAAAATTGGACAGCAAAGAAGGTTCCTTCAAAGTACAACAGGGTCTTGATCACATGGGCCAATGGGCTGAGGAGTGGCAGATGGAGTTTTCAGATAAATCTGAGGTGCTACATTCTGGAAAGGCAAATCAGGACAGGACTTAATGGTAAGATCGTGGGGATTGTTGCTGAACAAAGAGACCTTGGATTGCAGATTCATAGCTCCTTGAAAGGGGGGTCGCAGGTAGGTAGGATAGTGAAGAAGGCGTTTGGTACGTTTTCTTCATTGGTCAGTGCATCGAGTATAGGAGTTAGGAGGTCATGTTGTGGCTGTGCAGGTCATTGGTGAGGCCAGTTTTGGAATAGTGCATGCAATACTGGTCTCCTTCGTATTGGAAGGATATTGTGAAATGTTGAAGGGTTCAGAAAAGATTTACAAGGAATTTGTCAGGGTTGGAGGATTTGAGCTATAGAGAGAGGCTGAACAGGCTAGGGTTGACCACAGAGGTTTATAAAATCATGAGGGACAATGTCTCTTCCCTGAGGTGGGGGGAGTACAAAATTAGAGGCGTAGGTTTAAGGTAAACGGGGAAAAATTTAAAATGGACCTAAGCAGCAACCTTTTCACGCATAAGATGGTACGAGTAAGGAATGAGCTGCCAGAGGAAGTGGAGGAGGCTGGTACAATTACAACATTTAAAAGGCATCTGGATGGGGACATGAATAGGAAGGGTTCAAATGGATATGGGTCAAGTGCTGGCAAATGGGACTAGATTAGTTTCTGACATCTGGTTGGCATGGATGAGTGGACCAAAGAGTCTGCTTCAGTGCTGTACATCTCGATGACTCAATGGCTGTGAATGATACATTTATTGGAAATGGGATGATGTGAATTGAGAATGGAGAAGGATTAAAAAAAAAATTGCTTGGTGGTATTTGACTATCCTTGTGAAAACTTCTCTCTAGAAATTGAGTTCCATGTGTGTCTAATTCAACTGTTCTGTGACTGTGGAAAGTATGTTTTTCAGTCTGACAATGATAACACACCTACTGTTTGTTAGAAGGATCTGATCACACTTGGTTTCGTACCGTGTCTTGCTCCTTCATGTAATTGTCTGGAGGAAGAGAGAAGAGACATCTCCTGTAAATCAACATTGAAAGGTTTGATACTGTCAAATTCACTTAATGTAATATTCATTTTAAAATTATGAGGCTGTGTTTCTTTCAAACCAGCATTTCAAACAGAACTACAGTTCTGACTCCATTTTTGGCCCGAGTTGCTCTTTGTCTGGTGATTGTAACAAAAGAAATCTATACCAATTCACTGAGAACCAGCTACTAACCAACACCTCTCCAGCTACTAACCAACACCTCTACAGCTCCACAATGGGGCTACCCAATACAAGTTTGTATCAGGATCTGAGAGTTTCCTAATCAATCCATACCTGTCAGTTCCTGCGAGGTGAATGTGGGAGTACGGCTGTCAACCTGTACCTGTCAGTATAGGCCGTGCAAATGTGAGAGTTAATATAGTTATCAGTCTCTCCCCGTCACTCTCTGCAATGTCCAATTAGAGAGTGACAGGGACAGATTGATAACTACATTCACATAGCATAAACTGACAGGTATAGATTGATAACTGAACTCATATCCACATAGTAGAAACTGGCAGAGACTGAGTGATTGATTGATTGATAAATACATTTTAAATAAATAGGATCAGTCCCTGTGTGCTTCACTGATGGGGATGTGAGTTTAGTTCTCAATATATACCTGTCAGTTTCTGCCGTTGTGAATGTGTGAATTTACTTAACAATCTTTCCCTAACAGTTTCTGCTGTGTATCTGACAGTGTAGTTATCAACCTGAACCTGTCAGTTTCAGCTTTGAGAACGGGTGTGTCATTCTCAGTATTTCCCTGCCAGTTTCTGCTGTATGAATATTAAATGCTGTCATCAATTTGTACCTGTCAGTATCTTCTGTGTGAATGTAGACATTGATCTCCACCTGTCAGTTTTAGCTATAATCAATTTCTCAGTGCTATTATCAAACAGTACCTGTCAGGTTTTGCTATTTGACACCAGAGTGTCATTGTCAATCTGTTTCTACCACGTCAATTTGAAAGAGTCAATACCAATCTGTCCCTGTCAATATGTGACTAGTATAGTTATCATTGTCTACCTGTCAATTTCTTCTTTGTCAAAGTGAGACTGTAATTGTCAATCTGCACTTTTCAAACTCTTGTGTGAATACATAAATATAGTTATCAATCTATTATTGTCAGTTTCTGCTTGGTGAATATGTCTGTATAATTGTCAATTCCTGCCAGTTTATGCTATGTGAATGTGTGAGCTGAGCTTTCATCTGTCACTATCAGTTTCTGCTTTGTGAATAAGAGTTTAATTATCAATCCTTCTTGTCAGGTGCTGTAATGTCAGGGTTTGAATGTATTTATTCATTTCCTGTCAGGTTGTGTGACTGTAGCTATCAACCTGTACTTCTCAGATTCTGCAACATGAGAGTATAGTTATTCACTTGATTTGATCTGATTTATTATTCTCACATGTACAGAGATACAATGAAAAGTATTGTTTTAAGTGCCTTACAGGCAGATCATATCATACAAACTGCATTAGGGTAATAAAACAGCATCTGGAATGAAGTGTTAAAGCTGCAGCAAAGGTGCAGAGAGAGAAATTAACATTAAAATTTGAGAGATGCATTCAAAAGTCTAATAACAGCAGAGGATCAGTTCTTGAATCTGTTGGATGGTGTATTCAAGCTTCTGTATTTTCTACCTGATAGACCACAGTGGAGGAGCGTAGAACCGGTGTCAGATGAGTCTTTGATTATATTGACTGCTTTCCTGAGACAGGGGCAAGTGTAAAGAGAGCCTTTTGGATGGAAGACTGCTTTCAGTGATGGGCTGGGCTGTGCTCACAACTCACTGTAGTTTCTTGTGGTTTTGGGCAGAACAGTAGCCATACCACACTGTGACGCATCCAGAAAGGTGGTGCATCTATAAAAACTTGCATGCGTCTTTATAGACATGATGAATTTCCTTAGCCTCCTGAGGATATCTGCTTGGTGAATGGGTTTGGGTAATTGTCAGTCTAAGCCTGCCACTTTCTGCTATGTGAATGGGAGATTTTAGTGTTTAACAGTCTCTGTCAGGTTTGTGAAGGTTTTAGTTAAGTTTAGTTAAGGATCCTTCCCAGTTAGGTTCTTTAATGTAAATGTGAGTGTATTTATCAATGTTTGTCTGACAAATTTTCTTTTGTAAACATGTGAATGTAGTTAGCAATTTTCTGGTAGTTTCTGCTCTGTGAATATGAAAATTTAGTTATTAATCTCTAAATGAAAAGCAAAAGAATGCGGATGCTGGAAATCAGAAGCAAAATCAAGTTGCTGGAAAGGCTCAGCAGGTCTGACAGAATCTATGGACAGAAATCAGAATTAACATTTCCAGTCCAGGAACCCTTCCTGAGAATTGATGGTAGCCAGGAAGTGATTAGTTTTTCTACAGAAGGTAGGGTATGTTGAAGGGTCAATAGTAAATGGTAGATGGATATAGAATACAAAGATCACGGTCAGACGAGGAAGGTGAATCACTATTAACAGGGACTGTTAGTGACTGTTGGTGTATAATAGCAGACCTTGTGATAACAAGGCCTGGTGTGAGAGGTTCTGGGTAATGACATGGGAAAGCTCTAGCCCTAGTTGTAGAACTCAATATTGGGTCCAGAAGGCTGTTGTATTCCCAAGCAGAAAATGAGGTACTGTTCTTCCAGCCAGTACTAATCTAATCTAATCTAATCTTGCACTGAGTTTTAGCTGGAGCACTGCAGCAAGCCTGAGGCAGAGATGTTCATCAGGGAACTGGGTGGCGTGTTGAAGTGGCAGGCAAGTGGAAGCTCAGGGCCTTGTTTTCTGGACAGAAAGTGGACACTCGATCTACGCTCAGTTTCCCCAGAATAGAGAAGACCACATGGCAGCTAGGAGAATGCACACAGTCAGTTCTGAGGAAGGGTCACTAGACCTCAAATGTAACACTAACTTATTTTATTATCAATCTCTACCTGTCAGTGTCTCCTGTGAGTATGAGAGTGTCATTATCAAACTGTACATGTTAATTTAAGTCATTTGAAACAGTGTTATCAATCTGTTCCTGTCAGTTTCTGCTTTGTGAATGAAAATGCAGTTATGAGTCTTCCTCTGAAATGTCCTGCCATGTGCATTTGAGTGTGATTGAACAATCTGTCCCTGTTATATTCTGCTCTGTGTATCTCAAGATATAGCTATGAATCTGTATCTGTCAATGTCTAGTTTATAAAGGTGCAAATGCATTTATCAGACTACGTGCCAGTGTTTGTAAAGTGTGTGTGGGGAGTGTGAGGGGTGTGTTTAAGTATCATGCTCTCCCTTTCAGTTTCTGCAGGGTGAATTGGTGAGAGCAGCTATCAATCTACGCCTGTCAGTTTCTGTTGTGTTCACATGACAGTTCTTTCCCCACCGTGCATTGGCGGCAGCTGCCTCAGCTTCAGCGCGTCCCTCAACACGTAGTCCTGGACCTTGGAATGTGCCAGTCTGCAACACTCAGTCGGGGTCAACTCCTTCAGCTGAAAGATCAACAGGTTTCGGACCACCCAGAGAGTGTCCTTCACCGAGTTGATGATCCTCCAGGCACAGTTGATGTTCGTCTCGGTGTGCGTCCCGGGGAACAGGCCGTAGAGCACGGAGTCCCGCGTCACGGCGCTGCTCGGGACAAACCTCGACAAACACCACTGCATTCCTCTCCAGACTTCTTCTGCATAGACACATTCCAGAAGGAGGTGTGTGACAGTCTCGTCCCCCCGCAGCTGCTTCGAGGTCAACGTGCTGAGAGTCCGGGCGTGCATAAAGGATCTCACAGGCAAAGCCCTTCTCACTATCAGCTAAGCCACGTCTTGGTGCTTGTTGGAAAGTTCTGGCGATGAGGCATTCTGCCAAATGGCTTTGACAGTCTGCTCAGGGAACCTCTCGATAGGATCCGCCCTCTCCTTTTCCTGAAGGGTCTCGAGGACACTATGTGTTGACCACTTCCTGATGGACTTGTGGTCAAAGGTGTTTTTCTTCATAAACTTCTCCGAAGGACAGATGATACGGAACGGTCCAACTACTTGGAGCGTTCCGCAGCAGCGAGGCCAGGCCCATCCTTCGCAACACCGGGGACATGTAGAACCTCAGTACGTAGTGACACTTGGTGTTTGCGTACCGGGGATCCACGCACAGCTTGATGCAGCCACACACAAAGGTGGTCATCAGGGTGAGGGTGGCATTGGGTGTATTTTTCCCCCATTGCCCAGATCTTTGTACAGCGAGTCCCTTCGGACCTGGTCCATCTTTGACCTCCCATATAAACTGGAAGATGGCCCGGGTGACAGCAGGGTCACAGGTTCTGGGAATAGGCCAGACCTGTGCCACGTAAAATAGCAATGACAGTGCCTCACACCTGATGACTAGGTTTTTTCCCGCGATGGAGAGCGACCGTAGCTTCCATCTGCCCAGTCTCTGCCTCACTTTGCTGATACGCTCCTCTCAAGACTGCCATTCTCTTCAAATATCTACAACACACACATGCCACTGCTGTCAATGCTGACGCTACTGCGGTGCTGCCTGTTTAAGGGAATGGAGAGCCCGCCCGAGAGCTGGAATTGGATACAGCCCTCAACACAGAGAAACAGCTCCGGAAGGTACGGAAAAGAATTGTTGGAGACTGATTGGGGAACGTGAAATGACAGTTGGTCAGTTTAAAAATTCCCGCCGAATTCACTCTGACAAACACTGAGATTAAATTAAACATTCAAACGCAAACATCCGTCTGCAACTAAGTTAAAATTTAATATTTTATCGTAATTATTATTATTTAAAACCCAGTTAGCTGTCAGCGGAGAGAGGAGGTGGGATCATTGCCTGATCTGTCTGTAACAGGCAGGAGGAAAGGCGGGGTTTAGAATAGCCCAGACCAACTGAACAGCCGAACTTGTACCGGCCGTGAATCAATCTAAACAACCCGCCAATTTAAAAATCTTAAAAGTAAATGCAGTGTACACCGATAAAAGGACAGAATCTTACTTTAGCTGTGTTTTTTTTATTATCCTCAGATTGTAATTAGGCTGAAGCCAATGTGGAATTGCTGCCTGAATTGTCTGTTGCAGGTAGATGGAAGGAACGCGCCATGAAAACATGCGCAGCGTCCCAGAATCAAAACTGAACAAAATTCCTGAACGGGTCAGTGAAATACAAATACTACGATATGTCATATTCGTGACTCGGTAGGGTTATAAGTCGCGAAGTGAAATAACCAGATGGAGATCAATAAACCCGACCGTCCCTATTTGATCCCTTCCGCATTCAACAGGTTGCGCTCTCGTAAACCATGGCATGAGTGTTTATTTGATTTATTCAGATCGATTAATAACTGAGGTAGGTCTGCGCGCGGCGCCGGGACAAGGAACATTGGATCCGGGCTCAGCTTTTACCTGAGAGATGTGGGTGGCTCTGATAAGAGCCTTTGGGTTCAGATGGTTATATGTTACATCGACTGGTTCATTTCTTTGCTGCTGTCTTGGTCACTTTCGCTTTGGGCTTGGCCTTGCCTTTAGTCGGTTTGCTGAGGGGTTTGGGGGCTTTAGGGCCCTTAGCCTTTTTCACCTTCTTCACGGGAGTCCGTTTCTTTGGCGCTGCTTTGCTCACCGCTTTCTTTGGCGGTGCCGGCTTCTTACCGCTCGCTTTCTTGGCTGGGGATTTCTTGGCTATCGCTTTCTTGGCTGGGGATTTCTTGACTGTCGCTTTCTTGGCCTGGGATTTCTTCGCTGTCACCTTCTTGGCCGGTGATTTCTTCACGGCCGGTTTCTTGGCGGCCGCTGATGTTCCCGCCTTCTTTCCCGCTTTTGCCTTGACTGGATTCTTAGGGAGTTTGAAGGAGCCGGAGACGCCATGGCCCTTGACCAGAACAAGGGAGCCGTTCGCCAGGCACCTCCTGATACTCATCTTGATCTGTGCGTTTCGCTTTCCCACATCGATCCCGCTTCTCTCCAGCCCCTTCTTTACAGCGGACAGAGACGCCCCTTTGCGATCCTTGATATCCCCAACAACCTTCAGAATCAGCTCTCCCAACCCAGGACCGGGTGTTTTTTTCCTGGGAGCCGCCGCCTTCTTCTTGGGAGCCTTGGCTTTGGTGGGAGCGGCGGCTGGAGGAGCCGTTTCGGCGGCTGCACTGTCGCTCATGTTGAGAACTCTGCGCTGAATCTCTCTCTGGGACAGTCTGAACTGGGTCAGCAATGAAGCTGCTGGGGGCGGCACTGAGCAACTTCAAGGCAGCGAGCGGACGGCGCAGGGACAACCCGCCGTCAGCTCCCTGCTCCTGCTGCCTTTCTGTGTTTCTCTAACGGCCTAAACTCTCCGATTCCTCTGAAATTCCGCATCTCCAGAGAGCCAGGCTCGATCGCTCCTCACCCTGACACGGGAAGCTTTACGGCTGAAAAGTTTTCACTCGAAATGACGGCTCCGTTGTCGAGTTAAACGCACTTTGCTGCTGCACTGATGGCGCTCTCTGAGCTGAACGGTGACATTGTCGCTACTTTTAGACCGAAATCTTGAAACTAACAAATATATTGCCTTCAAATCGACCTTTGGGGTTTAGAAGGGAAGCAGGGAGATAATTTGAATTGTAAATATTTTTGAGTTACATAAGAGAGACTTGGAAATATCATAATGTTAGCGGACACACAAACACAGTTACGTCAGACTAACCGTCCGCCGTTTGCCTCCAGTCTCTCTGACACAATATTCACATTCACATAGTCACACGCCAGAAAGTGTGGAAGGATAGAATTTCTCTTCCTTTCAGCCTTTGCTGCGGTGTCCAGGGAGTTAGTTGCAGTTCTTTTCCTCAGTAACTGTTACACTCTCATCAGCTCTACTGTTTACACCCTCAAAGATGGCCAGTCGGTTTGTCAACCTTAGAAGACAGAACAGTGTGCACTGGAACAGGCCCTTCATGTTCATGCTGACTCCAGCAGATCCTGAATACTGTTTTGTCAAATGCTTCGCAATTGAAGCTTTCATTTGATATTTCCCTGCAGGCTGACTGGTCTATAGTTCCCAATTTTATGCCGACCTGCCTTTTCCTTTGGATTGCTTACACTAGCTCACCCCCAATCTGAGTAAATTACTGCAGAGTTTATGGAATCTTGGAACATGACCACCACTGCATCCACTATTACTCAGTCCACTACATTAAATACTCTGGGATGTAGATGATCAAGACCTGGTGTTTCACAACCTTCAATCCTATCCACTATCCCAACATCATTTCCCAAATAATACTGATTTGGTTCAGTTTTTCCCTCTCACTAAACTCCCAACATTACTACTGTGTTAGTTATGTGAACATCTCTGAACAGAAAACAACAGTATGTTAGCGATTTTTGAAGATGTTTTTGTTCCAAATTTTGAACTCCCCTCTTTTATGTTGTAAGTGACATATGGTCCTCTTTACCAACCTATTTCTCTCTTTACACATTTATTAGTGCTTCAACATTTTCTTTTTCTTTAATGGCTTCCACAAAGTTACGGTTTTCTTCATTTGCTCTTTGTTAATCAAATCCCTTTTCGCTGTCATTTGCTGAATTTGGATGTTTGCAGCCTTCACGTCTTTTGCTAAATTTCTTCCCAAATTGTAGGCCTTTTCGTTTGACCAAAAACTATCTTGAATAGCCGTTTCAAGTTTCACAACATCCTTTCTATAGGAGATAGACCAGAATTGCACCTAATATTCCAAAAATGGCATAAACGATGTTCTGTACACTCACAACATATTCTCCAAAGTCACATAATCAAAGCTCTGAACAGTAAAGAGAAAATATCAAATGCCTTCTTTGCTATCCTATCTAACTATAACTCCACTTTCAAGGAACAGTGAACCTGCATTCCAAGGTCTGTTTGTTCAGCACCACTCCACAGGACCTTACTATTAAGTGTGTAAGTCCTGCCCTGATATGCCTTTCCAAATTGCAGCAGCTCATACTGATTAAAATTGAACTCAATATGCCACTCCTGGGTCCAATGGCCCATCTGATCAAGAACCTGTTGTATTCTGAGGTAGCCTTCTTTGCTGGACACTACACCTCCAATTTTTGTGTAATCTGCAAACTTACTAACAATACATGCAACTTCACAACCAAATCATTCATAATATTGTGGAGGTGCAGGTGTTGGACTGGGATGTGCAAAGTTAAAAATCACACAAAATCGGTTATAGTCCAACCGATTTCTTTGGAAGCACAAGCTTTCAGAACATAGACACCTGAAGGAGGGGCAGCACCCCGAAAGTTTGTATGTCCAAATAAACCTGTTGGACTATAACCTGGTGTTCTGTCATTTTTTAACTAAAATCGTTTATATAAATGATGAAAAGCAGTGGACCATGCAGTGATCACTTGTCACAGGCCTCCAATCTGAAAAGCATCCCACCACCACCACCACCCTCTGTCTTCTACCTTCGAACAAGTTCTGTATCCAAATGGTTGGTTCTCCCTGTATTCCATGTGATCTAATCTTGCTAACCAATTTCCAATGGGGAACCCTGTCAAACGCCTTACTTGAAGGCCATATAGATCACATCCACCACTTTTCCCTCATCAGTCCTCTTCTTCACCAATTCAAAAAAACTCAGTTGAGTCAGAAATACTGACTTCCCACTCAGAAAGCCATGTTGACTCCCCATAATCAACCCTGGCCTTTCAAAAATATGTAAATCCAGTCTCTCAGAATCTCTTCAACTGTTTGCCTACTGTCGATGTGGCTCAAAGGTAGAAGACAGAGGGTGGTGGTGATGGAGGGTTGTTTTTCAGACTGGAGGCCTGTGACCAGTGGAGTGCCACGAGGATCGGTGCTGGGTTCTCTACGTTTTGTCATTTACATAAATGATTTGGATGCGCGCATAAGAGGTACATTTAGTAAGTTTGCAGATGACACCAAAATTGGAGGTGTAGTGAACAGCGAAGAGGGTTACCTCAGATTACAACAGGATCTGGACCAGAAGGGCCAATGGGCTGAGAAGTGGCAAATGGAGTTTAATTAAGATAAATGCGAGGTGCTGCATTTTGGGAAAGTAAATCTTAGCAGGACTTATACACTTAATGGCAAGGTCCTAGGACCTACAGGGCAACTTTTTCACACAAGGGGTGGTACGTGTATGTAATGAGCAACCAGAGGAAGTGGTGGAGGCTGGTACATTTGCAACATTTAAGAGGCATTTGGATGGGTATATGAATAGGAAGGGTTTGGAGGGATATGGGCCGGACGCTGGAAAGTGGGACTAGATGTGGTTGGGATATCTGGTCGGCATAGACTGGTTGGACCATTGGGTCTGTTTCCATACTGTACATCTCTATGACATTCACTGTTCAATAGTTCCCTGGCTTTTCCTTACCACCTTTCTTAAATAGTGGCACCATGTTAGCCAGCCTCCAGTCTTTTTGCACATCACCTGTGACTATCGATGATACAAATACCTCAGCAATCACTTCCCTAGCTTTTCACTTTATTTCAGGGTGCAACAGATCGGGTGTGCTTTATGCACTTTTTCCATTTAAAAACATCCAATAGCACCTCCTCTGTATTATGGACATTTTTCAAACTGTCACCATCTGTTTCCCCACATTCTCTCTCTTCCAGTTCCTTCTCCTCAGCAAGCACTTGCTTGGTATCTCCCACATTTCCTGTTGTTCCACACATAGGCTGCCTTGCTAATCTTTGCTGGGCCCTATTCTTTCCCTGGTTACCCTTTTGACCTTCATGTATTTATAAAATCTATTTGAATTTTCCTTAACACTATTTGCCAAAGCTATGTTATGTCCATTTTTATGCCCTTTTGATTTCCTTCTTAAGTATATCCCTACTGCCTTTATACTCTTTGAAGGATTCACTCAACCTCTGCTGTACTTAACTAAAATATGCTTCCTTCTTATTTAGACCAAAACCTCAACTTATTTTCTCATCCAGCATTTCCTACACCTACCAGTCATGCATTTCACCCTAACAGGACATACTGTCTCTGGATCCTTGTTTTCTCATTTTTGAAGGCTTCCCATTTTCCACTTTGCCTGCGAACATCTGTCCTCAGTCAACTTTTGAAAGTTCTTGCATAATACTCTCAAAATTGGCCTTCCTCCAAATTAGAAATTTAACTTTTAGATCTTGACTATCCTTTTCCATCACAGTTTTAAAACTATTAAAATTATGGTCGCTGGCCCCAAAGTGCTTCCCCACTGAAACATCATTATATCCCAAGAGTAGATTAAGTTTTGCACCTTGTCTAGAAGGTACATTCACATACTGAATCAGAAAATATTCTTGTACACACTTAACAATATGGCAGCCCCAGAGAGGAATTTCTTAATAGTTTAGACAATGTTTGGAATGTTACAATTCCTTGCCATAGCCACACCATTATTCCTGCAGATGTAAGATCTCCTGACAAATTCGTTTCTCAATTTCCTGCTGATTGTTGGGGCATCTACAGTCCAATTCCAATAAGGTGATCAAACCCTTTCGTATTTCTCAGTTCCACCCAAATAATTTCCATGGATATAAGCCCAGGAATATCATCCCTAAGTAAAGGTGTGACCTTATCTCTTACCAAACATGTCACTCCCCATTTTCTCTTGCTGACCCCTCCCCCCATCCTTCCTATAACATTTTATTCCTGGAACATTGAGCTGCCAGGTGTGTCATCCTCAAACCATGTCTCTGTAATTGCTGTGATATCCCAATTCCAATCCCATTTTTCCTAACCATGTCCTGAGTTCATCCTCCTTCCCTGTTAGGCCTCTTGCATTGAAATAAATGCAATTTAAGTTATCAATCCTATCTCATTCTCTGCTATGTTCCTGTCAGCCATGGGTGTTTGACTTACTGATTACCAGTCTCAGATCTCTTTTTTTTCACTATCTCCCTGGTTCCCACTGACCTCCCCCCACCCCCACACCTTACCAGTTTAACCCCTCCCCAGCAGCTCAAGGAAATGTCCCTACCAGTATATTAGATCCCTTCCAATTCAGGTACAAGGCTTCCTTTTTATACCTGTCATTTCTTCCCCAGAAGATATTCCAATGATCCAAAAATGAGAACACCTCTCCCCTGCAACAGCTCCTGAGTTGGGCATTCCTCTGCCCTATCATTTTATTCCTTCCCTCACTTGCTCGTCACAGTGGGAGTAATCTAGATATTACTACCGGAGAGGACCTCCTTTCTAAATTCTTGCCTCTCTTCCTTATTCTTCCTTCGGAATTTCATCCCTTTCTCTTCCCATGTAGTTAGTTCCAATCTGTACTCCCCCTTGTGAATATCCTGCACTCTCTCCGAGATGTCCTTGGTTCTGGCACCAGGGAGGCAACACACTGTTCTGATTTCTCACTATCGGCCGGGGAGAAGTCTGTCTGTGCCGCTGACAAAGAGATTTTAGTTTTGTAATTTGTAAAAGGAAGACCTTCCAAATCGCGACTACTTCCATCTAAAAGGATAAAGGCAGTTGATGTCAGGGAACACCGCCTTGAAATCGGACAAGTTCCTCTCCCCAGACACTCACCATGCTGACTTGGAAATAAAGCCACTTTCGTTCACTGTCACTGGATCAAGACCCTGGAACTGAAAATGTGTTGCTGGAAAAGCGCAGCAGGTCAGGCAGCATCCAAGGAGCGGGAGAATCGACGTTTCGGGCATAAGCCCTTCTTCAGGAAAGCCCTTCCTGAATAACGGCTTATGCCGAAACGTCGATTCTCCTGTTCCTTGGATGCTGCCTGACCTGCTGCGCTTTTCCAGCAACACATTTTCAGCTCTGATCTCCAGCATCTGCAGTCCTCACTTTCTCCTCCAAGACCCTGGAACTCCCTGTTCATGACATTGTGGGCAGCACATGGACAACAACTGTTCCTGAAGGTAGCTGACCACCCCCTTCTCAAAGGGATGGAGAATAAATGCCAGCGACATCCACGTTCCAGGAGTGAATAAACAAAAACATTTTGTTTCTGGGAGGCATTTGGAAAGTAGCGCATGCGCAATGTTGCCCTCCCATGCTTATTGTTTCTGACGAGAGGAGCGCATGCGTGAGACCCTCCCCCAGCGCTGCCATTGAGGAGCATTTATTCAGTGAGTGGAAGAGGTTTGTTTGAAACAGACCGCAATGGAGAGATCAGCGCCCAGGGAAGCGAGGGAACAGCAGGCTCCTTCCAGCAGCACATCGGGATGGGAGCCTGGGACACAGAGGGGGCTCCGAGACCGGGATTGATTCGGGGTGAGTTCAGGGAGAACCGGGGGCTGTTTGTAAGAGGCCGAGCGGAGCAGGAACTGGTCCCGGAACTTGGAGTGAGCGGGCTGGGGGGAAGAGAGAGGCCTTTCTCGGGCTGTGTGTGGGCCTGCTGAGGGAGACAGAGCGGGAAGAAGCTGCTGTGGGATATTCTTGTGGATTTTAATCCCCTAAACACGGATGGAAATACATTGTTTGGCTTCTATTTCCCGCTGGAGAAAGTGAGGTCTGCAGATGCTGGAGATCAAAGTTGAAACTTTATTGCTGGAACAGCACAGCAGGTCAGGCAGCATCCAGGGAACAGGAGATTCGACGTTTCGGGCACAGGCCTGAAGAAGGGCCTGTGCCCGAAACGTCGAATCTCCTGTTCCCTGGATGCTGCCTGACCTGCTGTGCTGTTCCAGCAATAAAGTTTCAACTTCTATTTCCCGCTGTTTGTTGCGAATAGACATTGAAATAAAGGACAGTAGAAACAAATGTAATAACCCTGTGAAGGGTAAATATCGCAGGCACCGGGAAACGTCTCAAAGCATGTGAAATGGTCTAGTGTTCGTCTTTCAACAGTTGGTGTATTGGGAGTTGGATATTGAACTGTGCAATCATTCCATTTGTGGAGCTGTGCACTTCTTGGTTAGTTTATTTTTATCTTAGGAAAATGATTTTGAATTTCGAAAATAGAAAAAGACTGGAAGGTGCTCAGGTCTCGAGTGGAACCACGTTCTGCTCTGTTCACCTTACCTTGTTCAAAAACAAAGAATTATAATGATCATGACCTGAATATTGCATTGCTCATTTGATGTCTTCCTACTCAGCTGCTAGTGATGTACCGGAGCCCTCTCTTTTGTCTTTCTCCAGGCAAATATTTGATGGACCAATCCAAAGGTGACCAGCTGCTTCTCACAATCAGCAGGTATGTTACCATTGTCAGAGAGGAGAATGTCCTTTCCACTGTCTGAGTGGATTGAGTCAGACACACTTTGAGCTCAATTTCCTGAAGTACAATTCAATCCAAGAGTTAAACACAGCTGACGATATATAAATCTATATTATTTCACCCTGTTCTCAATGCATACCACCTCCGTGATGGAAAATTCCATTATTCAAAGCCAATTATCATAAGATTAGAGCAGGTTAGACTGTATGCTTGTAATAAATATACATTTGAGCTGCATTAACTCCATGTGTAGAATAGGCATTTTTAAAGTTATAATCAATAATCAATCATGCTGTTATATTGTTATAACAAGTATATATGAAGTTGATATTGAGTGCAGATATAGAAGTGAAGTTGATATTGAGTGCAGATATAGAAGCAAAGTTGGACATTGAGTAACTGAGCAGGACAAATTTATTCTTTTGCTAAATAGTTGTCCTGTGCAAAGACAATAATCAAACAATGTAAATTCCAAATGTACCTCTTGGTCAAGCCTTATCGACAGAGAATGCTTCTAGAGAGGATGCTGAAAGCCCATTCACACACGTGCATACACATCTGTCTGTCTGTTTCTCAGCCTGGTGTTGATGAAAATACACTTTATCCACACTCCCATTCTGGTTGAGGGCCTGAGTAATGCAGAAGTATTTCCGCACCTTTTAATGTATGAAACACTAATTGATAAGACATTAAACCCACCTCATAAATTACATGCAGGACTGGAAACACAAAGAGACATACAATGTCGGTGTGATATAGACCAGTACCACTCTTCAAAGTGATACAGATTGGCAGCCCAACAGAAAACTCACTCACATTTAGCCAGTTAATGTTTAAATGGAGAAAAATGCAATTTAGGCCAACAAGTATTTCCAGATATGGACGGTCATAAATTGACTGACCAAATTATTAATCACTTCTGAAGATGTTAGTGTTAGATGTTACATTATAGCAGTGCCGAGCAGCAACTGACAAAGACTACTGCACACACAAAATGTAAAATTAAACCTGATATTTAATACAGTAAAATTCAAATTCTTTGCAAAGGTAAGTATTGAACCAACATTAATCCCTCAATCACACAGGTTTAGCGAACATTGAACTGGTTTATCCTACATGCTGCCTGAAAAAACACAACTGAACGTAGAAAGAGAATGGCATCCATATACTTGACTCGTCACTGTTGCACACAGAGCAAAAGTGGTACTATAGG
Source organism: Chiloscyllium plagiosum (assembly GCF_037043375.1). Taxonomy (NCBI): domain Eukaryota; kingdom Metazoa; phylum Chordata; class Chondrichthyes; order Orectolobiformes; family Hemiscylliidae; genus Chiloscyllium; species Chiloscyllium plagiosum. The sequence continues at coordinate 4,256,241 of NW_028270187.1, read as the reverse complement.
TATTCAAAGGCCGATAACTGCAGAACTAATCTCAAATTGGCATTTACACTGAGACACTGGCAGTGAGTGGATGAAGTTCAGAATGCCAAACAGTTAGTACAAACTAGTATGAAGAACAGATAAAGAATAGAATGTCCCAGCACAGACACAACAGGCTGAATGTCCATACCAATTGTGATTGAGTCATAAGTCATACGCGTTTAAGGCCCAATCACAACACCCTAAGAAGTGCTGTCACAGATATACATCAAGTCCTAAACTCTCGTATGGACACAACTGAAACTGACAGACATCGATTGATTTTTGCTTTCTCATATTCACATTGCAGAAACTGAAAGGGAGAGAACAATAATCATGCACCTACACATACAACATGTACAGGTTGATAACTAGACTAACACATTCGCATAGCAAAACCTGACAGGTACAGTATGATAAATGAATATGCATATTTATGAACAAGAAGCTGGTAGATACAAATTAGTAACTGCACTCTCATGCACAGTGCAGAATCTGACGGGGACATGTTGGTTAATAACTCTCACGTGCAGGTGGTAGTAAATTTCGGAGAAAGATTGATAACTACACTCTCATATTCATAAAGCAGAAACTGACATGAATAGATTGATTATGCTGAAACTTTATTGCTGGAACAGCACAGCAGGTCAGGCAGCATCCAGGGAACAGGAGATTCGACGTTTCGGGCACAGGCCCTTCTCCTCGTAGATTGATTATGTTCCCAATTTCAAATCACCTAAATTGACGTGTACACTTTGATAACGACACTCACATATTCACAGAGGAGAAACTGACAGATTGAGATTGATAACAAAACAGAAATTAGTGGAAAATTCACAGGTGTGGCAGCATTTCGGGTCTAGTGACTGGTCCTCAGAACTGACGGTGGCAAGGAAAATGCACACAATGTGGTCTCCTCTATGTTGGGGAAACTGAATGTAGATTTTGGTGTCCACCTTGTAGAACACCTACATTCTATCCATAATGCACCTCGGATGCTGCCTGACCTGCTGTGCCTTTCTCGCACCACTCGAATCTCGCTCAAATTTTAACGCTAATCTCTCTCTTTGCAGCTTTAATACTGTATTGCGGATTCTGTTCTATTACCCTGATGCATTTTGTATGATATTATCTGCCTGTAAAGTGCACAAAACAATACTTTCCATTGTATCTCAGTGCATGTGACAATAATCAGATCAGATCAAATCAAATGGATAACTATACTTATATATTCATAAAGTAGAATCTGAGAGGTACAGGTTGATAACTACAGTCACACAAACTGACAGGGAAAGATTAATAAATACACTCAAACTCTGACACTACAGAGCCTGACCGGGAAAGATTGATAACTGATCTCTCGCAGTCACAAAGCAGAAACTGATTGCGACAGATGAAATCTCAGCTCACACAGTCACATAGTAGAAACTGGAAGGATTGACAATTACACAAACATATTCACCAAGCAGAAACTGACAATTACAGATTGACAACTATATTTATGTATTCACACAATCTGAAAGATATAGATTGACAGTTACACTCAGTTTGACAAAGAAGAAATTGACAGGTAGAGAGTGATAACTGTATTCCCACATTCACATCACTGAAACTGACAGCTAGTCTAATTAATACACCCACATTACAGCAGAAGCTGATGGGTACTGATCAATAACTGTATTCACATATTAACAGGGAAGAAACTGACAGGGACAGGACACTGTCACATTGACATAGTAGAAACAGATTGACAATGATACTTTGGGGTCAAATAGCAAAACCTGACAGACACTGTTTGATAATTGCACTCACATATTGATATAGCTTAAACTAACAAGTAGAGATCAATATCTAGATTCTCACAGAATAAACTGATGGCAACAAATTGATGACTGCATTTAATATTCGTACAGCAGAAACTGACAGGTCAAGACTAATATCGAAACTCACATTCTCATAGCTGAAACTGACAGGTTCAGGTTGACACACAGCAGAAACTGTTTGGGACAGATTGGTAAGTAACACACATATTCGCTGGGCAGAAACTGACAGGTATATATTGATAACTAAACTCGCATATCCACATCAGAGAAACACATAGGGACTGATTCTATTTATTGAAAATGAATGAAATCTATTTATCAACCAGTCCCTGGCAGTTTCCTCTATGTGGATACATGAGTTCAGTTATCAATCTGCACCTGTCAGTTTATGTTATGTGAATGTATGAGTGTAGTTATCAGTCTGTCCCTATTTGTCTTTGTGATGAGAAAATGTAAATATATTTACCAGAGAGTGACAGGGACAGATTCATAACTGCATTCACTCACATGTATACACAGATTATACTGATTGTAATTATCAAACTGTAATTATCACTCAGATATTCACAGAGCAACATTTAACAGGTACATCTTGATAATTGTTCTCACACACTCACTGAGGAGGAACTGACAGCTATAGATAGATAAGGAAACTGTCATATCCAGACACGCACTGGCATCAGATTATCCCATTTGTAGAGGTGTTGGTTAGTATTGGTTCTCAGTGAATTGGTACAGAATGTTTTGATACAATCACTAAAGAGCAGCTCAGGCCAAGAATAGAATCAGCCCTGTGGTCCTGTTGGAATTGCTGTCTTGAAGGAAAAACAGCCTGATGATTATTAAATTATTTCATTGACTTAATGTTGATTTACAGACGATGTCTCTTCTGTCTTCCACCAAACAATTACTTGAAGGACCAAGACAGTGTAATATGTCCTTGGTACAAAGCTAAGTGTGATCAGTTCCTTCTAAAAAACAACAGGTATGTTACTGCAGTCAGACTGAAGAACATCCTTTCCACAGTTACAGAGCAGATTGAATTCAACACACGTTGACTCAGTTTCCAGAGAGAAATTTTCAAATCAAGAGTCAACTACCTCGGAGGAATTACATTTTTTTTTTCTCTCTCCATTCTTTATGTACATCACCCCATTTGCCAATAATTGTTATAATTCACAGCCATAGAGTTATAGAGATGGACAGCACAGTGTTTTAAAAAATTCTCAAGGTCAGGTTCATAGGAGAGTAGTCTGACACAGAACAAACGACCAAGAGGCGAGTCTGCTAGAATATGGGCATTTTATTCCCCGCAGCGTCGCCAGAACGGGTCTGGCTTATACTCCCTCTACATGTTACCAAAACTGGGAGCCGTCAGTTCTCGTAGAGCGGTTGCCAACAACCCACGCTCGGCGGTTAAACGTAACCCCGGAGCAGACTCACCGAACTGGAGACTTTTCCAGCTGATATACTCTTTTCCAGATATAAACATTCATGTGAACAGCAGAGCAAGGCTAAAAAACACATTCCATTCTGGTTACATACAGATAAGAAGATTCACACGGGACTAAGCAACACCTCCATTCCGGTTAGATTCACACATGTATTGGGACATCATTTTTAACCGTTTCACCACATTCCACTGCTTGGAATTTTACACCACACACAGGAACAGACCATTCGGTCTGGCTCATCCATGCCAACCAGATATTCGAAAATAATGATGTCCCATGTGGCAGCACTAGTGCCGTTTGCCAGCACTTGGCCCATCTCCCTCTAAACTGTTCCTATTCATGCACGCTTCCGGATGCCTTTAAATGTTGGAATTGTTCCAGCCTCCACCACTTCCTCTGGCAGCTCATTCCATACACACACCACCACCTGCATAAAAATGTTTCCCCTTAGGGGCAAGATTTAAAAGGGACCTCTCACCCGAAACCTATGCCCTCCAGTTCTGGACTCCCCACCCCAGGGAAAATACCTTGTTTATTTAGCCTATCCATGCCCCTCTTGATTTTATAAACCTCTATAAGGTCACTCCTCAGCCTCCGACGCTCAAGGGAAAACAGCCCAGTCTGTTCAGCCTCTCCTTCTAACTTGAATCCTCCAACTCTGGCAACATCCTTGTTAATCTTTCCTGAACCCTTTCAAGTTTCACAGCATCCTTCTGATAGGAAGGAGACCAGAACTGTACGCAATATTCCAACAGTGGCCTAACCAATGTCCTGTACAGCCGCAACATGTACTCAAAACTCTGACCAATAATGGAAAGCATATCAAATGACTCTACTTTCAAGGAACTATGCACCTGCACTCAAATCTCTTTGTTCAGCAACATTCCCTAGGAGCTTCACATTAAATACATAAATCCTGCTAAAATTTGCTTTCCCAAAATACAGCACCTCTCATTTATCTGATTTAAACTCCATCTTCCACTCCTCAGCCCATTGGCCCATCTGATCAAGATCCTGTTGTAATCTGAGGTAACCTTTTTCGCTGTCCACTACTCTCCGATTTTGGTGTCATCTGCAAATTTACTTACTATAGGTCCTATGCTTACATCCAAAGCATTTATATAAACAATGAAAAGTAGTGGACCCAGCACCGATCCTTGTAGCACTCCACTGGTCACAGGCCTCCAATCTTAAAAACAACCCTCCTTTACCACCCTCTGTCTTCTATCTTTGAGTCAGTTCTGTATCCAACTGGTGAGTTCTCCCTGTATTCCATGAGATCTAACCTTGCTAACCAGTCTCCCATGGGGAAATCCTCTTCGTTACTTATTCAAAAACCTCAAATTAGTTTGAGTGTCATGGTTTCCCATGCACAAAGTCATGTTCACTGTCCCAAACCAGTCCTTGACTGTCGAAATACGTGTAAGGTCTGTCCCTCAGGATTCCCTCCAACATCTTGCCAACACTGATGGCAGGCTCAACTGCCTAAAGTTCCCTGGATTTTCCTTACCACCTTTCTTAAATTCTAGCACCATGTTAGCCAACCTCTAGTCTTCTGGCACCTCACCTGTGACTATCGATGATAAAAATAATCTCAGCAATCACTTCCGTAACTTCCCACAGAACTCTAGAGTACGTCTGATCAGGCCCTGGGGAGTTTTCCACCTTGATGCATTTCAATACATATACAGTACTTCTTCATCTATAATATAGACATTTTATGAGATGTCACCATCTATTTCCCCACATTGTATATCTTCTATGTCCTTTTCCACAGTAAACACTGATGCAAGATACTCATTTAGTATCTTCTCCCATCTTCTGCAGCTCCACACAAAGGCTGCCTTGCTGATCTTTGCGAGGCCCTAATCTCTCCCTTGTTACCCTTTTGTCCTTAATGTATTCATAAAATCCCTTGGGAATCTCCTTAAAACTATTGGCCAAAACTATCTCATATCCCCTTTTTGCCCTCCTGATTTCCCTCTTAAGTACTCCCGCTGCCTTTTCTTCTTCTAAGGATTCACTCGATCTCTGCTGTCTATACCTGACATATGTTTCCTTCTTTCTCTTAACCAAAACCTCAATTTCTCCATCATCCAGCCTTCCCTCCACTTTCCAGACTTGCCATTCACCCTAACAGGAACTCTTGTTATTTCATTTTTGAAGGTTTCCCATTTCAAGCCATCCATTTAACTGCGAACATCTGTCAATCAGCTTTTGAAAGTTCTTGCCTAATATCATGAAGCCCATCGATATATACAGCATTTTTCAAGGCGTTTAGACTGAATTCTTATCAGAAATAGATGCCTGGGAAAGGCATTAAATCTATATTTAATGTGACATTTTTAAAGTTAAAATCAAGATGGAAAAGAAAATCAGACTGTAACATCATTTCAAAATCATATATAACATAGATGTTAAATATAGAGATAGAAGGAAATCAGACAAAAGTCACCAATTTACAGGATGAAACAGTGCTATTAACTTATTAGTGTTTGGGCAGGACAGAGTTAACCCTTTCATGAATAGTTGTCACATACAGTCATATGAATTCCAAACACCCATTCTCTGTCAAAGCCTGACAAATAAAACTGCAGATGCTAGAGGCTAGAAACAAAAGCTGAAATTGCTGAAAGAAAATCCAGCATGTCTGGCAGCACCTGTTGACAGACAGCAGAGTTAATGTTTTGGGGCCCTCTGCTTCGTCCTCTCCCGACGTCCCCTTCCACCGACACACTCATTCGTTTGGCCGAACTGGTCCTCACCCTTAACAATTTCTCCTTCGAATCCTCCCACTTCCTCCAGACCAAAGGGGTAGCCATGGGCACACGTATGGGCCCCAGCTATGCTTATCTCTTTGTTGGCTACGTAGAACAGTCCATCTTCTGTAATTACACTGGCACCACTCCCCACCTCTTCCTCCGCTAATTGATGAGTGCGTTGGCGCCACCTCGTGCTCCCGCAAGGAGGTTAAGCAATTCATCAACTTCACCAACACATTCCACCCTCACCTTAAATTTATCTGGACCATCTCTGACACCTCCCTCCCCTTCCTGAACCTCTCCATCTCTATTAATGACGACCAACTTGACACCATTTTTTACAAACCCACCGACTCCCACAGCTACCTGGATTACACCTCTTCCCACCCTACCTCCTGCAAAAATGCCATCCCATATTCCCAATTCCTCCGCCTCCGCTGTATCTGCTCCCAGGAGGACCAGTTCCACCACAGAACACACCAGATGGCCTCCTCCTTTAGAGACCCTAATTTCCCTTCCCACTTGGTTAAAGATGCCCTCCAAAGCATCTCGTCCACATCCCGCACCTCTGCCCTCAGACCCCACCCCTCCAACTGTAACAGGGACAGAACCCCACCCACCACCAGGGATATATTTCCCTCCCCATCCCTTTCCGCTTTCCGCAAAGACTGTTCCCTCCGTGACTACCTGGTCAGGTCCATGTCCCCCTACAACCCACCCTCCCATCCTGGCACCTTCCCCTACGACAGCAGGAATTACAAAACCTGCGCCCTCCCCTCCATCCAAGGTCCTAAAGGAGCCCTCCACATCTATCAAAATTTTACCTGCACATCCACCAATATAATTTATTGTGTCTGTTGCTCCCGATGCAGTCTCCTCTACATTGGGGAGACTGGACGCCTCCAAGTAGAGCGCTTTAGGGAACATCTCTGGGACACCTGCACCAATCAACCACACTGCCCTGTGGCCCAACGTTTCAACTCCCCCCTCCCACTCTGCCGAGGACATGGAGGTCCTGGGCCTCCTTCACCGCCGCTCCCTCACCACCAGACGCCTGAAGGAAGAACGCCTCATCTTCTGCCTCGGAACACTTCAACCCCAAGGCATCAATATGGACTTCAACAGTTTCCTCATTTCCCCTTCCCCCACCTCACCCCAGTTCCAAACTTCCAGCTCAGCACTGTCCCCATGACTTGTCCTACCTGCCTATCTTCTTTTCCACCTATCCACTTCACCGTCCTCTCTGACCTATCACCTTCATCCCATCCACCCATTGTACTCTTTGCTACCTTCCCCCACCCTCCTCCCTGACCTATCACCTTCATCCCCACCCCCACTCATCTATTGTACTCTACGCTACTTTCTCCCCACCCCCACCTTCCTCTCATTTATCTCTCCACCCTTCAGGCACTCTGCCTGTATTCCTGATGAAGGGCTTTTGCCCAAAACGTCAATTTTACTGCTCCTTGGATGCTGCCTGAACTGCTGTGCTTTTCCAGCACCACTAATCCAGAATCTGGTTTCCAGCATCTGCAGTCATTGTTTTTACCTAAAAACAACTCAATGCGATCACGTAATTGTATTTTGAAACAATGGAGTAGGAAAGGTTTAGTGAGATAATAGAACATGTCAGCGCAGTATTCTATTGCATTTTCATCCATATGTTTATCCAATGACCATTTAAATGCCTTTAAATTTGTCAAGTTTACGATAGTTGCAGGCAGAATATTCCATGCCTCTACTACACTCTGAGGAAAGAAACTACTCTGACATTTGTCTTATATTTATCACCCCTCAATTTAAAGCGATGTCCCCTCGTGCCAGCCATCACCATCGGAGGAATAAGGCTCTCACTGCCCACATATCTAACCCTCTGATTATTTCATTTGTCTATATTAAGTTACCTCTCAACCTTCTTCACTCTAATGAAGCCTCAAGTTCCTCAGCCTTTCCTCATGAAACATTCTCTCCAGACCAGGCAACATCACCTCTGAAACCTTTCCAAAGCTTCCACATCCTTCCTGTGATGCGGTGACTAGCAGTAGGCGCAATTTCCGAAGTGCGGCCACATCAGAGTTTTGTAGAGCTGCAAAACTCATGGTTCCAAAACTCAATCCCTCTACCAATAAATCCAAACCACCGTATGCCTTCTTAACAACCCTATCAACCTGGGTGGCAACTTTCAGGGATCTATGCACATTTAGACAGATGTCTCTCTGCTCATCTGCACTGCCAAGAACCTTACCATTAGCTCAATACTCTTTATTCCTATTGCTCCTTCCAAAGTGAATCATCTCACACTTTTCCACATTAAACTCAATTTGCCAGCTCTGCACCTGATCTGCGTCCCTCTGTAACTTGCAACATCCTTCAGCACTGTCCACAACTCCACTGATCTTAGTGTCATCCACAAATTTATTAACCCATCCTTCTACACCCTCACCCAGGTCAGCAGTGGGCTCAAAACAGATCCTTGTGGTACACCACTAGTAACTGAACTCCAGGATGAACATTTCCCATCAACTACCACCCTCCGTCTTCTTTCAGCTATTCAATTTCTGAACCAAACCGCCAAATCACCCTCAATACTTTGTGCAATAGCCTACAGTTGGGAACCTTACTGAAAACACCTAATTAAACACTTTACTGAAATCCACATACATCACATCAACTGCTTTACCCTCTTCCATCTGTTTGGTCACCTTCTCAAAGAACTCAATAAGGTTTGTGAAGCACGACCTACCCTTCACAAAACCATCTCGACTTATTCCTAATCGACTTATTCCTAATCGACTTATTCCTAATCGACTTATTCCTAATCGACTTATTCCTATCAAGATGATTATAAATCCTGTCTCTTCTAGCCTTTTCGAACAGTTTTCCCACAACCAAAGTAAGGCTCTCTGATCTATAATTACCAGGGTGGTCTCTACTCCCCTTCTTGAACAAGGGGACAACATTGGCACTATTCCTGAAGACAATGACAACATAAAGATCAAAGCCAAAGACTCTTCAATCTCTTCCCTGGCTTCCCAGAGAATCCTAGGATAAATTCCATCTGGCCCAGGGTATTATCTATTTTCACATTTCCCAGAATTGATAATACTATATTTGGAAAGGCAGGGACTGATTCGGGATAGTCAGCATGGCTTTGTGCATGGGAAATCATGTCTCACAAACTTGATTGAGTTTTTTGATGAAGTAACAAAGAAGGTTGATGAGGGCAGAGCAGTAGGTGTGATCTATCTGGACTTCAGTAAGGCGTTCGACAAGGTTCCCCGTGGGAGACTGAATAGCAAGGTTAGATCTTATGGAATACAGGGAGAACTAGCCATTTGGATACAGAACTGGCTCAAAGGTAGAAGACAGAGGGTGGTGGTGGAGGGTTGTTTTTCAGACTGGAGGCCTGTGACCAGTGGAGTGCCCCAAGGATCGGTGCTGGGCCCTCTACTTTTTGTCATTTACATAAATGATTTGGATGCGAGCATAAGAGGTACAGTTAGTAAGTTTGCAGATGACACCAAAATTGGAGGTGTAGTGGATAGCGAAGAGGGTTACCTCAGATTACAACAGGACCTTGACCAGATGGGCCAATGGGCTGAGAAGTGGCAGGTGGAGTTTAATTCAGATAAATGCGAGGTGCTGCATTTTGGGAAAGTAAATCTTAGCAGGACTTATGTACTTAATGGTAAGGTCCTAGGGAGTGTTGCTGAACAAAGAGACCTTGGAGTGCAGGTTCATAGCTCCTTGAAAGTGGAGTCACAGGGAGATAGGATAGTGATGAAGGTGTTTGGTATGCTTTCCTTTATTGGTCAGAGTCTTGAGTACAGGAGTTGGGAGGTCATGTTGCGGTTGTACAGGACATTGGTTAGGCCACTGTTGGAATATTGCCTGCAATTCTGGTCTCCTTCCTATCGGAAAGATGTTGTGAAACTTGAAAGGGTTCAAAAAAGATTTTCAAGGATGTTGCCAGGGTTGGAGGATCTGAGCTACAGGGAGAGGCTGAACAGGCTGGGGCTGTTTTCCCTGGAGCGTCGGAGTCTGAGTGGTGACCTTATAGAGGCTTACAAAATTATGAGGAGCATGGATAGGATAAATAGGCAAAATCTTTTCCCTAGGGTTGGGGAGTCCAGAACTAGAGGGCATAGGTTTAGGTTGAGAGGGGGAAGATATAAAAGAGACCTAAGGGGCACCTTTTTCACGCAGAGGGTGGTACGTGTATAGAATGAGCTGCCAGAGGATGTGGTGGAGGCTGGTACAATTGCAACATTTAAGAGGCATTTGGATGGGTATATGAATAGGAAGGGTTTGGAGGGATATGGGCCAGGTGCTGGCAGGTGGGACTAGATTGGGTTGGGATATCTGGTCGGTATGGACGGGTTGGATCGAAGGGTCTGTTTCCATGCTGGACATCTCTATGACTCTATGACTTCCTCCTTGTGAACCTATATCCAATCTAGCCTAGTAGCCTGTAACTCAGTATTCTCCTCAACAACATTGTATTTTTCCAGTGTGAATACCGATGAAAAATATTCATTTCGCACTTCTCCTATCTCCTCGAACTGCACACATAGCTTCCCACTCCTGTCCTTGATTGGCCTGGAAGTTATTCTAGTCATTCTTTTATTTCTGATATAGTTACAGAAAGCTTTAGGGTTTTCCTTGATCCTATCTGTCAAAGACTTCTCTTGTCCCCTCCTGGCTCTTCTTAGTTCTCTCTCTTTAGTCTTTCCTGGCTAGTTTGTAACTCTCAAGCACCTTAGCTGCGCCTTCACATCTCATCGTAACGTAAGCCGTCACCTTCCTCTTGACATGAGATCAACTTCCTTAATAAACCACGACTCCCTTGCTCATCCACTTCCTCCCTGCCTGACTGGTACACACTTATCAAGGACACGCAGTAGCTGTTCCTTGAATAAGCTCCACATTTCAATTGTGCCATCCCGTGGTTTCATTTCCCATCCTATGCGTCATAAATCCTGCCTCATCGCACCATAATTGCCTTTTCCCCCAGTTATAAATCCTGCCCTGCAGTATGTACCTATCCCCCATCCTATGCGTCATAAATCCTGCCTCATCGCACCATAATTGCTTTTTCCCCCAGTTATAAATCCTGCCCTGCAGTATGTACCTATCCCTTTCCTTCGCTAAATTAAACATAACTGAATTGTGGTTACTCTCACCAAACTGCTCACCTACCTCCAAATCTAACACCTGGCTGGGTTCATTACTCAGTACCAAATCCATTGTTGCCTCACCCCTGGTTGGTCTGTCTACATACTGTGTCAGCAAACCGTTCTGCACACATTGGACAAAAATTCACCCATCTGAAGTATTCAAAGTATAGTATTTCCAGTAAATATTTTGAAAAGTTAAAGTCTCCCATAACAACTGCCCTGTTACTCTTATCCAGAATCATCTTTACAATCCTTTCCTCTAAATCTTTGGAACTATTCTGAGGCCTATTGAAAACTCCGAACAGGGTGACCTCTCCTTTGCTGTTTCTAACCTCAGCCCTCATACTACCTCATTAGACAAGTCCTCTTGCATCCTTTCTGCCACTGTAATAATGTCCTTGACTAACAATGCCACACCTCCCCCTTTTTTGCAATATTCTCTTTTCGTTCTGAAACATCTAAATCCCGGAACCTACGACAACCATTCCTGTCCCTGCTCGATCATGTGTTTGAAATGGCCACAACATCAAAGTCCCAGGTACCAACCCATGCTGCAAGTCCACCCATCTTATTCCCGTTGCTCCTGGCATTGAAGTAGACACACTTCAAACCACCTTCATGCTTGCTGGTGCACTGCTGCGACATTGAAACCATATTTCTAACCTCACTACGCTCAATCACTGGACACAGGAACTACAATTTAGGTTCCTATTCCCACCACTGAATTCATTTAAACCCTCCTGAAGAGCATTAGCAACCGTCCCTCTGCTTCAGGTGTAGACCACATTGTTTGTAGAAGTCCCACCTACCCCAGAGTGAGCCCCAATTATCTAGGTATCCAAAACTCTCCCTCCCACTCCATCCCTTTAGTCACATGATCAACTCCTCTCTCTCATATTCTTCGCCTCGCTAGCACGTGGCACGGGCAACAAACCAGAAATAACATCTCTGTTTGTTCTCGCTCCAAGCTTCCACCCTAGCTCCGTCACATTCTGCCTTGAATCCACATCCCTTTTCCTATCTATGTTGTTAGTGCCTATGTGGACCACGACTTGGGTAGCTTTCCCCCCCTCCAAGGGTCTCAAAAACACGATCTGAGACATCATGAAACCCTGGCACCTGGGAGGCAACACACCAACTTTCCTCCACTGCATGAGAGAAAATCAAAGTCCTTCTGCCTTCCTCCTCCCCTCCATAGAGCTACACAAGTGTCCCAATGATGGTGAGTACCATCACAATACAGCGCAGGTTAATTAACACCTACCTTTACTTCAACAGTCTTCAAATAATTATATCACTGTGCACTGAAAAAAAAAACCAATTATGACCTCGATCAGGTGGATCAATGGGCCAAGAAGTGACAGGTGTAGTTTCGTTTAGATACATGGGAGGACTTTGATTTTTAGTAAGACAAACCAGGGCAACAGTTATACACTTAATGGTGGCCCCTTCATGAGTGTTGCTGAACAAAGAGACCACACAGTGCAGGTGCATATTTCCTTGAAAGTAGAGTCTCAGATAGACAGGGTGGTGAAGAAGGCCTTTGGCATGCTTGCCTTCATTGGTCAGAACATTGAGTGTAGGAGTTGGGATGTCATCTGGTGGCTGTGCAGGACACGAGCGAGGCCACTTTCAGGAGATTGTGTACAATTCTCACCATCCTTCTACAGGAAGGATGTTGTTAAACTTGAGATGGTGCAGAAAAGATTTACAAGGATGTTATAGAGATATAGAGTCATACAACAGAGAAACAGGCCCTTTAACCCATTATGTCCATGATGTCCAACATACACCAAACTGCATTCATCCCATTTACCTGCACTTGGCCCATAGCCGACTATACCCTGGCTTCTTAAGAGCATATCCAAATGTTGCTGAAATGCTGTGAGAGTATTCCACCACACACTCAGGCAGCATATTACAAACTTTACGCACCATCTAGGTCAAAATATTTTTCTCAGATATCCTCTAAAATGCTTTCCCTGCACCTTCAACTTTTATTTTCTGTTCTTAGACGTATCTGCCAAGGGGAGAAAGATTCAGACAATCTACTCTGTCTGTATCTTTCACAATTTAGTATATCTCAGTCAGATCCTCCCTCAACCTCCTCTGCTCCAAGGAAACCAAACCCAGCTCATACAGTCTCCCCTTTGACGGAGACTTTCCAACCCACTGCATCCTCTCCAGCCAATCTCATCCTTCTAACTGTGTGGCAGTTAGAACTGCATGCTGTATTTGATCTGTTTTATAAAGTTGTAATAAGACTTCTTTGCTCTTATATTCAACAGCTCTGGTACTGAAGGAAAGCATTTTGTATGCCTTCTTCAGCAGCCTGTCTGCAATCTATAGACTTGTACACCAAGGTCCCTTTGTTCCTCAGTACTCCCTCGGGACCAATCCTTCATTGTGTAATTCTTTCCCTTACTAGACCTTCCAAAATGCACATTTATCAGGATTAAATTCCATCTGTCATTGCTCTGCCCAATGTACTCATACTGTAGCCTGAAACCATCCCCCTCACTATCAACAACACGGTTTCACAGAACAAAGAACAATATAGCACAGAAACAGGTCCTTTGCACTCCAAGACTGCACTGAAACATTTAACACTTCCACACAAAAAAACCATCTACAGGCTTACTAATGATACATTCTACATTCACATCCAATTATTAATATGTACTTAACAAACAGCAAGGGTCCCAGCACTGATCCCTGTGGTACACTACTGGTCACAGGCTTCCAGTCACAAACACAACCTTCCATCATTATAGTTTGCATCCTGTCTGCATCTCATTTCAGCTCCAGTTTGCTTGAGACTCCAAGAGCCGAGTTTGCACCAGTCTTTTATATGGGACTTTGTCAAAGGCTGTAGCGGCGGCCTGTACCTGGCCAGAATAGAGTGGCCCATGTCTGTTAACACAAACTGGCTGATAAACTGGAAGGTAGAATTAAACAGTAACATGAAATGGTACACATTTAAATCGATACCCAGAGATTATTGGATGCTGAATAAGAAACTCTCATACTGGTCTTGTTATAAACATGTGAACAATGAATTCAAAGTATACAATCAGACCAGAGACTGACCAATCCAGAAAATAGCATACAATAATAAACTGTTCCAGAGAATGAAAGTTGTGGAAATTATCCAAACTGTTTTACAGTGTCAGAGACTGACAACAGTGTAAAAAGTCTCACTTTCATTTACAGTACATAGAATTTCTCCAGTACAGGTAGAGGTCACAGAAAAGAACCGGAATTGGCCTGAACAACTTGCCAAAGCACATCCCACCCAAATATAGGCCCTACCTGACCCCCATAACCACACCTTTACCGTAGTTAACCCACCTAGGCTGCACATTGATGAATTTTTCCAGGACAATTTACCATGGCTAATCCAGCTAAGCTGCACATGTTTGGACTGTGGAAGGAAACTAGAGCACCCAGCCAAAACTGTTATGAAGATGTGAGTGTACTGTACCTTTAATAAAGTTATCAGCCAGTAGAACTACTGGACAGCACCAAGTGTTCCGAAAAGAAAGGTAACATTTGGTTGAACAACTCTAGTAGCTGTTTGCCTGGAGATAAAAACCAATTCGAATTCAACCAATCGGTTTAAATTATATCCTGAAGATACCAAATTCCAAACCAGTTGATACTGAGTGTATTGACATTCTTAAAAACCAATGACACAATCTGATGCTCCAGAGGTATAAGACCTGGGAAAATTGAACAATTGGGAGGAGAATTGCCAAGCCCCCAGCATGTAAGAAGACTGCCTGAAAAATAGTTCTCTTGAAAGCTCCGTTATCGATCAGTAACTAGTAAAGCACAATGCCCAAGAAGAACAAAAGACGACTGGAATACAGAAAGGAACTGAAAGCTGCCTGGTTTTGAGATAAGAAGCTTTGTTTCGTAAATCTTAATCAGGAGTTCTATTGGACTAGTATTATAGAAGATAGGTTAGAGGAAGGAGTTGTAAATAGTGTTAGTTATCACTGTCTGTTATACTTTAATAAATAAAGTGTTAATCTTTACTTTAACTAGTTCGTGGCCGATCATACTTTCACAGATTACTGCATGGGATAAATCTTTTCTGTGTTGCTGGATTTAAATTAGCAAAGGGGTCTACCCCGTGCCATAACAAAACCAATGCAGACATGGGGAACATGTCTGTGTGAAGTTTGCACAATGAGCCAAGGCTGGAATTGAAACTGGGTCCCTGGCACCAGTGTGCCACCATGCTAGCCTGACAGGGATGGCAATAGATAAAATCTTATTCATGTTGAACAACAGAGACTTGAAGTAAAAAGAGCTCCTGCAATTTCTAGGAAATGTCATCTTAAACAGAGCCAAATATTTTAAGTACACTCACTTATTCACAGAGCACACACTGGAAGGTACAAATTCACTCATCCATTCTTTTAGTTGAAACTGTCAGGTACAGATTGAAAATTGCACTCAAACATTCACATTGGAGAAACTGACAGGTGTAAGATTTAAAACAAAGTTCTTATATTCGTAAAAAAAACTGACAGGTACGTTTTGATAACATTCTCAGAGCTGAGTACACACAGACAGATAAAAATGTTGCTGACTTCTCATTTTTCTTGTCTTCTGCTTTGAGATATTTAAACTGACACATGTCTGAAAGAAATTAATAACTGTGGTGTATATACCCTGCAATTGCATGACAGAAATGAGAGGCATCATTCACCTTTCATTTTATCTCTAACTACTGTGTGCTCACAGATCACATACTGACAGATTCAATTACAAGTCCCTGTGACATAACAGGGATGGAGTAAATAAAAACCATTCATTTCATCTGAAAGTTAGAAATGTTGAAATATTTGCTCTCTCACATGCCAGTATATTGACAGAAACTGAGTGAAAATAAGATTAGAAACAACAAACTGGCAGTTACAGAATGAAATACAGAGTCAGCTGCAAAACAATGAATTGTTAGGATACAATGCAGCTATCCACTGGTGAGAAACATGAACAGTGTAACATCAGCAGTAACATTGTTATTGCCAGTTTCTTCAATGTACAATATATTGTCCCTTACCAAATGCTGCAATTATAAATACAAACTTTCTGTCAATGCAGACGCTGATATTCAAAGGATATGGGTGTGGGGGGGAGGGGGTCCTACCAGAAATTGTCCAAAGTGGTGTTTGGTCACACTCAAAATTGTCAATACTAAATGAGACCCTTTCTTATTAGATTAGATTACTTTACAGTGTGGGAACAGGCCCTTCGGCCCAACAAGTCCACACCGACCCGCCGAAGCGCAAACCACCCATACCCCTACATTTACCCCTTACCTAACACTACAGGCAATTTAGCATGGCCAATTCACCTGACCTGCACATCTTTGGACTGTGGGAGGAAACCGGAGCACCCGGAGGAAACCCACGCAGACACTGGGAGAATGTGCAAACTCCACACAGTCAATCGCCTGAGGTGGGAATTGAACCCAGGTCTCTGGCGCTGTGAGGCACCAGTGCTAACCACTGTGCCTTATGTTAATGACTGACACCTACAGAGTAAAAACAATAGGTTAAGAAAAAAAATAAAAACAATAGGTTACACTTCAGAAGGTTTGAGTTACAGTCCAGTAACAGACTGATATGTAAAGACTGTGAAATAGAGGAATGCTTTACCTCCCAGAAGTGGATAAGCACAGATTGGAGGAATATTTACAAGTGGCTGGCAAATAGTGTAAAGGTTTACTGCTTACATCAGTGTTTGATGGATACAGAATAAAACCTGTCTTGAAGTAACACTAATTGACTGTTACACAGAGGACCAGAGCCTCAATGGACAGGTGTTGTCTTCATGCCAAATGTCTAAATAAGGACTCGATAGATACAAAGTTAAAGTGACACATATATAACATGCTAATGGTTGCTGGATAACAGGCATTTGTATGAGACTGAGAAATGCTCTCAGTCCCTGCGTAAAGTTCAATACTCCGAAATAAAAAGTGCAGCAACGTAGTTCTGATATACTGTAGTTACTTGCAAAGCAAACAGTTACAGATCGGTCTCTGGGCCCACATTTAATAATCAAGTTCTCAGAAATATATTAATCACACAGTCAAAACAGATTTTCAACCCGTGACTCAAGAAAAATTTTAAATAGGGACTTTCTTTCATCTCTCTCCAACTCCGTGCAGTTGAGAACGAGTTCCATCAACCCCAAACCTAGAAAACACTCATATTCTTAGAATCCCTACAGTGTAGAATTAGGCACTTCGACTCAACAAATCCACATCGACCCTCCGAAGATTAATCCATCCAGACCCATTCCCCATTATTCTGCATTTACCCCTGATTGATGCACCTAACCCACACATCCCGGAACATTATGGGCAGTTAGCATGGCCAATTCACCTCCCTGCACGTCTTTGAATTTTGAGAGAAAAAACTGAGCACCCGGAGGAAATCCACTCGGACACGGGGAGAAAATTTTTTTTTATTTCAAAAATATACTTTCTTCATAAAATAATTTGATGGTCTGTACAGTTGGTCATGCCATACATATGTAAACATGTACATACAGAGATCAGAATTTATCATTTTTATACAGGTCTGTACATTTTTTCAATCATATGCCCATATAATTAGCTGAGGCGTCAGCAGAGCCCAAATGACTGCATGGGCCCCTGTTCTTCGATAGGCAGGCAGATGTTACACAGTGGTCTTTCCCCACCGCGCCTTGGCGAACACGGGGAGAATATGCAAAATTCACACACACACAGTCGCCCGAAACTGGAATCGAAGGGTCCCTGGCGCGGTGAGGCAGCAGTGCTAACCACTGAGAACAGCGGTAGGCTCAGTGTTATTTCCAGCGCAGAGAGAGGACCAGAAACAGACATGCGGAACTGGAAACACACCCTTCCACTCCCACATCATCACAACAACGAGCAAAAGGAAACCGAGCCAATACCACAGTCACTTTCTGTATCACAGACAAAAAACAAATCTCCTTCAGTTAAACTGACAGTTAGAGAATCACCATCCACTTCACATTTCGTTGTAGATTCTGACAGATCCACATTGGATGTCACGTTAACCAATCAGAGAGACTCAATGTTTGGGAATGACTCCGTATAAAGTACCCAATCAGGAACCAGCTTTTCCTCCATCACCTGACCTGCACATCTTTGGACTGTGGGAGGAAACCGGAGCACCCGGAGGAAACCCACGCAGACACGGAGAGAACGTGCAAACTCCACACAGTCGCCTGAGGCGGGAATTGAACCTGGGTCTCTGGCGCTGTGAGGCAGCAGTGCTAACTGCTGTGACACCGTGCCGCCCACCATATTGGTATTGAAATCTGAAAAGACAGGTTGCAGACTGCAGTGTTTGGCCTGTTTTGCTTCAGCTTCTTCCTCAAGGTTTAGAAAATAACCCACTCTCAAGATCAGAAATGGACAGATACAGATCGCCAAATGAGGGGAGAGTAAGACCGTATGAAGTACACATTTGTAAACTAAGGCGAAGTCTCGGTCGTCAAGGGCTGGCCTGCAGTTCCCGGTGGGCCGTGTTCACAGGCTCCTGAGAAAGGGCAACTATGCTGAGCGTGTGGGTGCCGGAGCGCCGGTCTATCTGGCTGCGGTGCTGGAGTATCTGACGGCTGAAATCCTGGAGCTGGCCGGCAACGCGGCCCGGGACAACAAGAAGACCCGCATCATCCCCAGGCACCTGCAGCTGGCCGTGCGCAACGACGAGGAGCTCAACAAGCTGCTGGGAGGGGTGACCATCGCTCAGGGCGGGGTGCTGCCTAATATCCAGGCCGTGCTGCTGCCCAAGAAATCCGCTGCTGCTGGATCTGCTAAAAAGTGAAGATAGTGTTCTTGAATTTGACAACCCAAAGGCTCTTTTCAGACCCACTCACAGCATCCGTGAAAGGAACTACAGCGTCATCTCTGTCGGATTTGTTTTACTTTTAATGTGGAGAAGCTTGAACTTTGTACCTTAGATCAGTCAATCACTATCGCCTTGTGGTTTGGACATGCTGATGTTGGACTGGGGTGTACAAAGTTAAAAATCACGCAACACCAACTGACAGCCCAACAGATTTATTTGTATACACTAGCTTTGGGAGCTTTCATCACGTAGAATAAAAGATTGTAAGACAGAAGTTTTCGCAAAAGTTTACAGTGTGATTTATCTGAAACCATATATTCAAAAAAAACCTCCATTGTTTCTTAATCTCTAATCTTTTAGATTGACCATGTTGATTTCAGTTTTTGCAAAATGTAAATCGCAGAACATTCTCAAGTGAAATTGCACAACTGATAATGCCTTTAAGGTGTAAGCCGCCCTGTGTGAGACTATCTGTGCTACAATGGTCAGACTGGTTATAATCTAAAGAAAATTGATTTACAGATTCTTACGTGGATTCATACAGCTTTTGAGTGCAGTACACACAGACACTCCTACACACACAGGCACTCACGGAGACCCTCTCTCATCCGCTCACACATACTGTCCCTCACTCATGCATGCACCTTCTCACAGACGTACGCGTATATCCCTTTACACTCGCGCGCATACACTCATACCGCGCCCCGCCTGGGCAAAGCACCCACCCACCCACATGGTGATTTTGTACTTGCAGAATGACAAATTACCCCGATCGGGTTTGACTTTGGTTTCACATTCCCTTTAATTGCATCAGGAAGAGCTGAATTGACCCAGTGCAGTAAGTATACAGTCGATATAGCAAATACTACTGAGCGGTCCATTTCCCTCTGCGCTTTGTTAACTAGTGTGTTCATAGGCAGGCTTTCTTCTCTGTCTGGATCAGTGGTGCTGGAAGAGCACAGCAATTCAGGCAGCATCCGAGGACAGGCAAAATCGACGTTTCGGGCAAAAGCCTTTCCTGATGAAGGGCTTTTGCCCGAAACGTCGATTTTGCCTGTCCTCGGATGCTGCCTGAATTGCTGTGCTCTTCCAGCACCACTGATCCAGAATCTGGTTTCCAGCATCTGCAGTCATTGTTTTTACCTCGTTTCTTCTCTGTCTCCAGAGAGAGACAGAGGAAATATTAAATACCCGTGTGATTTTTTTTCAGCTGTAAAAGGAGGGAAGGGGGAAAAGTGAGATAGTATGAACTACACTTCTGTAATCGATAGACAAAATCAACGCATTCTCATCTGTAAAACTTCGCGCTCTTTTCTACACGTCAGTGCGATTTTCAAATTTGAAAATGAGCCGTTGATCTTTTGGCGCCAATTCTATCTCATCCCCCATTAGTTAAATCCTAGAATCTATTATAACAAAATCTGCGATCACCAGAGATCTCAGTATTTGGAACTTGGCTGCCACTATCTGTGACTTTGTTTAATTGACTCCCCATTAATGCTATACTCAGCTCCTATGCACTTCCTAAAATACGATACCAATGTCTGCAAGTCGATCTCTTGGCGACAAATCTTTCCCTTCCGCCAACGACAAGCCATATGACTACCAAGACGGAGAGGGAGATTCGCGGAAATTTATAATCCACAAAATCGTGTTAAAGTTGAGATCTCATTAGTTATGACTTCACTGCCCATGTCAATATCGCTTATAACTCATTGCCTATTTACTTCCTTGTTTTACAATTACAATAGTAATGCAACGCATCGTTTCCCGCTCTCTCTGGATAGTTTAGTGGCTCTGAAAAGAGCCGTTGTGTTGCTTTCTCTCTCTCGGGGTGAATATGTAGTGCCGGCCAGGCTCCGTTTAGGCGCGCTCCCCGCGTATCCGGCGGGCCAGCTGGATGTCTTTGGGCATGATGGTGACCCGCTTGGCGTGGATGGCGCACAGGTTGGTGTCCTCAAACAGCCCCACCAGGTAAGCCTCGCTGGCCTCCTGCAGGGCCATCACCGCCGAGCTCTGGAAGCGCAGGTCGGTCTTGAAGTCCTGAGCGATCTCTCGCACCAGGCGCTGGAAGGGCAGTTTGCGGATCAGCAGCTCGGTGGATTTCTGGTAGCGGCGGATCTCCCGCAGAGCCACCGTGCCGGGCCTGTAGCGATGAGGCTTCTTCACTCCGCCCGTGGCCGGAGCGCTCTTGCGGGCCGCTTTGGTCGCCAGCTGTTTGCGGGGAGCTTTCCCTCCGGTGGATTTGCGCGCTGTCTGCTTGGTTCTGGCCATTCTCCTCAACTCTCTGTAACACACACACAGGCTGCTGCTATCAATGCTGAGGCTGCTGCGGTGCTGCCTATTTAAGGGAACGGAGAGCCCGCCCTAGAGCTGGGATTGGATACAGCCCTGTCCCTCAGCCCACAGGGAAACAGCTCCGGAAGGTACAGAAAAGGCAGGAAAAGAATTGTTGGAATCTGATTGGGTAACGTGAAATGACAGTTGGCGGATTTCAAAATGCCCGCCGAATTAACCGTCTCAAACCCTGAAATAAAATAACATATTAAGATAAATTACGCCACTCGTCCGCAACTCAGATACTTTATAATAATCGACTAAAGCCGAGTTAGCTGTTAGCGGGATGATTGCCTTATCTGTCTGTAACAGGCAGGAGGAAAGGCTGAGTTTAAAACAGCCCAGACAAACTGAACAGCCGAACGTCTACCCGCCGCGAATCAATCTAAATAACCCCGCCGATTCAAACGTCTTGTACCACGATAAAATTATTTCAGCCGAAACACAACTTAATGGCTGCCTGAACGGTCTGTAACAGGCACATGGAAAGAGTAGGCTATGAAAAAATCCACTGTGTCCCAGCATCAAAATTCATGAAAGTATCGTTTCTGAAAGGGTCATGTCTGGGCAAAATGACAAATGACACGTTATAGAACCGTTACACTATCCCCTCCCAATTTGCTGCCTTCCCCGTCCTCAGGTCTCCGCTCTCTATCGGAGGGTTTGGGTGGCTCTGAAAAGAGCCTTTGGGTTCGCTGGAAAAAGGTCGCTTTATGCTCAGCCGCCGAATCCATAGAGAGTACGGCCCTGGCGTTTCAGAGCGTACACCACATCCATGGCGGTGACCGTCTTGCGCTTGGCGTGCTCAGTGTAGGTGACCGCATCCCTGATCACATTCTCCAGGAAAACCTTCAGCACCCCGCGGGTCTCCTCGTAGATCAAGCCCGAGATGCGCTTGACCCCGCCACGGCGAGCCAGGCGCCGGATGGCTGGTTTCGTGATGCCCTGGATGTTATCACGGAGCACTTTGCGGTGCCGCTTCGCTCCGCCTTTTCCCAGGCCTTTACCTCCTTTGCCTCTTCCAGACATCACGCTTCTTCACTCCAATCGCTGCCGAATGAGAACCGAGCTGCCTCCCCTTCCCTTTTTATACAGCCCGGCCCGACCTGACTGAGAAAGAGCTGACAGAGAGTGAGGGGCGGGTCCGGAGAGGAAACTGAGTGACAGACAGAGCAGGGAAATGGCTTTGATCATCCAGTTCCGCCTCCAGCTCACTCCCGCCCCAACTGTATCTGGGACTGAACTTTTTCTCCCCAAAGCTGTTCCTGACCAGAGGAGCGCATGCGTGAGGCCCTCCCCCAGCGCTGCCATTGAGGAGCATTTCCTCAGTGAGTGCAAGAGGTTTGTTTGAAACAGACCGCAATGGAGAGATCAGCGCCCAGGGAAGCGAGGGAACAGCAGGCTCCTTCCAGCAGCACATCGGGATGGGAGCCTGGGACACAGAGGGGGCTCCGAGACCGGGATTGATTCGGGGTGAGTCCAGGTTCTCATTCAGGGGGCTGTTTGTAAGAGGCCGAGCGGAGCAGGAACTGGGCCCGGAACTTGGAGTGAGCGGGCTGGGGGGAAGAGAGAGGCCTTTCTCGGGCTGTGTGTGGGCCTGCTGAGGGAGGCAGAGCGGGAAGGAGCTGCTCTGGGACATTCTTGTGGTTTTTAATCCTCTGAACCCTGTTGAAATTTCATTCTGTTTCCCATTGTTTGTTGAAAATGTGCAATCAATAGTGGAATCGCAGACCGACTGAAGGAATGGGATACCCCTCTAAAAGGACAAACATATGGGTCTTGGTAAAACATTAGATATCGCGCCGTTTTTCCTCTCTCCAACAGGTAGTATATTGGGAGTTGGATATTGAACTGTATTAGCATCCCGGTGGTGAGTAGTCCCATTCATGGAGCTGTGCAGTTGTTGCTCAGTTTCTAGGTCTCACTCAATTGGTATCGAATCATATGAAAAACAAACACAATCTAACGACAAGGTGCAGCGCGGCACAACTCATGTCCTGCTGGTGAGAACAAGGAATCATTGAGTCATAGAGATGTACAGCATGGAAACAGACCTTGCGGTCCAACTCGTCCATGCTGATCAGGTATCCTAACCAAATCTAGTCCCATTTGCCAGCACTTGGCCCATGTCCATCTAAACCCTTCCTATTCATATACATATCCAAATGCCTTTTAAATGTTGTAATTGTACCAGCCTCCACCACTTCTCCATGCCCCTTGTGATTTTATGAACCTCTGTAAAACAGTTCAAACCTATTCCGCCTCTCCCTATAGCTCAAATCCTCCAACCTGGATGAAGCACATTTACATGGAGTTTATCTGTGACTGAGAAGGACAGAATTAATCCTTTACTGAATAGTTCTCAGATACAGAGATGACAATTAAATGTGAATTCCAAACAATCTCTGCAAAAGTCTGAGTTTTTCTCACTCCTAAATGACCTCCTCGTGGTAGCTCATGCGCTATTCGACACCTCCCTCTATAAACCACTGGCAGTACAACTCGATAAACTTCTGCATATTTCTCATCAGCCTGAACATGTGATGGTCTCCATTTCCTCATTAAGATATTATTTTTGTAGATGCAGGGATAGATTCACATTCTTCTGTGTATGCCTTTTGATACAATTGCTTTAAATTTGCTTAAGATTTAAGCTAAACATGTCTGCTTTATCATCTGTGTGTTCCCGGTTTGTCTCAACCATCTGATCCAAGAGGGTCTCTGCTAATTTCACTTCAACTTTCTTATCTGTACTCTTTGATCTCTTCTGTTTCAACTGCTGACTGTGACTTTGTCACTGCACAGTCAGGAATAATCCCAGGATATATGTCCAGCAATAATTCAGTTGCCTGAGTTTCCATTGGCTGTTCAACAACAGTCGCCAGCACTCCTACCGGTGAATCAGCAATATCATTATCAAGAATAAATTGTATTCCCGGAGCTGAGAGTTTGTCGATTACTCCGACCACAACTTCTCCACTCTTCACTGGACACTCTAACTTCACTTCTCACAATTCAGCGTTTCTTGTCTCAACATGAATTCCCGTTACTGGAACCTTTTTCTGGCAATAGTCCTTCAGAGGTGCATATCTCCTCATCTTCTGGCATCACAGATTTAGAGGATCTTTGTATCTCTTAATGTTGTAACCACTTTACCTGCTCCTCCTGGCCTATGCGAGTAAACCTTACCTTCAGAGGTGGATGGTTTAAGAAGATCTGGCACCTCCAACCAGCTTGTACATTCTGGTGCAGATTTCGAACCTCCATTGTGCTTTCTGTTACCTCTCCAATAAAATTCACTGGCTTATCCTGTTTCCTACATCTGGCTTCCCAGTGTTTTTCCTAACCACCAACACTGATTTATGTAGCCTACTGTATTGCAGCAAAAACACCAGAGCTTTTTAACTTCTCTTTCCCCTTCAAGAGTTTCCTTTTCACTCTGTGGTAAGTCATCCTTATGATCTTCACCGAGATCAATTCCTTTCCATGTGAGGATTTTTCTTGTCCTCAATTTCTATCCCTCATGGATTGAAATAGTTTTGGAAGCCAAAGTTTGACTTATGGACCAACTCATAACTATCAGCCATTTCAGCTGCCAATCTTGCCATTATAGCTCTCTGCTCTTCCACATGAGTTTTCACTAATTCACGAAGTGCCAATTTCCAAAGGTCAAACTCCGTCTCTTTCTTCTTTTCCCTTCTCTCCTTTTCTCTCTCTCCTCAGTCTCTCTTCTGTATTTAATCATAATTCAAAAGATTTTGTTTCTGTCGCCCTTTCCTTCTGTTTTGCCTCTAACTCAAGTTGCTGAATTTTCCACTGAATATTCGCCATCTCTAAAGATTCTGATGGTGTTTCCAAAAAAATGTAAATGCTGAGCTACTGCTGTAATTATCTCTCCTTTCCTCATGGAAGGACACAGCCTCAATCCCAGATTGTCTGCAATTTCCAGCAGCTCACCCTTAATCACCTTTTGTAAAAGCCCCAAAATCACTTCTTTCACCCCCACAGAAAACTCTTGTTGACTGAAAGAGTCATTGCTCTCCCAAACACTGTTTAAACCAACTGAATTCAAAACCCAGAACAAAAGACACTAACACCTACCACTCACTGCCTTAGAGTCCAACAACCCTAATCCGAAATCAGAACTACAGAACAAATCCTGCAAAGAGCCCCCAAACTGGTATAGACCATGCCAGAGTCCCTCAAAACATTTCAAGTAGCCTGGACCCTAATTTTGCTAGTTGGTTTAAGCAGGTGTAACGTGGATATTCCAGAAGTGATGTAGCTGGTCAAACCATATTGTTTTAAACAAAACAGAATTTATTTACAAGATTATCAAATGAAACACAAACAAATGCTCATATGTCTTATAAGAGAACAGAATGCTAAAAAAGTTAACCTATCCGAAAACCCAACAGATTATACAAACTTAACGATATTGTTCCCAATACTTGCAACAATCCCCACAAACACCCTTTGGCACAAAAAGGTAAAACCAACACAGGGTCTTACAGGAGAGATGTCAGAGAGAGAGTACCAGCATGGACCTGCTTCTTTAGGTTCAACAGCTTTTTCAATTGCCTGACTGCATTCAGTCAACAGCCAGACAGCCAAAAACCAAATCAAACCAGAGAAAAGCTGAGCTGGGAAAACTGGGCCACTCCCCTTTCATTGTTCAAGTGTTCTTTTTAAACATTTGGAAGCCTTTTGCCTGAAGTATTACCTGTTAGCTATAATCAAAATGGCCCTAAAAACCCATCAAGTCAGACTTTTCAGAGCCTGTGTCTTTTACAAGATTGTTAAAGGAGCAGCATCATCACAGCAAACTGGTCCAAAAAGTAAAAGCTGTGGGATACATGGTAATGTGGTGAATTGGATGCAAAGTTGGCTTAGTAACAGGAAACAAATGGTAATGGTTGATTGCTGCTCTTGTGAATGGAAAGTTGTTTCAAGTGGTGCTTTGCATGGCTCAGTGCTGAGACCTCTGCTGTTTGTTTTATACATTAATGATTTGGACTTGAGTGTGGTGGACGAATTTGTGAAATTTGCAGGTGACACAAAAATTGGCCGCGTAGTGGATAGTATAGAGGATAGCTGTAAGCTCCAAATCTATCATAGATGGTTTGGTGGATTAGGCAGAAAAGTGACAGATGGAGTTCAGCTCTAATAAGTGTGAGGGAATGCATTTTGGGAAGTCAAACAGTAAATGGGAATATAGTGAGACACCTTGGTGTGCAAGTACACAGGTCCCTAAAGATAGATGGGGGTTGTAAAGAAGGCACATGGAATGCTCTTCTTCATGGGAGGAGGGATGGAATACAAAAGTAGGAATATAATAATGAAACTGTATAAGGCACTGGTGGCTACAACTGGAGTATTGTGTGCAGTCAGGTCCCCACATCACAGGAAGGACGTCATTGCTCTGGAGAGAGTGCAGAGGAGATTTACTGGAATGTTGCCAGGGCTGGTGAATTGTAGCTATCGGGACAGATTGAAGAGGTTGGGGTTACATTCCTTGGAACAGAGGTACCATGATAAAGGAATACTAAATAGTGAGTTACTAATGAAGGAGCAGAATGCCGAAAGCTTGTACTTTCAAATAAACCTGTGTTGTATGACTTTTCATGAAATAGTGAGAGGAGAGATGAGAGGAACCTGTTTCCTTTGGCAGAGAGTTCAAACACCATGGATCATTGATTCAAACTAAGTGGCTGTAGAATTAGATGATATGTGAGGAAAAATGTGTTTTATGCAGAGTGGTGGGTATCTGGAATTCGCTGCCTGATTTGGTGGTCATGATTCTTAAAGAGGAGAGACTTGACGAACAATTCGGGTCTTTTTCAATATATAATTTCAGTTACATCACACTGGAAACTTTTGCTATAAATTCTATGTCTTACACTCCACAATTATCTGATGAAGGGGCAGTGCTCCGAACACTAGTGCTTCCAAGTAAACCTGTTGGACTAAAACCTGGTGTTGTGTGATTTTTAACTTTGATTTGGTGGCGCAGGTAGAGACCCTAAACTCTTTTAAACAAAAATCCATGGACCTGCACATTGAGTTCTGTAAACTGCAATGCTATGGGCTGTGACAGGAAGGTGGGATGAGAAAGGTGTCTTTGGGTTGGCATGGACAAGATGGGCTGAATAGCCCCCTCTGTGCTGTATTATTTTTATGATTCGATACTTATCAATTGGACCCCACCAGTCTCTGCAGTTTGAATATGTAAACATATTGACCATGTAATGAATGTTACAGTTTGATAACTACACTCTCACATTCACCAAGCCGGAACTGGCAGGTATAGATCAATAACTGAACTCACATACCCACTTGCATCAGGTAGTCCCATTCATGGATGTTGTTTAGTTTCTGGATCTCACTCAATTGGTCTTAGAATTTTAAGAAAAAATGGACAAGGAGCAGCTCAGGGCAGGAGTGGAATCATACCTGTGGTTCTGTTTAAATTTTTGGCTTTAAACAAAAAAATCCTAATGTTCATTAACTGAATGTTACATTGATGTTGCCAATAACAACTGATATTGATTTACAGGAGGTGTCTCTTCTGTCTTCCTTCAGGCAAGTACTCAAAGGACCAAGACAATGTAATATTCCCTCGGTACAGAGCCAAGTGTGACCAGCGGCTTCGAACAAACAGCAGGTATGTTACTGCTATCAGAGTGAAGAACATCCTTTCCACAGTCACAAAGTGGATGGAGTCAGGTTCACATTGAGCTCCATTTCCGGAGAGATATGTTCAAACCAAGAGTCAAACACCACCAAGAAAATAGAATTTTATATTATTTATCTATATTATCAATGCATGCTGCCCATTTCCTATCAATTTGAATGAATCCTCATCTGAAACATACACTGTTTTAAATCTGAACATAGAACGGTACAACACAGGAATGGGTCCTTCAGCGTATGATGTCGTGCCGAACTTGACACCAAGTGAAATTAGTCCCTTCTGACTGCTCTTTGTTTATTTTTAAATCCCTTCAATACCTTTATTGTATCTGCCTCCATCACCTCCCCCAGTGTGATCCACTCCTAACACTCTTTATGTTAAAAGAAACTGCACCTTCGGTCTCCTTTGAACTTTCACCTTATATGCACGCCCCTTTGTTTTAGACATTTCAACTCTTGGATAAAAATTCTGACCTTAACCATGCATCTCAATTTTATAGACTTCTGGATATAGGTTTGCTGGCTGAACTGGAAGGTTTGTTTTCAGATGTTTCATCACCACACTAGGTAACATCATCAGTGAGCCTCCGGATGAATTACTGGTGGTATGGCCCGCTCTCTATTTATGTGTTTGGGTTTCTTTGGGTTGGTGACGTAATTTCCTGTTCATTTTCTCTGGGGGTGGTAAATTGGATCCAAGGCAATGTGTTTGGTGATGGAGTTCCGATTGGAATACCATGCTTCTGTGTGTGTTTGTGTTTCGCCTTTCCTAGGATGGATGTGTTGTCCCAGTCAAAGTGATGTCCTTCCTCATCTGTATGTAAGGATACTAGTGAGAGTGGGTCATGTCTCTTTGTGGCTAGTTTTCTGCCTGTTTGTCCAATATAGTGGACACATAAATAGAAAGCAGGCCATACCCCAGTGCTTCATCTGGAGGCTCATTGATAATGGTACCTATTATGGTGACAAAACATCTAAAAACGGAACTCCCAGCTCAGTGAGAAAACCTGGATCCAGAACATCAACTTGAGCTACAACTCTTCTCAAAATGTTACAGTCTTCTATTCAGTCAGCCTTCAGCCTCTGCTGCTCAGAAGAAACATACCCAGGTTTTTCTAGCTTCTCTTTATAGCTCATACCCTCTAGACAACATTCTGGCAAACCTCTTCTGCACCCTCTCTGAATCCTCCACACCCTTTCTGTGATGTGGCGACCACAACTGAAAAATCACGCAACACCAGATTATAGTCCAGCAAGTTTATTTGGAAGTACTAGTTTTCAGAGCGCTGCTCCTTCATCAGGTAGCTGTGAAACAGGATCATGAGACACAGAATGTATAGCGGAACATTCCAGTGTCATGCACCTGAAATGATATATTGAACAAATCTGAATTGTAAAGTCTTTTATCCTTTAGAATGGGTTGCAGGTTTCAGTTCATTAATATATACATCCCAGAACTTCTTTTAAGTCACATTCTCAAGATGACTTCAGGTTTTATTTTAAAAAGGGTGACATCCCAGCTCAGATAATGTATTAAAGGTGTGAGGTTAGCGTCTGCTTGTATCCCAATCTTGAGTCAGACTGGTTCTATTGCCAAAGTAGGAATTTATAAAACATTACATGGATTGACTGCCTGCAGATTGTGCTCTTTTTGAGCAAAATAGAATGTATCTGCAAATATAATTCTGCAAATGCAAATTCACCACATAGACTTGCGTGTGTGTGTGTGTGAGTGAATGAGTGAGTGTATGGAGTGTGAGTGCATATGCGAATGAGTGTGTTTGTGTGTGTGCACGCTTGATAAAGTGTGTGTATATGAGTGTGATGGTGTCAGCCTGTGAGAGGGAGTGTGCATAGGTGTGTGTAGAGGGTGTATGTATGTATATATGTATGAGGGGAAGTGTGTGGATGAGGGAAGGTCTGCATGAGTTTGTGTGTGTGTGTGAGTGAGAAATTGTGTAGTGTGACAGGAACCCAAGGTCCCGATTTTAGGCTGTCATCATGGGTTCTGAACTTTACGAAGGATACTTTTCACATCACATTAGAGGTTAACAAATAGACGATGCTGTTAGTTTGAACAATCGTATATGAAGTAGATAGGGAGTACGAATATTGAAGGAAACATTTCAGCTATCAGTAACTAAGAAGGGCAGAAATAATGTTTTGTCACAAAACCAAGCATGATCCTAACCAAAGTCTTATAAAGCTGCAATATGACATCCTGACCTTTGTACTCAATGCCCCAACCAATAAGGCAGGCATGCCAGACACCTTCTTCTAGATACCACCCCATCTACTTGCATGGCCACTTTCAGGGAGTTAGAGACTTGAACCCCAAGATCCTTCTGTACATCAATGACTTTGAGTCCAGCCATTTCCAGTATACCTTCCCTTAAAATTTGATCTCCCGAAGTCCAGTATCTTACATTTTGCCAGATTAAAGTCAATCTGCCATATTCCTTCAGGCTATGTTCTGCTGTATCCTTTGACAAGCTTCTACACTACCCACAAGTCCACCGATCTTTGTATCGTCTGCATTTGGTAATGATAATTTTAATATTACAATCAAGGCGACAAATAGCTGATATGATTACTTTGGGCAACAGTATGTAAAATAGATATTGAGTACAAATTTATATTGAAGGAAACATTACAGCTGTCAGGAATTCAGAGCAACAGAATTAATCTTTTGTCATGTATATAGAGACGGCAATGAAATAATATGAATTCCATATGCATATTCCCTATCAAAGCCTGACATAGAATGATTAGTGTGTAGGTACGTAACCAAATGTTGCCCCCCTCAACACAAACACATGCACTCTGTCTCTATCTCTCTCTCTTTCTTTGACTTACGATGAGTTTCAAAACATACATCATCCTGACACCCGTTCCAATGTCTAACCGCCTTGCAGTTCCATTGACATTGCAAGTGACAGAAAATGTTACATTCAAAATGATTTCCACCCACAGATCCTTTGTCAAAAAGGGGGAGGCCGACAGCACAAAACCAGGCCCTTCAAAACTTGAGTCTTCACTGACCAAAAACAACTAGCTAACAATTTTCATTCTGGTCAGCTAACATCCATTTGCATAAATGTATCATGGTAGCAGAGGTGCTGCCATCCCCATCTTGTGGGTGGCATGGTGGTACAGTGGTTAGCACTGCTGCCTCACAGCCGCCAGAGACCTGGGTTCAATTCCCGCCTCAGGCAACTGTCTGTGTGGAGTTTTCACATTCTCCCCGTGTCTGAGTGGGTTTGCTCCAGTTTCCTCCCACAGTCCAAAAATGTGCAGGGTAGGTGAATTGGCCATGCAAAATTGCCGGTAGTTTTGGGTAAATGTAGTGGGGGTGGGTTACTCTTCAGAGTGTCGGTGTGGACTTGTTGGGCCGAAGGACCTGTTTCCACACTGTAAGTAATCTAATCTTTATCACAACATCTTTCTTCATATTGTAGTAGAAGAATTTGTTTAGTCTGTTTCAGTCCAACCAGAAACTTTTTTAAAAGATAATTATGTACTTCTTTCAAAATTAGTTGCAATTATCTACAAAGAGCTCTGCATTCCTCCTCCCCCTCCCGAGGATGTATCACAAAAAAGTGTGAAATCTTGCTGCAATTTTAACAATGCATCAATGGAATCTAATAACCACCCTTCAAAGCAGTGGGGGAAAAAAAAGCCAAAATTGGTGGGTTTGAGGAACTGCTCGCTTTATTTTCAAGCAGAGTTGAACAGTGTTGGTTATTCCATAAATTGAATTTTGCAGTTTACATATTCTGCACTGCGTGACAAAAAAATAAAAATCCTTTTCCTTTCCTCCTCCCTACTATAGAGTAACACAAGAGTACTGATAATGGTGCATCATCACACTACAGAGCAGGGTAATATTCTGTCTACATCAGAAAATAGAAGTGAATTAGCCAATTGTCTTTTCTGTACAAAGAACATTATGGTCAGTCAGCTCCAATGCAGTTGAATGGTTTGTCACTTAGTTGCAAATTGATTCAGTTTACATTGATTGTTAGTTCATAAATGTTCAGAAAAATACATCACTATGCACTGAAACAAAACATAATGACATTCTGAAGATGAACATTTTATATCATTACTGCCTGTTAGATTCTGCAAGATACAAGATTCCTCCATTGACTCTGAAGAACAGCACAGAATCCTCTCTGTTGCAGTGTGTTACATTTTCACTTGCACATAATTCCTACAGGCACTAACAATTAAAGAACTTCGGCTGTTTCCCATCCACTACAGGAGACATGAACTGAGATACAGACTGGCAGCACAAGAGTAAACTCACTTGCTCTCAGCCACTGGACGCTGAAAGGAGAAGAATAAAATTTGGCCTCAATTATTTCCAGTTATGAATTGACTCTCAACATCACTGATCACAGCTGAGGATATGCAGTGCCCAGCAATGCCTGATAAAGTCTACTATACAGGCATGCACACACAATGTAACAATAATCTGAGTCTGAAATGTAATACAAATAAGCATCTATGAAAAGAGTTTATTTACAGAGTTTATGCTACACTCAGACACAAACTCACAACTGAACATAAATGAATGAGATCAAGTAAATGTCCAATGAATCCTGTCTCGAGCTTGAGGATTCTCCCTTTAAAAAAACACCCAGAACTGAACACAAACATGATCTGACCAATGATCTTTGATTGAGATTGTGGGAAACATATCAAAACTAGCACTATAGTTATTAAAAGTAAAATGACAGCAGAACCGATGTCAAATTGTCCTTTCCATTTAGACGCTGACAATGAGTGGATGAAGTTCACATTCCCAACAATTACTACAGAACTGATGTATAAGAGAATGTCCCAGTAGAGGCATAATAGGCTGAATGGTCTGCTTCTGAGTTGTACCATAACAGTGATTCTAATTTTAATGAGAAAAGAGAGGACATGCTGTTGTTTTGCATACTGGTATGGAAAATATCAGACAGAAATGGACTGACATGCAGAATAAAGCTCTTCCATAAAAAAAAACACCAACAATGTCTGGAGACAAATTGAAATTAAATGTCTCAGTGATACCACAGATCCTAGACTCTCTACACCAAACAGGAAATGTGTGACCATAATTCAGAATGGTCCTCAGAATAAAGCAGTTTCCCTTCCACCGTCGCCCTTTCTCCTCTCTCACCCACCCACCCCCACAAACTGACAGTCAATTCAGAAATCACAAAATGCAGGAAAGATTAAGACCCAGTCTCAACACCCTCATAACAACTACCACAGAATGTATTACACAGAGATAGAGAATTTTACTGGCTTCCACTTTGATACACAAGAGTAGACCTGGCAAATGTATGCTGATAACTACACACACATTCATGTCGCAGAAACAGACAAACAAATGATGACGACGGTTACTGTGATGCAAATGCGTGACTAAGAGTTTCCATCGGTCAGTGTCTGTTAACTTAAGTCATACATTCACATTGCAGTAACTGTTGGGGACAGATTAATATCTACACTCTCATTCACAAAGATAAAAGAGACAGAAACAGAACGATAACTACACTCCCAGTTTCACACAGCAAAAACTAACAAGTACAATATGATAACAACCTACTCTCATATTCACAGAGCAGAATCACAAAGGTACACATTGGTACCTGCACTGTTCACATTCACCAAGCGGAATCTGACAGGTAGAAATCGATATTTAAGTTCACATATTGACAAGGCAGAG
The DNA here is from genome assembly GCF_037043375.1 of Chiloscyllium plagiosum. Lineage (NCBI taxonomy): Eukaryota > Metazoa > Chordata > Chondrichthyes > Orectolobiformes > Hemiscylliidae > Chiloscyllium > Chiloscyllium plagiosum. The sequence goes on along the minus strand of NW_028270187.1, from coordinate 4,222,372 downwards.
ATTAAGAGGCATAGATTGGTAACTGCATTCACATATTGATATAGGAGAAACTGACAAGTACAGATTAATATTGACAGTCTCAATTCACAGAGCAGGAACAGACTGGTAAATACATTCACATTGGGGAAACTGACAGGAGGGATTGATAGTTACATGTACATAGAAGAAACTGACGAGTACACATTCATAACTACAATAGTTATGTAAATGATTAGGAGTTGGGTGTTGAGAGCATAATCTCTAAATTGCAGTTGATACTAACTCAGGGAAAAGAGTAAATTGTGAGGATGATGCTGAGTGACTTCACAGGGGGATTGACAAGTTGGATAAATGGACAGACACCTGGCAGATTAATTCCAATGCAGAGAAATGTGAGGTAATACATTTTGCTAACAGAAACACAGAGCAACAATGCAAGGTCAATGGTACATCTTTGAGGGGAGCACTGGAGCAGAGGGACCTCAGGGTTCAAACATATCATTCTCTGAAGGTGGCCAGGCAAGCTGAAACCTTTGTGAAGATGACTGATCGGATCCTTGCCGTTATAAATAGAGGCATTGAGTATAAAGCTGAGGAAGTGATGCTACACCTCCACAAATCATTGGTCAGACCACATTTGTGTTTCGTTCTGTGTACTTTATTTAAGGAAGGAACTTCAAGCTCTGGAGAGTGTTCATTGAAGATTTACTAGAATGATAGCAGGAATGAAGGATTTTACATACAAGGAAAGATTAGTGACACTAGTCTCCTTCTCCTCGGAGCAGAGAAGATTAAGAGGGGGGACCTTATGGAGGTGTTCAAAATTATGAAGAATTTTGCCAGTGGAAAGAAGAATATTTTGTTACCACGAGTTGGTATGCCAGTAACTAGGGGTCACAATTTCAAGATTGTCAGCAAGAGAGCGAGGAGTGAGATGAGGAGAAATGTCTTTGCTCAGAGTTGTTAGGATTTTGGATTGTGCAGCCTGGGATCGTGGTGGAGGTCGATTCCATATGAGGTATGAAAAGAGAGTTGGATGTGTATTGACAGTGATGAAGTTAGAGGGCAATGAAGATAAGGCTGGAAAACAAGTTATTGCCACCACAATTGCAACAAAAGATGGAGAATACATTCAATTCATTGGCTCGTCTGCCTGGACCCATTTGCCAGCAAATCAAATGGATGCTAAAGTTAAGAATGAACAGCATAAAACTTCAAATCTCAGCCATCAATAGTTAGACTTTGCTACAATGAGATAAACTGACACACTGAGGGTTGGGAGAGACACAATTATTCAGATGGTTTCTCAAGACAAGTCCATCTTTGGAACTGACATCTTGCTGAGTGAATTGAGACAAAGCCTAGTCTAGTCACAGAAACGTGACATTGCTATGCCTTCTCTTCCTTGTCCTCCTCATTTGCTGCAAGGTAGGATTGTTATTGTTTGATTTGTGAAGCTTCACAGGCTTTCTTCTGTGCTGTCTCACGATGTCAGTGGAAGGCTGGTATAAGCATTTCCCTCTTCCTCTTAACACGGTTCCTCATTACCTCCTGTATCTGCGTGTCTCAGGGCAGCATGTGTGATGCAGGATGGTTGCTGCTCCACTTGGTCAGCCTGAAAAAATGCCAACACAGAAACGTAGTGGATGGGAGCAGGACCAAAACTGGTGGCATTGTGGACACAGAAGGTTATCTAAGAGTACAATGGAAATTTGATCAACTGGGACAGTGGGTCAAGGAATGGCAGAAGAAGTTTAATTTAGATAAATGTGATGTGTTGCATTTTGGTAAGGCAAACCAGGGCATGAGTTATACTGTTAATAGTACATGTCTGGGCAGTGTTTCTGAACAAAAAGACCTCAGGGGTGCAGGTGGATAGTTCCTTGAATGTGCATTGCAGCTCGACACTGTGGTGAAGGCGGCTTTTGGCATGCTTGCCTTCACTGGTCATAGCACAGATGACAGGAGTTGGGGCATCATGTTTTGACTGTTTAGTGAGGCCACTTTTAGAATATTATGCACAGTTCTGGTCAACTTGCTGTGGAAAGGATGTTCTTAAGCAAGAATGGGTACAGAAAAGATTTACAAAGATGTGACCACAACTACAGGGTTTGAGTTATAAGAAGAAGCTGCATAAGCTGGGAGCTCTTCTCCACGAAGCTTTGGAGGCTGAAGGGTGACCTTATAGATGTTATAAAATCACGAGGGGCAGAGAAAAGGTATATAGGTATGGTCTTTTCCTCAAGGTAGGGATGTCCAAAACTAGTGGGCATAGGTTTAAGGTGAGAGGTGAAAGGTTCAAAAGGGGTCTGAGAGGCAAACTTATCACACAGAGAGCAGCGCGTATATGGAATGAGCTGCCAGAGGAAGTGGTAGAGGCAGGTACAGTTACAACACTTCAAAGACATTTGGAAAGGTACATGGATAAGAAACGTTTCCAATTCCTAGAAGCTTGGCACTCATCCACTAATTCCATCAACAAACACATAGACCTGGACCCAATATACCGGCCACTACAACGGACAGCTGAAACTGACAACCGGAAGCGGCAGGGACAGGCCACTATAAATGCCGGAGGAAACACCACAGAAGCGCTTCACAGGAGGCTCCCAAGCACTGAGGATGTCACCTAGACAGGGGACGAAACGTTTGCAACAAAAACTTCCAGCTCAGCGAACAGAACCACAGAAACGTTTAGAGAGATATGCGCCAAATGCAGACAAACGGGATTAGTTGTATTTGGGATACCTGGTCGCCATGGGCGAGTTGGGCTGAAGGGACTGTTTCTGTGCTGAATGATTCTATGAAAATAGCTGAGAATATCAAACTTTGTCTGAAAGACAGAGTGTACAGGAGGAGCTAAGAATATCTGGGGTCATTATACAGACCAATTTCTCTTGGCAAATCACATGATTTGAACAAGGCAAAACCTGGCGCTGATAATGGTTATTTCTCTGTATTCTGAACAGGATGTGGCCATTTCTGCCGAGATGCTATACCGAAATGACTGGTTAGCAAGGTTATATCTCACGGAATACAGGGAGAACTAGCCATTTGGATACAGACCTGGCTCAAAGGTCGAAAACAGAGGGTGGTGGTGGAGGGTTATTTTTCAGACTGGAGGCCTGTGACCAGTGGAGTGCTACAAGGATCAGTGCTGGGCTCTCTACTATTTGTCATTTACATAAGTGATTTGGATGCGAGCATAAGAGGTACAGTTAGTTAGTTTGCAGATGACATCAAAATTGGAGGTGTCATGGTCAGCGAAGAAGGTTACCTCAGATTACAACAGGATCTTGACCAGATGGGTTGAGAAGTGGCAGATGGAGTTTAATTCAGATAAATGCGAGGTACTGCATTTTGGGAAAGCAAATCTTAGCAGGACTTATACACTTAATGGTAAGGTTCTAGGGAGTTGTTCTTTGTTCAGCAACAAAGAGAATTTGGAGTGCAGGTTCATAGGTCCTTGAAAGTGGAGTCGTAGGTAGATAGGATAGTGAAGGCGGCGTTTGGTATGCCTTCTTTTGTTTGTCAGAGCACTGAGTACAGTTGTTGGGAGGTCCCGTTGCAGCTGTACAGGACATTGATTAGGCCACTGTTGGAATATTGCATGCAATTCTGGTCTCCTTCCTATCGGAAAAATCTTGTGAAACTTGAAAGGGTTCAGAAAATGTTTACAAGCATGTTGCCAGGATTGGAGGATTTGAGCTATAGGGAGAGGCTGAACAGGCTGGGGCTGTTTTCCCTGGAGCGTTGGAGGCTGAGGGGTGACCTTATAGAGGTTTACAAAATTATGAGGGGCATAGATAGGATAAATAGACAAAGTCTTTTACCTGGATTGGGGGAGTCCAAAACTAGAGGGTACAAGTTTACGGTAAAAGGGGAAAGATATAAAAGAGACCTGAGGGGCAACTTTTACACACAGAGAGTTGTATGTGTATGGAATGAGCTGCCAGACGATATGGTGGAGGCTGGTACAATAGCAACATTTAAAAGGCATCTGGATGGGTATATGAATAGGAAGGGTTTGGAGGGATATGTGCCGGGTGCTGGCAGTAGGACTAGATTGGGTTGGGATATCTGGTCAGCATGGGTGGGTTGGACCGAAGGGTCTGATTCATTGCAGTACATCTCTATGACTCAATCGACTTGCTCAGCAAGAAGGCAGTGAAGTGTTTGCAGAGGGGTAGGAGTCAAGTGGAGAGCAGACTAAGAACAGCAGATTTCATTCCCTGAAGGACCATCACAGACAGGAACAGGAGAAGGCCATTCGGCCCCTCGAGCCTGCTCAGCCATTCAATAGCATCGTGACTGATGCACCATTCCTCACGGTCACCTTCCTGCACTTAACATGTCATCCTGAATTCTCCGACTGATCAAGAATCTATTTGTCCGAGCCTCAAACCTTCTCCCTGTCCCCACACACAGCTGTCTGTAGAAAGGAGTTCCAAAGACTCAAAACAGTCCGAGAGGAAATCCCTCCTCACCGCAGTTTTCAATTTTGAACTGATTAAAAATTAACTGCCCTCTTTTTCACTACAAAATAACTTATGTATTTCCTTCCTGATGTACGATTTGAGTAAGCAGTAAATAAAAAAATACACATTTTACCAATGGTGCATATCTCAATGAACTGGGAGAGGATGCACAGGGAGATTTACCACATATTGCCTTGGGCGATGGAGAGTTTCAGTGATCGAGAGAGAGATTGGACAGACCGGGGTTGTTGTCCTTACAGCAAAGTAGATTAGATTAGATTCCCTACAATGTGGAAATAGGCCCTTTGGCCCCACAAGTCCACACCCACCCTCTGAAGAGTAACCCGTCCAGACCCATTTCCCTCTGACTAATGCACCTAACACTATGGGCAATTTATAATGGCTGATTCATCTGACCTGTACATCTTTCAAATGCAGGAGGAAACCGGAGCATCCGGAGGAAACCCACACACACATAGGGAGAATGTGAAAACTCCACACGGTCGCCTAAGGCTTGAATCAAATCTGGGACCCTGGTGCTGGGAGGCAGCAGTGCTAACCACTAAGCCACCTTGCTGCTTATTATTTTTTGATTATAGGTGACTCCGAAACAGACACCAGTTTAGTTGTACTTAGTTTTCAGCATCCGAAAACCAAGAAACGCTAGTACAGGATACTATACATATATAACATACACACTTCTATAACATTTCTGGTTCAGTGAAAGTGGAGATTTTCTCTAGTTCGTATAAACCTTCAAAAACCCAGCCACTTTTGAACATCAAATGGAGTGAAGCTCTGTTCCCTGTTCCCCTGACCCCCTACCAATACCCGTCCATTTGGAGGGAAACCCTTGTGTCTGTGAAATTCGCTCCAAACCCTCATCATCGCAGTGACATCACTGTTTCTGTGCAACCTCTCATTAACAATATCCCACCAATCCAACCCAGACTATTTGATGCTGAACTAAAAAAAACACTCTGCATCCATACTCTAAATTATTGACTGCAAATTATTGTCCCTCATTTTTACTGCCTACATATATCGAGGCAAAACTTCCCTGTGTCATCCGCCTGTCAGTGGCAACTGGGACATTCACAGAGAAACATCGAAAATACTGGGAGGCTGCCATTCAATGGGATCATGGCTGATCACCCAACTTCGTCCTGTGCCTCCCCGCACTCTCCCTTTAGCCCTAAGAACTCTATCCAACTCCTTCCTGAACAACATTCAGTGTTCCGGCCCTGACAGCTTTCTGTGGCAGAGAATTCCACAGGCTCCCCACTCTCTGGTTAAAGACATTCCTCCCCATCTCAGTCTTGCCATGTCTCATTTAGACAGTGACCCCCTGGTTCTGGATTCTCCGCCTAGTCACCGGGAACACACTCCCTGTGTTTACTCTGTCTTGTCCTTGTTCAAATTTAATAGATTTCTATGAGATTCCACCTTAATTCTTCTCAGCTCTAGTGAATATCGTCCTAACCAGTCCAGTCTGTCTCCACCCATCAATTCTGCTATCCCAGGAATCACTCTGGGAAACCTTTGCTGCACTCCCTCCATAGGCACAATGTCCTTCCTCAGATAAGGAGACCTCAAACTGCACACAGGTCTCCAGGGTGTGGTCTCACCCTGTCCAATTGTCACAAGCCATCCCTGCTCCAGGACTTGAAACGTCTCTCTGTGAAGGTCTCCCTTATCTGAGCAAGGATGTTACACATTCTCTCTCTCTGCATTTTTCCAGAACTGTCTGTGTTTCTAGCCTAAAACATTAACTCTGTCTGTCTGTCTCTCTCTCTCTCTCCACAGATGCTGCCAGACCTGCTGAGTGTCTGAAGCAATTTTTACAGTGTTCATGTCAAGTCTTCAGCTGCACCCCAGTGAAGAACGAGCACGGATCATGGATGAAGAATGGATTACCTGGCACCGTGAGGCAGATGGAATTACTGGTCACATGAGATATTATTCCACTGGGACCCCTGTTGATCAAGAGACACTGTTATTGGCGTTGGTGCTGGGACTGGAAGGATTCAATGGCCAGCTCTGTCCTGTCTGAGCTCGAGATGCAATTCCCACTGGCATTGTTTAAGGGTTTCTGTTGAAAGTACCATTGAAAGTAGGGTCCAGTACTTTGGCTCAGTACACACTCGGGAATGATACGACTCCCAATCAGAACCTCCATTTTATTGGCGGTGGGGGTGAAGAAAACCCCAGCAACAGGAACTGGAACAAAACAAGAAAAAGAGGATATGAAAGATTGGACGCTGAAATTGTCTCTTTTTTTCATAGATGTTATCTTCGATGACAAGATAATAATTGATGGAAAGGAGAAATAAAACAAGTGAGATTTCACACCACCTATGTTGTAAAATCTATACTTCGAAAGATTTGTGTTAATATGGATGGCCAAATCATCCAACCATTGCCTGTCGATGTTCAATGGTGTTACCATCACTGTCCCCACCCCACTGCACTATCAACATCCTGGGAGTTACCGTCACTGTCCCCACCCTCTTTCCACTATCAACATCCTGAAGGTTACCGTCACTGTCCCCACCCTCTTCCCACTATCAACTTCCTGAGGGTTACCATCACTGTCACCATCCCCACTATCAACATCCTAGGGGTTACCGTCACAGTCCCCAACCCCACTATCAACATCCTGAGGGTTACTGTCACTGTCCCCATTCCCACTACCAACATCCCGAGGGTTACTGTTACTGTCCCCACCCACAGCTCACTGTCAATATCCTGTTGGTTACCATCACTGTCCCCAACCCTACACTAATATGAACATCTTTGATGTTACCATCAGCTTCCCCCAGCTCATATTGTCTAAGCTTCTACCTTTCTCTGATGGATTTCTTAAAAAGCAATTGTAGAATCAGAGGTCTACAGCACAGATCTTTGGCCGACTGAATCCATACCAGTCAAAAGCAACCAACTCTCTATTCTCTCATACAATTTTCCCAGTCATAGGGTCATACAGCATGGAAATAGACCCATCGGTCAAATGCGTCCATGCTGACCAGGTCTCATGAAACTAGTCCCATTTCTTTGCCTTTGGCCCTCATCCGTCTAAACCTTTCCTATCCATGTATCTTTCCAAATCTCTTTTCGAGGTTGTTATTGTACCCACTTCTACCACTTCCTCTGGCAGCTCATTCCAAATATGCACCACCGTCTGTGTGAAGAATTACCCCCTCTGGTAGCTTTTAAATCTTTCCCCTCTCACCTTAAACTGATGCCCTCTAGTTTTGGACTCCCCTGCCCTGGGGAAAAGACCTTGGCTATTCACCTTACCCAATCATATTTTTGCAGGACAATACAAGTGAAACTTCAAGGACCACTTAATCTGACTCTAGCCTTGGCATCATAAGTGCACATCTAAATCCTTCATCAACGTGATGAGGATTTCTGCCTCTCTCACCCTTCCAGGCAGTGAGTTCCAGATTCCCCACCATCATCTGGGTGAAAATGTTTGCCCCACATCCCTCTCTAAACCTCCTACCCCTTACTTTCAATGTATGCCCCTCCCCCAGTCATTGATCCCTCCATCAAAGGGGGAAAAGTTTCTTCCTCTCTTCCCTATCTACACCCCTCTTCATTTTATACATCTCAATCATGTCACCACACTCTCAATCTCCTCTGCTCTCAGGAAGACAACTACAGTCTGTCCAATCTCTCTCCAGTATCCAAGGAAACAGCCTGGTAAACCTCCTCTGCATGCTCCCCCAGTGCTATCACATTGCTCTGATAATGTCAATTTGTATAGAGTTGCTTAAAAACTCACCGATCACTGGAATGGCGATAAATTTGGTTAGAAACAGCACAGTGCTAATTGCCCTCTTGACTTTTGCTGATGTTGATGATTGTGTGTATGGTTCTGCAGTAGTTGGAATATTCCCAGTAAATCTCCTCACCATCCTTGTAGAAAATATATTGAATTGGGGTTGAACCGAGCAGTTTAATGAGGTACTGGCTCCCTCCACTACCTCATTTCCAGGTGGGCATTCAGCTCGAGGACTGACACAGGGATGCCTGTGGTTAAACCAAACTGTTAGGCACTTTTTTGAGGCAGGAATTATTTTTGTGTTCAGCAACAAACAGTACTCTCTCACCATACAGTCAAAGAGAGTCAGAGTCACTGAGAGGGTCATAGAGAGGCAGGGAGAAAAAGAGAGAGACATAGACGTACAGAGGGACATAGAGTTATAAAGAAACATAGTGATAGAGAGTCAGAGAGAAACACAAGATCACAGTGTCATCGACATTAATCAAAATAGAGAGTTAAAGCAAGTCATGGACAGTCAGTTACAGAGAGAGATGTACAGAGAGACGGAGAGAGACCTCGCGGTTTGTACAAGATCCCTCACTGTGAGGGGGAATCTTTCCTGTCCCCCCACCACCCCCCAATAACCACCATCCTGACCCTCGGGAACGGGACATGTTAACACAGTCCGCTCTCCTTCGGCGCTTTTCCTTCCCGCGTGGCCCCGGCGCCATTTTAGCTTCAGGCCCCGCGCGAGATGGCGGTTAACGGCCGCCTCATGCCCCAAGTGACCGTTAGCAGCTGGGTAAGTTCTTTATCCATGCCCCTGTGTTATCGGTATGTTTCTGTGCTGTGTGACTCTGTTTCTGTTCTGTACTGGTCTTCCATTTTCTTGCCTTCCCCCAGGAGCATTGATTCTTTGTTTTTCAAAAATCAGTTGAACTCAGCTTTGAACTCAACTACCTGATGAAGGAGCGCCGCTCCGAAAGCTGGTGTGCTTCCAATTAAACCTGTTGGACTGTAACCTGGTGTTGTGAGACTTTTAACCTTTTTACAGACTTTTTTGCATCCACACATCATTCCTGATGAAGTGCTCATGCCCAAAACGTTAACTCTCTTGCTCCTCAGATGCTGCATATCCTGTAGTGCTTTTGCAGAACTACACTTTTTGACTTTGACCTGCAGTCCTCACTTTCTCCACATCCAAATGTATCATCATTAAAATAATGCACCTAATTTCTACCCTCTTCTTTTTCCACAGCAAAGGCTATAACTTCACATTGTAAAATTGCAATTGCCATGTGTTTGCCAATTGAGACACAGACCTGGACCAACTTCCCCAGAGTCTGTCCCCTACCTGGATTCCCTTTCCTTTCAGTTCCTGCAAGTTAACAATTGAATCCCAGAATGATAAAAAGAAATGGAAAAAGGGGGTGAGAAAAGAGAGTGCGGGATTCACAGGTGTTTGCACAAAGGAAGGAAGTTGCAGTCCAGGGAGAAACTCAATCTTCATTGACAGAGAGGAGCAGCAAGGACAAGTGGAGTAAACAAAAGCAAGACAAGTAGTATATTAGCAAGAGCAATTGAGTTCAGAAGTGGGGATGTCTTCCTGCAGTTAGGACGTCATTGAATATACTCAAAGCTGAATTCATCTGATTTTTGAACAACAAAGAATCGATGCTACAGTTACAGAGTGTAAATATATGGCTTAGTTCGAGGCATTCAGAAGCCTTTAATGATGTATTTGTTTCAGTTGCTTATAGTGCAATGCTGTACATGGCCATTGACTAGCACGGTGTGTAGTGTGGCCCTTGTGTCTGCGAGCAAACGGTGGAGACTGTGTCGCGCGCAAGAGGAGGTCACGTGGAGACTGTTTCGCGGGCAGAAGGAGGTCACATGGGGTCAGACATCCGGGAATGCGAAAAGGCGGAGAATGGAGTCAGATCAACAGCCAATCAGAAGACAATCCCACTTCAGTGATTGCATGACGTTCTGTACTGTATAAAAGACTGGGTCAGGGACAGGAATACGTCAGACTTCGTGAACTGACACACTTTGCTGTTTGTCAGGGACGGGAAGACCTAGACCCAGAGCTCTGTATTCTTTATCCACCTGCTGCTAAAATAAACTAAGAGTTTGAAACCGAATATCTTCTCCTATTGCTTCATTGAAAGAACACGCAGGACTCGGCTCACACATAGACGAAAGTAAGCTGGTAGATTGAGCCAAAGTCCAACAATTTGGTGACCCTGACGTGATGAAGACGGAGAAGTGACTGAAAAGAGAGAAAAATAGAAACAATGGACAACTGACGTCTGATGACAACAACAAGCGGCGCCGCATAAAAAAAGATGAGCAGACACCTGTTTATATCGAAGTTCTGCATTTGGAGATACCAAATTGATTGTTGTCATTATACTGCAAGTGTCCTAGTAATAGTAAGTGGATAAAGTATTGTTATAATACGTATGGGTTTAAAGTCCCGTGGGGTTAGAGTCCCCATAAAAGCAACAAGGTACGTAAGTGTGAGGAGGTTTAAAGTCCATTGAGCAGGATCTCATAAAAGCAATGCTCACAAATTTTGGTTTATGATTGATGTGTTGTAAGTTTTGAAATTATATCGGGGAACTTACGGAGGGTGGCAGAAAAGCCAGTAGTGTCTCAAAGACAAAGACGGTGGTGTCTGAGCGAGAGAGAGTCGGCAGTGGAAACCTAACAGTGACAACGAAACTGCTGATCAATCTCGCTGAAAGGGTCAGTTGCTCGGGTGTACTCCATACAAACTGACTGGCCACCGGATTTGTCTCTGATTGGGTCGGTTGCTCGGTTATGTTACACCCAAACCAACTGACTACTGGACGGGGGGATTAAAAAAAACATATAAAATGGAAGGGGAATTTGATAAAGATTGTGAAGAATACAGAGGATGTTCTTCCAACTTAATGTTGCCCGTAAAACAGCAGTGGGGTAAAGCCAGAAGTCAGTTAGTCAGTGGGCTTGCAAAGAACAAACAAAAAACAATGATGGAGAAATATGACAAGGTTTGGGAAGAATTACAAAAACAGGGCAAAGTCCCTAAAGATGAGGAGAGGAAGAAATTGTCACCATTTTTAGGAAAAGCAGAAGAGCAAGCTAAACTAGAAGTAGAAGAGCACATGAAGGGAAAGAAAGGGTCAATATTGGTTAGAAGAAAGTGGACAAAAGAAGGCGGGGAGAAAGAAGAGAGGAGGATTCATCTGCACCACATGACGTTAGCCTGTGTAGCGGTAGAAACATTACAAAAAAGAGTAGGTGGTACCTCTAAAACAGAACTGACAAAGGAGACAGAAAAGGCAGGATCATCCGCGCCATTATATCCTAAACTGCCTGGGGTACAATCACCGCCCCCATATCCTGTAACACAAATGCCACTCATGTATGTTCAAGAAGGGGTGTTAGATGTGCAAGAGGTAGGAACAAGAGAGTACAACGTAGCAAAAGAGAGACTGGCGGAAGGCAGTAGAAGAAAGTATCAGAAAAGTAGAAAAACTAAGACTAGAAGCCGAACAGACAGTTAAGGAAGCCAGCAGGGTGATAATGACGTACAGCAGAAGCAAAGAACAGCCGAAACAGGGGAGACATTCATCAGTGCAAGAGCCAGATGCTCACTCGACACCGTATAGTGCTGAGAGTGAAAAGAGGGGAAGATTACATGACTCAGGTCAGTTACTAGATGACGGATTCTCAGACAGAAGAAGAAGAGAGTTGAGGGAAGAAAGAGACAGAGAGAAATTGGATGAGGAGGCGTCTCAAAATAGTATGGCAATTGAGGACGAAGAATCCCTGACAGATGATGACCCACATACCTACCCCGTCACTTTCACAGGCTCACTCAGAATGCACACGGAACACGGCCCTCCACTGAAGCCCCTCCCTGAAACAAGATATAACTTGCGTCAAAGCGACACATTACAACGACTCACAAAGTATCACCACCATCAAATGCCATTAATTTACAGAGGTTCCTATATGGGGGATGTTTATCAGTCCTTTACATTTACTGACATGAACTGCATCCTGGATAAAATGCCCCCACCCACGGAGGTAGTTGGGCCCTGGATGACTAAATTTTGCCAATATACACTAGGCCACAAGTTAGCTATGGGTGATTGGAGAGCATTGTTGGGCAAGCAATTGAGTATGTGGGAAATACAGCAGATTGAAGCGTCTGCGGGGACCACCTTACTACCTGATTCGGAACCGTTTGTGCAGCATGCCACCTGTGTGGGAAGGGCAATGAGGGATAGGTTTCCGATTCCACCGGGAGTGATGCACTCACTCACCTTCACAATGAAGGAGAGTGAGGACATGCCTGCCTTTTTGGCTAGGTGTAAGGGCACGTGGACAGATACTGCAGGGAGCCATCCAGGGTCAGGTCAGCTACAGACCACATTATTTAGGAATGCCGTGATGGCAGGGATGCCTAAGGAAGTAAGAGAGGCAATGGAGAGTAATCCCAACATCCCAGGTTGTTCTACAGAACAGTGGGAAAAACATTTGACGCACCGCATGAAGCGCCACAGGACAAAACAGGATAAAGATAAACAGAGCAATGAGTCAGCTCAAGTGCAGTTGCTGAAGTTACAGCTCGATGAGGCTAGAAGAAAGGCTAATGATACAAAGAAGGCCTCCCAAAAGACGACTAATCAGATGGCTCAGCAGCCGTCGCCACGAAACAACCTCCCGAGTCTAGACCCAACACCTGATTGGATGCCACACCACCCCCACTATGGGGGCAGGCCTATAGGCGTAGCAGGAGGAATGCGTGGTAGAGGAAGGGGCCGCGGAAGACTCAGAGGTCAGCCACCCAACACCTGTTTTGAATGTGGCCAACTCGGGCATTGGAGAAGAAATTGTCCCATGCTGTGGGGACCCCAGGGAGGCCAGGGATCGATCCGAGGACAGTATGTCCGCTCAAGTCAGCCTCCTTCTCAACAGGCTTATCAAACCCCAAATGCAGCTGCAGCCCCGGTGCAAGGTCAGTCCCCCCAAACCATACTGGAAGGGCAGGGGTACGATTATTGACGGGGCCCGAGGACTCAGGGACATGCGGGGTTGGCAGACCCCTACATGCAAATGAGGGTAATGGACAAGAATCTGTCTTTTTTGGTTGACACGGGTGCAAGATTTTCTACCATCACTTGTGACATACCTCGGTCAAACATGTTATCCTCCAGCGTCCAGTTAGTAGGGTTCTCGGGTAAACCAGAAAATCTGCCCTTGACATCGCCACTGATCACATCAGTGGCCGGACAGACCTTCCGTCACCGGTATATTTCATCACCTGCATGTCCTGTCAATCTGATGGGCCGCGACTTGCTGGTGAGATGCGGGGCCACGGTTCTGTGCGGGCCAGACGGACTGGTAGTGGCCTTTCCGAATGGCTACTCTGTCAACTGTTCCATGACAATGATTCACTCTGGATCCCAAATGATGCTATCAGCGGACACATCACCAACGGCAGAAGGGCAGTGGGCAGATATATACTGGGGACTCCTAGAACCCGAAAGCAGGCAGAACAATGGCATACAGTCCTTATATAACCAATGGCGACCCTGGGTTCAGATGCTGCATCCCTATGCTCCTCCTGCAGATCCCATCCATGTTACCCTACATTATGATAGAGATGACAATGAAATCTATCAGCATGCATTCTATCAGCACCTGGAAGGGACTCAATGGGATATTTTCTCCAGTTGCATTCTGCTAGGGAAAGAAGGTGTGGCGGGTGTGGTTGAACTAACTGCAGAACAGTTGGAATGGTATGAGATGTCTAAAGAAGCTATACCTCATCTCACATTGGCCGTGCATGCTAAACATCAGGTCAAGGATCTGGGACCTATGTCCAAACGTTTGATGGCGGGTTTGGACTCAGCTACCCGGTTTACAATATTCACCATCAGGGGAAGCCTATAGAATTATGTACAGGATAATTGACAAGGTACTGCTGGAACATAGGCAGATTGAAAGGTTTCACGGCAGGGAAAAAACAGACCATCCACAGGCTGCAGCGATGCTTGACACTCTACCAGATACCTTGTGGTCAGCAGGTCCAACGGATGTTGGTCACTGCAAACACGTCACACCGATCACATTCGATTTAATAGACCACACTCCGATTTGGCAGAGACAATACTCACACAAACCAGAGGCTGAAGCCAGCATTGCTGACACAATTGAAGGATTGTTAGCAGTAGGGGTGCTAGAACCCTCCCGGTCAGCCTGGAACACTATCTCACCTGTAGAGAAGCAGAATACAGGTAAATATAGGATGGCGCATGATCTTAGACGGATCAATAGTGTTGCCTCTACTCCAACAGTTCCAGTTCCAAACCCATACACTGCGATGTCTGTGCTGACCCCTGACCATAAGTGGTTCTCGTGCATTGATCTGGCCAACACGTTCTTCTGTTTGCCCCTAGCTGATCATCTGGGGGACATTTTCTCGTTCACCTACAAAGGCCAACAACTACGTTATACAAGGGTCCCTCAAGGGTTCATTTTGTCGCCAGGGGTGTTTAATCAGGTACTGAAACAGCAGCTGAAGGACCTGACACTCCCAAAGCTGTAGATTAGATTAGATTACTTACAGTGTGGAAACAGGCCCTTCGGCCCAACAAGCCCACACCGCCCCGCCGAGGCACAACCCACCCATACCCCTATATTTACCCCTCACCTAACACTACAGGCAATTTAGGGCAATTTAGCATGGCCAATTCACCTAACCTGCACATCTTTGGACTGTGGGAGGAAACCGGAGCACCCGGAGGAAACCCACGCAGACACGGGGAGAACGTGCAAACTCCACACAGTCAGTCGTCTGAGGCGGGAATTGAACCCGGATCTCCGGCGCTGTGAGGCAGCAATGCTAACCACTGTGCCACCGTGCCGCCCACAAAGGGGGTGGTATTGATCCAGTATGTGGATGACATTCTTCTGGCGGCACCCGACCATGTTTCTTGTCTGGCAGCCACAAAGCCGTTGCTGATTCACCTGTATAACGTCGGTTTCAAAGTCTCACGGGCTAAATTGCAATGCTGCAGTCTTTTCTGGGTAGAGTTATTTCCGCTAAAGGAACAGGTGTGTCTCCGTCCCATAGATCCTCCATTCTGCATCATACCAAACCAGTCACTGTAAAAGACATGCTCTCATTTCTTGGGTTGGCAGGATACAGCAGACAATTCGTTGCATCGTATGGGGAGCTCACTTTCCCTCTCAGGGCCATGGTAAATGAGCAAGGCATGAGAAATTTGTCGGCCCATTTGCAGTGGACCACAGAGACAGACGAAAGTTTCATATCTCTCAAACAGGCCCTAACGCGGGCTGCTGATTTAGCGGTCCCGGATTCCAAAGAGCCATTTTTCCTCGATATTTCTGAAGAATCACACACAATAAATGGTGTTCTTTTTCAGAAAAAAGCGGGAGGCAGGCAGGTGCTGGTGTATGTAAGTGTTACCCTTGACCCAGTAGAGGACAAACACCCGTCATGTAAAGACATGCAGCAGGGATAGCAAAAATTATCCAAAAGGTAGCACATATAGTCATGGGCCATTCACTAACGGTACACAGTATAGTGGCCTATGTGAACTCAACAGCCTTCACAATGACGTCACTGCCTAACCAGGTTAGAGAAAATCCTGAATGCACCACATATAACTTTCACACACGAAGGAATCAACATGGCTGACAACATGGGAGAAGGAGAGCCACACATATGTGAGGAAAGGGTACAGAGAGACGTCAAAGTTAGGGCAGACTTACGGGCAAAACCACTAGTAGACCCAGAAGAAGAGCTGTTCACAGATGGTTGCTGTTACAGACATCCAACTGAAGGACTCAAAGCAGCCTATGCAGTGGTTATAACCTGGTTATATTGTGTGAATTTTAACTTTATCCACCCCAGTCCAACACCAGCTCCTCCACTTCATTTCTAGTGAACACAGCCCACACCTTCTAGTGCTGCCAGTAAACTTTACAATGCTGATGAAACAATGCAGTACCCGCACTCCTGAAACATTTACAATTTCTAATGATACTAGCTACTCATTCACTGCTCCTTCTGATATTGGAAACTTACTGCTGGAGCCTGAAAGAAATGAGCAGCTTTAAAAGGAATACCTATTAGATCCCAGAGATTTCAATGTCTGAGTATGACGGGAAGTTCAGGTAACCTTTATTGTGACCCAACTTTGTTCCTGCTTCAGATCTCCCCAGCAAAAAGGTGTACAAAAAGTAGCTTTAATTTTTAAACAGCTCAAGATCAAAGTGCACACACTCCCCACCCCACTTCCTTTATGATTGGTCAGCTCAGCAATTTCAACCTATACACTGTATCCAAGTAAGTTTCTCCCCCTTCCTCATTTTCTTGGGGTGGCAGATGGGAGGGTGCAGTCAAGAGTCAACTACACTGCTGTGGGTCTGGAGACACGCATAGGCTAAACCGGGTAAAGGATGCAGCTGGGATCACTGAGTGAATCCAATCCACAATTGCAGTTTCCTTCCCTTAAAAGGGCATGAGTGAATTAGACGTTTTCTCTTCGCCAAAACTGTTTTCATCATTCGATTCAGAACTGCAGATTTCTGCCCGAATTCCAACTCTGCCATCTTGCGCTGTGGGATTTGAACTCGGAAATCCTCAGAGCTGGGTCGATTGTCTAGCCAATGAATGGCACGAGGCTGTTGCTCTTTCAATCCCACGTGATTGGCAATGGCACGTGAACTCACTGGTGCTTCCGCTGGTGGGAGGAGTGGATAAAGCCCTTCCCACTTAGACCGGGATGTGGGCGGCACGGTGGCACAGTGGTTAGCACTGCTGCCTCACAGCGCCAGAGACCCGGGTTCAATTCCCGCCTCAGGCGACTGACTGTGTGGAGTCTGCACGTTCTCCCCGTCTCTGCATGGGTTTCCTCCGGGTGCTCCGGTTTCCTCCCACAGGTGAATTGGCCATACTAAATTGCCCGTAGTGTTAGGTAAAGGGTAAATGTAGGGGTATGGGTGGGTTTCGCTTCGGCGGGTCGGTGTGTTTCTACACTGTAATCTAATCTAATCTAGAGCATGTGAATGGTCTCTCCCTGGTCATCAGCTTAGCCGAGCAAGTGAACCCCTTCCCACACTCAGGGCACCTGAAGGGCCTCTCCCCTGTGTGGACCCACTCATGCCTCTGCAGATTGCCCAGCTGACTGAATCCCTTCCCACACACGGAGCAGGTGAATGGCCTCTCCCCTGTGTGGACCCGCTGGTGTGCCAGCAGGCCGGAGGAATTGCTGAAGGTCTTCCTGCACTCGGAACAGCTGAAGGGCTTCTCCCCGGAGTGGGCTGACTGGTGGGCCAGCAGGCTGGAGGAGCGGTTAAAGCTCTTACCGCACTCTGCGCAGGAGAATGGCCTCTCCCTGGTGTGGAGCTCCTGGTGCCTCATCAGGTTGGAGTAGCGGGTAAAGTCCTTCCCGCACTCGGGGCAGGAGAATGGCCTCTCCCCGGTGTGGACCCGCTGATGCTTCAGCAGGGCGGAGGAATCGGTGAAGGCCTTCCCACATTCGGGACAGCTAAAGGGCCTCTCCCCGGTGTGGACCCGCCAGTGGGGCAGCAGGTGGGAGGAGCGGGTAAATCCCTTCCCACACTCAGGACAAGAGAATGGCCTTTCTCCGTTGTGGACCCGTCGGTGGGCCCAGAGGGTAGACGCATGTGTAAAGCCCTTCCCACACTCAGGGCAGGAGAACGGCCTCTCCCCAGTGTGACTGCGTCGATGACTTTCCAGGGCAGATGGGACACAAAAGCCTTTCCCGCAGTCGCCACACTTCCATGGTTTCCCCATGGACCGGGATTCCTCAGGTTTCTCCAGGGCTGAAGCTTCAGCTGTACACAAATGCGTGTACAGACCCTTCCCTCCTTGAATTCCTCTTTCCAGGCTGTATACATGTTTCAGGTTCCACACTCAGTGTGCTGCAACACTGGGCTCTCTCATCCCACTGATGCTGAAAAGGTACTGAAACAGGAACCTAAAAAGCTTTGCTCCATCTGACAGGATCCTTGTCTAAAATCATTGCAGTCCCGATGGATTTGAGTGACATGCAGAAATTGAAGTGAAAGTGAGAACTGCAGACCCTGGAGAGTCAAAGTCGAAAATTGCATTGCTGGAAAAGCACAGCAGGCAGCATGACACATAGGCGGCCAGTCAGGCATAATTTTGAAACATCCACCTTTAAATCTTCAAATACTCTGTAAGAAGAGATTACAAAACTCATCACTATCAGTCCAAAGTAGAATTCCACTTTCTGTGGAACATTCTTTTCTTTTGTTATTCTGAAACATTGAAAGCACCATCCCACACTGTCTTTCTCCTGCTCTGTTCTCACTCCACTCTAACTAATTCTCCTGAAGGTGCTGTTTCAAGATCTTACAGGGGCAGAAAAGCAAAAACTTCAAGACTGACATCTCTTTGAATTTTGGATAACTCCACCTGAAAAGTTAATATCTTTTATAACATTGTGAAACTGCTGAGATTGAGCGGGACTGATTTTGGGAGGCAATAAAACTGTGTAAATTAAGGATGAAACTGCAATGCAGCTTCTTGAGAAACAACTGTACACGAAATCGGTAACGTCCCCGGGAAGGGGGTTGGGGTGGATGAATAAGACATCAATGCATTGACACTGATACCTGAGAGAAACTGAGCATACAAACATGCCAAACGTTAGTGGCAAGCCAGAGTAATAGAGATATCCCAACCTAATATAGCCTCACTGGCCCATATCCCTCTAAACCATTCCTTTTCATGTACCCATCCAAATTCCTTTTAAATGTTACAATTGCACCAGCATCCACCACTTCCTTTGGCAGCTGATTCTTCACACAGACCACCTCTGAACGAAAAAGTTGCCCCTGAGGTCACTTTTAAAACACCCCCCGCCCACAATCACCTTAAACCTATTACCTTTTACTTGTGGACTCAACCACCAGGATGGAAGATTGTCCTATAGGGAGAGGCCGGATATGCTGGAGCTATTTTCCCTGGAGAGTCGAAGGCTGAGGGGTGACCTCATAGACATTTATAAAAGCATGATGGCATGGTTAGGATAAATAGACAAAGTCTTTTTCCCTGAGGTGGGGGAGTCCAGAACTAGAGAGCACAGATTTACGGTGACCAGGGAAAGATATAAAAGGGACCTAAGGGTCAACATTTCCACACAGAGTGGTGAATGTGTGGAATGAGCTGCCAGAGGAAGTGCTCGAGGCTGGTAATTGCAACATTTAATACGCATCTGGATGGATATATGAATCAGAAATGTTTAGAGGGATATGAGCAAGTGCTGGCAAATGGGACTAGATTAGGTTGGAATAACTGTTCAGCATGGACAAGTTGGACCGAAGGGTCTATTTACATACTATACATCTCTATGACTCTAAATGTCTCTCGGGTCACCCCTCAGCCTCCGGTGCGTGTGGGAAAACAGCCTCAGTATATTCACCTCAAACCCTCAAACCTTGGAGACATCCTTGTATATCTTTTCTGAACCCTTTCAAGTTTCACAATATCCTGTCCGGGAGCAATAGGAGACAGAGCGGACGTGACATGGAGTCCAGGAGGGTGCAGGGAAGGTAAGGACACTGTTTAAATTCTTACTTTCTGAACTTGCAGCCTTTGTCCTGTTCAGGAGCAGCAGGCGACAGAGCGAAAGTGACGTGAAGACCAGGGAGGTGCCGGGAAGGTAAGGAATTAGTATATATTTTGGGCAACGACTAAACCCGAGATACTAGACGTGTAATATCTCCCTCTCGCATTCCCTCTCCGCTAATCAAAAGAAAAAGACTCTGTAAGGTAAGGGTTTTTTTTTTATTTTGTCTTTCTTTTGTTTCATATATTTAAGTGCATTGTTTGGTTTTAGTTAGTCTATTTAAAGCTAAGGCTTACAATGGCAGGGGACCTGAGATCGGTGGCATGTGCCTCTTGCTTGACGCGGGAGCTCAGGCAAGTGGCTGACGTTCCTGACTTCTTGCATGAAGTGTATCCAGCTGTAGTTCTTGTTTGACCGCATGATGGCTCTGGAGCTGCGGATGGACTCAATGTGGAGCATGCACGATGCTAAGGAAAGCGTGGAAAACATGTTTAGTGAACTGGTCACACGGCAGGTTAGAATTGCTGAGGGAGACAGTGAATGGGTGACCAAAAGACAGAAAAAAAAGAGTAGGAAGGCAGTGCAGGTGTACCCTGTGATAATCTCCCTCCAAAACAGGTATATTGCTATGGATACTGTTGAGGGAGATGGTTCACCAGTGAAGGGCAGCAGTTGCCAAGACACGTGGCGAGAAAAAGATTCATAAGGCCAGAGTATGAGGGATTTCAATTGTAAGGGGAGTAGATAGTCGGTTCTGTGGCCAAAAATGGGACTCCTGGAAGGTATGTTGCCTCCCAGGTGCTCAGGTCAGGGATGTCACCGATCGGCTGCAGAGCATTCTAAAAGGGGAGGGTGAGCAGCCAGCTAGGCACCAACAATATAAGTAAAAAATGAGATGAGGTCTTGAAAGCAGAATTCAGGGAGCTAGGAGATAAGTTAAAAAGGAGGACCGCAAAGGTAGTGATCTCGGGATTACTACCAGTGTCACTGTAGAAATAAAAGAATAGGCAGGATGAACACGTGGCTTGAGGGATGGTGTATGAGGGAGGGGTTCAGATTTGTTGGACATTGGGACCGGTTCTGGGGAAGGTGGGACTATTACAAATTGGATGGTCTACATCTGAACCAGACTGGAACCAGTGTCCTTGGGGGAGTTTTTGCTATTACTGTTTGGGGAGGTTTTAAACTAATGTGGGAGGGGGCAGAGAATGAGAAGAGAAGACAAGTAGACAGCGAGGTGGAAACTGGAGACGGCAAGAATCATGAAGATAGTACTAATGGGGGGCGGGGTGCAGACCAGAATTGCACACAGTATTCCAAGAGTGATCTTACCAATGTCCTGCACAACCTCAACATAACCTTCCTTCTCCTATTCTCAGAGGATCAGGAAAGTTCTCAAAACTCAGAAAAGACGACCAGGAAAGAATGGAGGGACAAACCGAAAAATTGAGGGTCAGATTGGAAGCATCAACGCCTCGGGATGGGGGAAGAAAACAGAATGTAGCGGAGACAAGACGGAGGAAGAACAGAGGATACAAAACCATTGCAGCTAGCTTGAAGATGCAACGAGGGATATTGCACGCACTTTTAACTGTTGTATTTAGTTGTAGGGACCGTGTGCATTTTAAAAGTAAAAACAGAAAAGATCTCTCCCCCTACCCCTTCCCAATTTCTGTCCCTCCTGACCCCGGTAATGAACACACATACTTGAATTTGCAAAGTCTGCACCCTCCCTGAGTTCACTCCAGTTGCTACAAGTGAAGAGATTGCCCCCTTCTCTCTCTCTGCCTCCCAGGTCGAGGATTTGCCCAGAGGAGGGAGATTCATTCGGAAACTGACAAAGCCACATCCGCGTTTGACGTCAAAATGGGGCGAGGATCAGGACGAGATCGATGGCGGAACCCGCATTGCGCCTGCTCCGGACGGCCAGACGGCTGGCCCGCACTGCCTCTGTGTTGCCCTGCAGTGTACAGGAGAATACAGTTTGCAAAAATCCCTTCCTTTCAGAGAAATCCTACAATGTGGAAGCAGGTCACGGGGCCTAACGAGTGCACACCAACCCTCCGGAGGGTAACCCACCCAAATGCATTCCCCTACCCCTCTGCATTTATCCCTGACGAGGTTAGGTAAATTGGCCATGCCAAAATTGCCCAGAGTGTTAGGTCTGGGTGGGTTGCTCTTCGGAGGGTCGGTGTGGGCTTGTTGGTTCGAAGGGCCTATTACCACACTACAGGGAATCTAATCTAATCTAATGCAGCCAACCTACATATCCCTGGACACTATCAGTAATTGAGCATAGCAAACCACAATAACCCGCACATGTATTATTTCGCACAACCAATCTATCATAACCAGCACATCCTTGGGCACTATGGGTAATTTAGCATGGCCAATTCACCCGAACCTGCACATTCTGGTCAGTATTGGTAGTTTCAGAGAGTAGAGTCAATCAAGAAAACGCCTGTTAGAACATAGAACTTTGTTTCATTGTAGCTGCTTCTCTAAGTCCTCAGCGGTAATATGAAATCAAACTGAAATAAAACCTGAGCTGAGAGAACTGGTCGCTCGCCTTTCATTGTACAACTATTAAAAAAAAAGGCATCTCCTGATTGTTGAGTCAGGCTATGCCTATTCACTATTTCAGCACCACTGCCTTTACAAACGCTTTTGAAAGAAAACAAAACAGGGACAACATAACACTGTTACAGGGCCAGAATTGCCTCAAAAGCATGCAGTCTGTTTGGTTGAGACAGATGTCTTGAAGTTTATTAACAACACTCAATTTTGCAAGACTTCAGGCTGAGACAGTGTGGGTTCTGTGCTTATTGATGCATCCCATGACTATAACATGACATGAGGCTGACTGCATGGTCACATATTGCACTGTGACTACTGAGGTGAAGGAAGAACCTTTGCAGTGGAATGTCACACAGTGTGAGGTGATCCTCCTGCCCGAAACGTGCATGTTCTTTCTGTGAGTCATGCAATGCTACAAAGAGACTTCACCATTACATCTTCAAAAAGGAAGGAGCCAGATCACGAGTTTTAATCTTTCAAAATATCCGAGGTTCTAAAATGGCCACAGCAGGCTGCAGGATATTCCTCTCTTCATGGAAGCAGGGATAAATAGGCAAGGATGTGTCGGCTGCTTGGTTTAACATCAGTCACGGGGGAAAATGCTGCGGTCAGTCGTGAAGGAAGACAAATGTGACACTTCTAAAATCTAGTTATAATCAGGCAGAGTTGACATTGCTTTGCGAAAGGGACTCACTTAATGGGAGTTTTATTTTGATAAAAAAAACAAGCAACGTGGATCATTTAATTTGATATGTTTTGCTTTATTCTTGTTGTATGTACCTCCGTACAGTGAAAGTGCAGGCAGGTTATGTAACACAAGATGCATAAGGGTAATAGAACAGAGTGAAGAATGAATGTTAAGGGTGCAGAAAGGGTGAGATCGATATTAAATTTGAAATTTGAAGTGTCCATTCTGAAGTTCAATAGCAGAAAGGAAAAAGCTGTTCTTGAATCTGTTGGTCAATCTATCTTCTGCCCGATGGAAGAGATGATAACTGGGGTGGGAAGGGTCTTTATAATGTTGGCTGCTTTTCTGAGGCAGCAGGAAGTACACGTTGAGTCAATGGATTGCAGGTTTGCTTGTATGATGGACTGGGCTGTGTTTGGAACTCTCTGTAGTTTCTTATGGTCCTCGGCACATCAGTTGCCATACTAAGCCACGGTGCATCTGGACAGAATTCTTTCTTCGGTGCATCTTTTAAATTCGTAAGAGTCTTTACAGATATGCTGAACCTCCTTAGCCTCCTGAGCTAGGTCAAATGAGTGATCGAAGGTCTGACAATTGGAGTACAATGTTAATAAATATGAAGTCATCCATGTAAGTAGGAATAAGAGTAAAAATGACTATTACTTGAATGGTAAAAAGTTGCAGCATGCTGGTGTGTAGAGGGACCTGAGTATCCTTGTGCATGAATCACAGAAGATTGGTATGCAGGTACAAAAAGTAATTAAGCAGCCAAATAGAATGTTGTCATTCATTGCTAAACAGATAAAGTTTAGGAGCAGGGAGGATATGTTGCAGCTGTATAGGGTGCTAACTACGCCACCCCTGAGTACTGCGTGCAGTTTTAGTCTCCTTGCTTAATAAAACAGGTGCTGAAAAGGGGTGGGGAAGGTGTGCAGAGGAGGATCACTAGTTGATTCCAGGGTTGAGGCTTATGAACAGGCAGTGATTATATTCATTGGAGTTTAGAAGAATAAGGTAGGATCTTATAGAAACATATAAAGTTATGAAGGGAATAGATAAAACAGGCGTAGAGAGGATTTTGCCACTCGTGGGTGAAACTGGGGCAAAAGGGCATAGCCTCAAAAGTGGGGGGAGCAGGTTTATGATAGATTTTAGAAAGAACTTCGTTGCCCAGAGGGTTGTGAATCTGTGGAATTCCTTGCCCAGTGAGTCTTCCTCAGTAAATGTTTTTAAAGCTAAGATAGATACGTTTTAAAACAATGATGGAATTAAGGGTTGTGGCGAGAGTGTGCCTAAGTGGAGCTGAGGCCATGAAAGGATCAGACATGACAATTTGAATGGTGGAATTGTTCCTAGTTCTTATGGAATCGAGGATGCCCTTCTATTCCAGAAGTCTTTTGGCATGGCACCAGATTGACTGTCATCATTTCAAATAAGAGCTTTAGATTAGATTACTTACAGTGTGGAAACAGGCCCTTCGACCCAACATGTCCACACCAACCCGCCGAAGCACAACCCACCCCTAGATTTACCCCTTCACCTAACACTAGGGGCAATTTAGCATGGCCAATTCACCTGACCTGCACATTTTGTTTGGACTGTGGGAGGAAACCGGAGCACCCGGAGGAAACCCTCGCAGACACGGGGAGAACGTGCAATCTCCACACAGTCAGGAATTAAACCCGGGTCTCAGGCCCTGTGAGGCAGCAGTGCTAACCACTGTGCCACCGTGCAGCCCACAAATCAACAGCTCATCATGTTTAGGTCATTTCACAATGTTAATGTTGATAAACATTAACAGCATTATTGAATGAGCAGGAAAGAAAGTCGTCAAAACGTTTAGGGTTGTCAAGACGTGATGAATAGAATACAATGCAGTGCTTCAGTTTTTTTTAATGTCTGTTCACAGCCTTGATGAAGGAAGCATGTGCAAAGGTTTTGAATTTGGTGATGGCCCAAAACTGGGTAGGAAACTCAAGTACAAACAGGACATGAGGAATTTGTAAAATGCCATTGACAGGTCAAGCGGGTTGGAACATGCTAGGTAAGAGTTTAATGAAGGAAAACCTGTCCAACTTAGCAGGAGCAATGGAAAAACAGCACGGAGAGAGGCTGAAAAATCCCAGAAGTACAGCACGTGATTAAGTTAGCATAAAGGCACCCGCAAGGGATTAAGGCAGAAAATAAAATACTGTCGTTTGTGGTAAGGGAGTGGAACATAAAGTCAGGATGTTTTCCTCCATTTGACAGTAGTTTTGGGGAGACCACCAGACTTGGTCTCTTCACTTAAGAAAGGATGCAAATACATTCAAAATGGTTCAGAGCTGATTTACTCAACTTACAATTGGGGACAAGGAGATGCCGGGTTGGGCTTGCATCAGTTAGAGCTTGGAAGAATCAAATGATCTGATAGAGGTGTGCAACATCCCGAGAGGACTTAACAATGTGAATGTATAAATCCCTTTGTGCCTGACACGAGAAATGAGTGGGCACAGTTAACAAATAGGTGTCCTCTCATTTAATGTAGGAGAGTTTTGCTTTTCTCTCAGGGGTTCCAGAGCCTTTGGAATTCAGTTCTTCAGCGAGCAGCATGGGGTGATGGCCTTGTGGTTAGCACTGCTGTTTCATTTCAGCCTCGGGTGACTGACTGTGTGGTGTTAGGGCATTCTGCTTCCCCCATGTCTGCGTGGGTTTTATCCGGGGTTTCCGTCTTCCTCCCATAATCAAAAAAACGTGCGGGTTAGGGTGCATTGGCTGTCGGAAATGTAGGGTTACAGGGATGGGATAACGGGGTGGGGCGGTCAGTCAGTGTCAACTCTAAGGTGTGAATGGCCTGCTTGCACACTGCAGGCATTCGAGAACTGCCTGGTGCCTGTAATTGACCACATGACACGTGGACACTTTCTTCTTACACTGCTTTTATTCAAGTTTGCAGAGTCACTTCCACAAGATGGCCACAAGCTCCCCAAATAATAAAATATACCAGTTTTATATACAGCTGTGTAAATTGAAGAGCTGTTTGCATATACTAATCAACAGTATGCACTTGTTTTACGGTTACCAACATTCAATTATAATTGATGGCTCTGGTTATTTCATTTGTCTTACCTGATCATGTTCAACCAACTGCAGCATCTAGACACTTGCCTAATTATAACATTCAATGTCTACATAGTACTTTTTATTATCTTGAACATTGACTTGAGACCTCCTCATTGCTGTCAAACTTCCTTATTTGTCTCACATTGTCAAGGTTTTGCTTTGTCGCATGTCTTCCTGGCGTTTTGCAGTTAGCACCTTATATTCTGACCTGGTCAACATTTTCCCTTCCAAGTCTGTACTGAGAATTTCATGAGAAGCCTCAGCATGAGCTGAGTGTCACTACCACAATGAGTGGTCGGGGCGAAAGGCATTACAACCAACGGGAAGCAAGCCAACACGAACGAGTGTCACTATCACCGGATTCACAACACAGTGAAATTAAAACATGCAATATCCCTCAAAATTTCTCAACTATTCCGAACCAGACTTGATGAAGAACAAATATTGCACGCATAAATTGTAATTTTTACAAAAATTAACAATTGTAAATACTGCAACTTTGCTAGAGCAAGGTTAAACAAGATAACCGAATTCATAGCGATGATCTCAGCCTTTTGATCATGTTCCCTACTGCCTCATAGACAGAGACTTAAGTGGCAAATTAAAAGAGAAAATAAAAAAGTAAGTATTACCCATTCAATGAAACAGTTTCCAACAATGGATTGTCATGCCTTTGGGCAATCCTTGGATGATGAGTTAATTTGCAGGCACATGCTCTATATCAAACTCCGTAGTCATTGCAGAATTTGAATGGACGCCATGAAGTATTCACCTATTTCTTACAGCCTGGGACTCATTCTCAGAAAGATACAAGAATTCTTTAACTGGATAGAAAAATACTAGAGTCAAACAGCCGGTTGCTAAAACTTTCAAAATCTGAAGCAGCCGGTCAACAGCGATTTTCCTCTCTTTGTTTAAAAAGAGAATTAACATTCTCTGTGGCTGTCTGCTTAAAAAAAGTTTTCTCTCGACTTACTAAATCAACGAGCGGAGGTGGGTACTGCAGATGCTAGAGATTAGAGTCAAGATTAGAGTGGTGCTGGAAAAGCACAGCAGGTCAGGCCGCATCTGAGGTGCAGGAAAATCAACGTTTTGGGCAAAAGCCCAACAATCAACCAGCTTCCAGCCCTGGACAAGGCAAGACACATTTGATGATATTGAAAATGGAGACGGACAGATTCTTGATTGCTGATCAAAGGTTAAAAGAAAAAATTAGGAGAGTCGCAATGTTTGTGAAGGTTTGTAGCTCAGGTTGAGGTTTAGGGTGTAGGTTTGCTCGCTGAGCTGTAGGTTTGATATCCGAACGTTTCATTACCTGGCTAGGTAACATCATCAGTGGCGACCTCCAAGTGAAGCGAAGCTGTTGTCTCCTGCTTTCCATGTATATGTTTGTCCTGGATGGGGGTTCCTGGGGTTTGTGGTGGTGTCTTTTCCTGTTCGTTTTCTGAGGGGTTGATAGATGGCATCTAGATTTATGTGTTTGTTTATGGCGTTGTGGTTGGAGTGCCAGGCCTCTAGGAAGTCTCTGGCATGTCTTTGCTTAGCCTGTCCCAGGATAGATGTGTTGTCCCAGTCAAAATGGTGTTTCTTTTCATCCGTGTGTAGGGCTATGAGGGAGAGGGGGGTGTCTTTTTGTGGCTAGCTGGTGTTCATGTATCCTGGTGGCTAACTTTCTTCCTGTTTGTCCTACGTAGTGTTTGTGGCAGTCCTTGCGTGGAATTTTATAGATGACGTTGGTTTTGTCCATGGGTTGTACTGGGTCTTTTAAGTTTGTTAGTTTTTGTTTGAGAGTGTTGGTGGGTTTGTGTGCTACTAGGGTTCCGAGGGGTCTTAGTAGTCTGCACACCAACCACAACGCCATAAACAAGCACATAGATCTAGATGCCATCTATCAACCCCTCAGAAAACGAACAGGAACAGGAAATGACATCACCACAAACCCCAGGAACCCCATCCAGGAGAAAGAGATTCATATAAAGCAGTAGACAACAGCTTTGCTTCAGTTGGAGGTCGCCACTGATGATGTTACCTAGTCAGGTAATGAAACGTCTGGATATCAAACCTGCAGCTCAGAGCAAACTTACACCCTAAATTAGGAGAGTGATGTGGAGAAATCTACCAGCTATAATTGAATAGTGATACGGTCATAGAGTCAGGGAGATGAACAGCAGTGAAACAGAGCCTTTAGTCCAACTCATCCATCCCAACCAGACATTTTAACCTAATTTAGTTCCCTTTGCCAGCAATTGGCAATATCCTTACCAACTCTTCCTATTCATATACCCATCTAGATGTCTTTTAAACGTTGTAATGACACCAGCATCCACCACTTCCTCTGGCAGCTTATTCCATACATGCACCACCCTGTGTGTGAAAATGATGCACCCTAAATCTCTTTTAAATCTCATCCCTCTCACCAGAAGCCAATGCTCTAGAGTTCTGGATGCCCCCTATCCTTGTCTATTTACCCTATCCATGCCCGTCATGATTTTATAAACCTCCACAAGGTCAACCCTCAGCATCTGACGCTCCAGTAAAAAAAAGCCCCAACCTATTCAAACTCTCCCTCTAGCTCAAACACTGCAATCCCCAGTATCATCGTTGCAAAGCTTTGCTAATGGATAAGTCAATGTTTAGGGTAGAACCCTTCTTCAGTACTGAAAACGGGTTAATACTGCAAACTCTGACTTCTCCACCTGCTGGTGCTGCCTGGCTTGCTGTGCTCTCCCAGTCTCCCACATGCCTACTTTGGATTTCAACATCTGCAGTTCTCTTTTTGTCTCCAATGATGGCCGAGCAGATTCGATGGGCCAAATATCCTAACTTCTGCTCTTATGGTCTTGTGGTCTAAAGTTTCCGCAAAGCGTTTCAGTGGGAATATGCAGTCCTGAGCAGCAGCGCCAAATGGAAGCAAAGTGCACAGAATAATAGAATCCTGACAGTGTGGAAACAGGCCCTTCATACAAACAAGTCCACACTGTCTGTCCGAAGATTAACCCACCCAGACCAATTCTCCTATCCTATTACCCTACATTTACTCCTGAATGCACCGCACGTGCACATCCCTGAACACTGTGGACAACTTAGCTTGGCCAGTTCACCCTAACCGGTATAGTTTTGGACTGTAGGAGAAAACCAGAGCACTCAAACAAAAGCCACGCAGACACAAATGGAGAACATGCAAACTTCACACAGACATTCGGCCCAAGGGTTGAATCGAGCCCCCGTCCCTGGCGCTGTGAGACAGCAGTGCCAACCACTGAGTCACTGTGCCACCCCTTAGCACTGTGGGGTCCTACAGAAAACAAAACGAAATGCCCACCAACTCTCACACTGCACCCACTGTCTGAATGGTCAGGAAGTTCAATCCTTGGAGAGACCCATAACAGCGTCACCGGTGGAATCTGATTGCAGGGAGCCCTGGTGCCCTGTTCGTGCCTCTACAAGATGCAGGGCAGGTGAATCCATTCCTAGTGTGACAGCAGGTAGCAGGCTTGGGTAAAGCTCTTCCTTCACATGGGGCATGTGGACCACCAGTCCCAGTGTGGAACTGCCAGTGGGAAAGCAGGCGGGAGGCTTGGGGGTTTGGGTAAAGCCCTTCCCACATTCGGTGCAGGAGACCTGTCTCTCCCTAGTGTGATTGCACCCATAAGTCTCCAGTGAAGACTGGACAAGCAAGTTGCTATAATTCCACGGTTTGTCCATGGGCCGGGATTCCTCGGGTTTCTCCATGGCAGTAGCTTCAGCCGCACACAGACCCGTGTGCAGGCCCTTCCCGCCGTGAATTCCTGTTTCCAGGCCATATGACTGTTTCAGGCTCCACACTCAGTGCACTGCAACATTAGGCTCTCTCATCCAGTTCTATGATGCTGCAGGAGAAAGTGAGG
This sequence comes from Chiloscyllium plagiosum, assembly GCF_037043375.1. Lineage (NCBI taxonomy): Eukaryota > Metazoa > Chordata > Chondrichthyes > Orectolobiformes > Hemiscylliidae > Chiloscyllium > Chiloscyllium plagiosum. The sequence goes on along the minus strand of NW_028270187.1, from coordinate 4,192,241 downwards.
TCTGCAGATGCTGGAGATCAGAGCTGAAAATGTGTTGCTGGAAAAGCGCAGCAGGTCAGGCAGCATCCAAGGAACAGGAGAATCGACGTTTCGGACATAAGCCCTTCTTCAGGAAGAAGGGCTTCCTGAAGAAGGGCTTATGTCCGAAACGTCGATTCTCCCGCTCCCTGGATGCTGCCTGACCTGCTGCGCTTTTCCAGCAACACATTTTCAGCTATGATGCTGCAAACGTATTTAAACAGAAACCAAAATACTTTGCTCTGTCTCACAGAATTAGAGCCGAAAATTGTTGCGCTCCTCATGGATTGACATCCAATGACTGTTAGTCATTACCGTGAAAGTGGGGACTGCAGACCAGTGACACCCGCAGCCCACACATTAATAGTATTTTTTAATGTAACTATTGGAGACAAAAGCAGTTCACTCCAGATCAACATGCAGTCTCTCCCACGATAATTAAATCCAATGTCTCACCACACTGACGCAATCCAAGACAAAGTCGCAATCTCCCAACTTATCTGTCGCTTTCAGAGAGAAAAACACACTTTTTGCTTTCAAAATTAAAGTTGGTCAGCTTAGATGACTAGTTGGAGCAATTATTCTTCAATTATTCTCAGTGTGACCATGCTGGCATGTTAAAAATTTTATGTTATCTTTTTTTTCAGAGTGGTCGTAAATGCATAGATTCTGAGTTATCTACTTGAAGAAGCCTTTCAGTTTTAAAACAAACAATGAACATTGAGTCGCCAGCTCTCCCAGCTCAGCTTTTCTCTGGTTTGGATTGTTGGTTTTGTTTAGCAATCTGACTATTCAGAACTGCTGGTCACTTGTTAGCTTTGAATCCAAAAGGAACTGTTACATGGAAGAAGGTGTTCCATGCTGAACCACTTTGACACCTCACTCTCCTGTAATACCCTGGTGTTTGGTTTAACCCTTCTTGCCAAGGGTGCTGTATGGGATTGTTGCAGGGACTTGGAACAACATCAACAAATTAGGATAGTCTGTTGTGTTTTTAAATAGTTGAGTTATTCTATATTCTGTTCTCTTGTGTCTGTGTTTCTTTCTGTAAATATGCAAATACATTCCGATTCGTTTACAATTAAATGGTTTGGTCAGCGGCATCACTCCTGGAACAGTCACTCTACACCTGCTAAAAACAACGAACAAAGTTAGAGCCTAAACTCCTTTCTTGAAATATTTTGACGGATTCCCGGTCTGACCCATAACATGAGTGTGTGATATGCCTTTTTCTGATCAGGTTCTATTTCTGTAACAACAATTTACAAAAGTGTCTTGTGATGTCTTGATCAGTAATTAAACTGAGAACCCGCAATTTCTTGAAACAATGGGGGGGGGGGGGGGGGGTGGTAACCAACCAATAACTGAACCAAGAAAACAACGGGTTTAATAATCTGAATTCGCTCTTAGTGTTAGTGCCAAAAAGTGCTGATGGTATCATGCGGATTCTGGATTTTTTTGTTGCTTCCCAAAAGGTGTTAAACTCAAAGCCCATCATTCTTCTCTGCAAATTCAACAAACTGTTTTGTCGAAAGTACTTGACATTAACGCAGTGCAATGGTATGCAAGTATTTGCTTTCCAACAATTTTTTGAAAGAAAAGTGTCGTTATTCGATCAACAATTATGGAATGAATGATTTGAATATTTGTGGAGATTGTGGCAGGGAAGAGTGTACCACTCGCTGGTAAACTGGCATTACAGGCAATGATAAGCGCGGAAGAGAGAATGAGAAGTTGCCGCGAGGACATTGGACCTTTGGATCAGTGCAACATAGATCTTTGCTAATAATGAGATAGTTTTCAAATTATGTCATTGTTATAATGCTGGAAACCGCGACAATCAATTTGCAAACAGAGAAGATAAAATCCGTGTTGTTGATTGGATATTCTGATTTTATGCTGTTTATTGAGGATCAGTATCAACACTGTACCAGAACTTTTTCTTGGAGGTGAACAAGAAGTATAGGTTATTAATTAACATTTCACCTAGATGGTCGACAAAGCAGTGGGAGTTATGGGTGCAAACCTCGATTACATCTTCTTGCATGTAAAAATCAATGATCAGAACAACAACAAAACTTTCCTGGAATCAGATTTATTGAAAAGAAAATCAACATTCTGCTGGCTTTTGACTTTGAATTTTTATTGAATTCAAATTTCACTACTTCTCATGATGGCGTTTAGCCACATGCCAGTACAGTATCATCAAGTCAAGGTTTTGGATTACTTGCTCAGTGACATCATAACTTCTCGGCAGCTGTGTAGTGCTTCTTTTGTGTGTCTTCATCGAAATTTCACGTCACCAAGCGGGAATGGAGCTCTGTTCATGGACATCCCTGAATGAGTGCGCATGCAGCGTTTCGGATGTCAATGAAGATTGCCTTTCATTGAGGAACCAGATATCTCTGGTCAGTTATGCATTACGCTCAAACCACATAACTCGGCAGGAAGGTCCACATGTCAATCATTTTCTATCGAAAAAATACCAGTTGAACCAATAAGGCTACTTCAATTTTTGTTCTTATATTATCAATATTAATGAAGCATATCTGATGTCATGGAATCGTCAATGGGCCACCGTCATAAATGTATGTGCGACTTTTTAAAAACCAAATACAACTTTTCAAAACAAGAAACATGAGAATATCAGAAACTTCATAAATATGTTTATTTCAATTAGAATCATTCATGTTGAAAAAAGGATGATCTCCCTTGTGTTTGGCATTGACTATATATGTTGCAATATTACCATGAACCGCAGAGCTCACATTTCTGAAGAAATACACGGAATACCAAAGGGCCTTGTGTCTGCTATTTACTATCCTATCCTTGCAGCGATTGGTGTTCCAGGTAAATCAAAGTTGTTGGTCACTGTTTAAGGTAATCACTGTTTTACTGACTCACTGCCGATATGTTTGTTCCATTTTAAAGTGACAGCTTATCCGTTAAAAGAAAAGCAGTCACGTCCCCATCCTTAAGTTGACATACTTCCCACTTTTTCTGTATCAGTTTTTACTGCTTTAAATGTGTAGGTTTCCAGGTTAACTTTTGTTCTTGTTAGTGTTCCATGTTCTCCCCTTTACCAGAATGACGTCAACTATTCTGTACCTGGGTTTTTTCACATAACTAAGTTGTTCACATTAATGGTATTATCTGCTCTTGTCTCATCGCATTGAATTCTACAAATTGCAGAAATGCTTATGAATTGCCAGCATGTAATTTTTGTTGTTATTGCCCATTTAGAATGAGGAATTTGTCACTCGGTATCAACGTGAAAGTGAAGATGGACTGTTATTATGCGTCAACGGCTGTTTTGAAAGTATCTCCCTATTTGAAATTATTGAATTCATATGTTGCTCCACGAAATTTAAAGTCTAATCTTTTTTAAAGCGATATTATTATGCTTAGCGGCAGTGTTTCTGCTGCTAGTTAGTAGATGAGGAAACTACCCTCTACGATTCAGACCTCAAAATCTGCCACCTCCTATGATTCAACTCTGCACCAAGTAGAGTACGTGATTTCCCAACTGTGCTCCAGGAATAATCATGGAGACTTAACAATGGTGACAGCTACATTTCACATAAAGCTAATGACCCGTTCATCTTTGGCTGCTTGAATACATTTTCGGGGTGGGGGGGGGGGGGGGGGTGTGGAGTCAAGGTTTCGGATGCAATCCTTCTTCAGGATAGTTCTGAAGAAGGGTTTCAACCGAACGTCGACTTTTCCACCGCCTGATGCTGTCTGGCCTGCAGTGTTCTTCCAGCCTCCTGTTTGTCTACCTTGAATTCCAGCATCTGCAGTTTTTTTTAAAAAAAATCTCTGAATATATTTTGAACAGGCTCATTGCCATATGGTCGTAAGTTAACAAGTTTGCCTTCCGGACTAGGAGCACGGTGTTTCAGTCCCTTTGCAGAATGCAATGGAAAAGGAATTCTCTTTTTTGTTGTTGTTTAATTTCTTTGAAAATATGGTATATTCGTCATTCTTATTAAGTTCCAAGTCATTAACTCATATCAGTATGCCAATGATTAATGAGCATGCATACTGTCAGCAAAGAAACCGCACAGACTAGGAAATTGAGTTTTCAAATGAGTATTGAAAATTGATCTTAAGAAAACTACATAAAATATGATTGTCTTTTGAAAAGGTAGGTTTTTATTTGCTATCCCAACCAGTAGTCCTCCTGACCTCCGCTTCCCACCATTCCAACCCTCAACAAAGCACGCGGGTACAATTTAACTCTTTTTCTGTATGCTCACCCTTTTCACTCGGTGTGTGTATGTTACAGCTAACATGGTGGCCATTGCGGTTCTGTCCCAAGGAAGATGCGGTCTCTCGAGATGTGTCACTCGGTACCTGACATCGATGGCAGTATCCGACCTTCTTGTCATTTTTGCCGCCGTGATATTAAACAGGATTTGTGGTATTTACTTCCCGGTCAGTTTCCTTTCTATTACACCGTTATGCAGTTTCCGTGCTGTCTTAAACATTGTAGCATTAGGCAGCTCCGCCTGGCTAACAGTGGCTTTCACTTTTGATCGATTTATAGCTATTTGTTGCCAGAAGATGAAAGAAAAGTATTGCACAGAGAAAACTGCGGCATATGTAATTGGAGTGGTTTTTATAGTCTGCTGTTTTATATGCTCGTTCCTGTATTTCATATATGAACCTTTGTACATAATTGACAATACACCCTGGTTTTGCAGCGTAAAAATCATATTTTATACGTCATCAGCTTGGGTAGCATATGACCTGATTCTTCGTATTTTAACGCCTTGCCTCGCATTCACGCTGATTCTGTTGCTCAATGCTCGGACTGTCAGGCACATTCTAGCGGCCAGTCAAGCTCGCAGGAGACTACGGATCCAGAACAATGGGGGGAAATGTGACCCTGAGATGGAGAACCGCAGAAAGTCTATTGTCTTACTCTTCACCATCTCAGGGAACTTCATACTCTTATGGATTTGGGTTCTCATAACTTTCCTGTACGTCAGGATTGCGAGAGTCAGTTATTTTTCCGGAAACAATTCCAACGAATCAAACTTCATTCTGGAAGAAATCGGAATCATGCTTCAGCTTTTGAGTTCTTGTGTCAACCCATTTATTTATGCTGGAACTCAGAGTAAATTCCGGGCGGAGTTAAAGAGTGCCCTCAAATATCTAAAGAGACTGACGGTAAACTTCAGAAAACAACAGAAGATATTCTCTCCTTAATAGAACTTGCTCATGCATCATCTCAGTGGTCCGATTCTCTACTTTTAGTGCTGTGTGGGGACCTGTTCTGTTAGGATCATGCGTTTTTGGATATCCATTGAAATGTAGTATCAAATAACACGGTGGCACAGTGGTTAGCACTGCTGCCTCACAGCGGCAGAGACCCGGGTTCAATTCCCGCCTCAGGCACATTCTCCGCGTGTCTGCGTGGGTTTCCTCCGGGTGCTCCGGTTTCCTCCCACATCACAAAGATGTGCAGGGTCAGGTGAATTGGCCATGCTAAATTGCCCGTAGTGTTAGGTAAGGGGTAAATGTAGGGGTATGGGTGGGTTTCGCTTCGGCGGGTCGGTGTGGACTTGTTGGGCCGAAGGGCCTGTTTCTACACTGTAATCTAATCTAATCTAATCTAATCTAAATGTCAGTGCCATTAAATCCGCCCGGTCTATTTTGTGGCTCATTTGAATCATGTTTGATTTGTTTCTTAAAATATTCAGACGGTTAAATTCAATATTGCTTCAAACTCATACACAATAAAAACATCTTACATTTCGAAATTCACTCTGACCATCACAGATATTGCACCATCTCCTGTTACTCAATAAATTCATGCTATGGTTCATACGATGGCCCATCTCACACTCCCCCTTTCTCTGCCTTTCACTGTTTGTTTAACTCTCTCCCTCACTCCCTGTCTCTGTCTCATACTCCCTCTCTCTCACTGACTCTCTCTCTCTCTCCCTCACACACACACACACACACACATACACACATCTCCCCAGTTTCTCTACCTGACTATTGGAAATTACGGTTCCACTTCACATTATATCTATTTCTCTCAGAAATTTATTTTACGTATCTAATTTACCATTTCAGACAGAGGACAGTTGATGCTGCATTGTCAAAACAAGATGGGATAGGAAAACACAGTAGCAAAATGGGGTTAGCGTGGGCGGCCATTGTGAACGGCATGGTCCAGTTTGGGCCAAAGTGCTTGCCTCCATGCTGTAGGACTCTATGACAACAATCAAACTGTGATGTATTACAGGAGTAAATTGCCATTATGTTTTCAATTATTTTCGTTCGAGACTGTGAAGCTGACAATGGGAAAAAAACAATTAATTAGAATGGAAGGAAATTAGACATCAGTCTCCTCTCGATCATTAGTAAAATGATGGAAGTTGTTATCAACAGCGCTATCAAGTAGCATCTGCTCAGCAATACTCTGCTCAGTGACCCCCAGATTGGGTTCAGCCAGGGCCACTCAGCTTCTCCCATCATTACAGCCCTGGTCCAAACATGGACGAAAGAGCTGACGACCACAGGTGAGATGAAAGTGACGCCTCTTGGCATCCAGGCTGCATTCAACCAATGGCCCTTCAGTGAAGCCAGGCAAAACTGGAAACAATGGTTATCATGAGGCAAACTCTCCAGTGTTTAAAGTCATACCTGCCACATCAGAAGGTGGTCATGTTTGTTGGAGGTCAGTCAACTCACCTCCAGGACATCTCTGGAGGAGTTCCTCAGGTTAGGGTCCTCGGCCCAAACAACAGCTTTGCGCCATCAGTGACCTTCCATCCATCGTAAGGTCAGAAGTGGGGATGCTCACTGATGATTGAACAATGTTCCACACTATTCAAGACTTCTCAGACACTGAAGCAGTCCATGTCCAAATGCAACAAGATCGAGGCAATATCAAGACTTGGATTGACAACTGGCAAGTAGCATTCGCGCCAAATATAGCCTCTTGACATTCAATGAAGTTACCATCAATGAATCCCCCATTCCGAACATCCTGGGAATTATCATTGACCAGAAACTCAACTGGACTCACCACATAAACGCAGTGACTACAAGACCAGATTAGAGACTATGAACACTGCAGCCTAACTCACCCCCAGACTCCTCAAAATCTTTACACCATCTACAAGGTACACATCAGGAGTGTGATGTCGTACTGGACACTTGCCTGGATGAGTGCAGCCCCAACAATATTCAAGAAGCTTGAAACCAGCCAGGACAAAGCAGTCTCCTTGATTGGCACTGCATCCGCAAGCAGCCACTCCCTCCAAGTCCAGTGTTCAGTAGAAGCAGTGCACACTATCTACAAGATGCACTGCAGAAAATCACCTAACATCCTCAAACCGCGCCTTCCAACACCACGACCACTTCCACTCAGAAGAACAAGAGCAGCAGATATTTGAGAACATGATCACCTTTAAGTTTCCCTTCAAGTCACTCACTATTCTGAGTCGCAAATATATCGCAATTCGTTTACTGTCACTCGGAGAAAATCCTCGAATTCCCTCCCTCTAATGGCATTGTGGGGTAACTTCTCATGGGTAACGAGGAATGGGCAATAAATGCTTGCCAGCCAGTGACCCCCACATCATACAAAATGTATAAATAAGAAAGGCTGATCACCAGGCAGTGAAAGAGAAACAGATATACAGTACAGAAGACTCCTGTGGCCCCACTCACAAGTCGGTTTCTGTTCTGGAATTTAGAAGTGGGTTGGTACATCTAGAAAATGCAATGAGGATTATCCTTCTGGCATTCAAAACGGGCTGGTCTTACTGGAGGAAGGAAACAAGAAAGATGGAACAGAGGTGATACGTGATTCATCAGTTGAAGGAATAGATCAGTGCTTCTGTGGCCGCAGACAATTTTCCAAGGTGTTGTGTTGTCTCCCCGATGCTACTGGCTGGTTGCATTCCATCTGGAAGAGAAACGGTAACATGGCAGAGGCCATAGCACACATTCGTCTTAGTGACATAGCTAGTAATAGGAATAAGGCCTTGCATAACCAGTGCGAGTAACTACAATATCAATAAGTAAGACTTTAACGGTTATAATCTTAAGATTATGCGCAATGCCATGGGCTAATGAGCACAGAAATAGGAGGATACAGCAGATGGACGATTGGCCCATGAATTGGGATGGTTTTGATTTTGGACCACATGCATCATTCTGGCGAAGGTGGGGTCTCTCCATGCACAACAGAAAACCCACATGTGATCAATTAACAGGTGGGACATGCGCTTCTGCGAGGAGTTTCACGTATTTCAGCAGAGTTCAGACAGAATTAGCTTAATAAAAGCGCAAAATAAATTGGTAAATGAACCAAGGCAAAGCGAGTTCATGATTGTCATGTCTCAAGTGTGCAAGGCATGGATGGATGTCAGAAATATTAGAGCCAAAACAGATTGGTTAAGCGCATGGATTGTCACAGGGAACTGTGATAGTTTCTGCCATCACAGAGACCTGCTTGAGGGAAATGACGCTCCAGCAGCTTTATACTCCAGCATACAGGGTCACCAGCAAAAACAGGGAAGAGTACAAACACAGAGGTTGCGTCGCATTATTAGTTAAGGAAACAGATACTGCAGTAAGAAGGGGTCTATTATGGAAGTACCATCAAAAGCAGCAGTCCCACAGGTAGGAGTATATTATAGGCCCTTAACAGCCAGTGACAGTTGAGGATCATAAATGCAGTCAATTTATAATATGTTTCAAATTCCAAATTAGGTAATTATTGGGATTTTTTTCTTTTTGCCCCAATATTAATTACGATCATAACAGTAGAATGGTTTAGAGGGGCCAACCGTACTGAAATGTATATATGAGAGTCTTTCATGCAGGTGGTCCTACAAGGAACAATACAGTTTGGACGTAAATCTGGGGAATGGAGCAGTACAGAACTTCGACGTGACAGTAAGGAAGAACGTTATTGGTACTGATCACAATACTATGGCATGGAAAAGGATAAAGATGGTCTGCAAGAAAAAAAAATGTATTAGGATAAGCCAAATTTAAAAAGAAGGGCAAGTTTTGGCCAAAAAATAAGATCAGGAATAGCTACTTGAGGTTAAATCTAGAGAGAAAAAGTGGAGCTGCTCAAAAATGAACGGTTAGAATTATAGGCCCAACATGTTCCCTTTGGGATATAATGTCGAAACAACTAGCCCAGATACCCATTGATGTCTTGGAATATTCAGAACTGGATGACAAGGAAAAGAGAGTGAGAAGAACAGCGAAGTTTATAGAAGAGTAAGGTTTAGTCATTGTGGCTATACCAGTGGACGGTCCTGTCTAACAAGTCTAGCAGAAATTTTTCAGAAGGTGATGAAATCTTTGGGTAGGTTTTTGTGTGCACTTTCCATAGATTTAAGTAAGGCCTTTTGTCAAGTTTTCACGTGGGAAACTGAGAAAGAAAGCAAATTACCAGGATATCCAGGGTATGCTGGCAAGATAGATGGAGGAGCTTACATTGACAGGGTGAGTGATAGTGACGGGATGCTGTTACGTAGATGGTGAGTCTTGGACGAACTGGATTGGGAGAGTCGCAGACATTGTAAAAAGTTCTACAGATCAAGAATGTTGCAGGAGCTTAAAGTGATTACACAGTTAGGAAGACTGATAGGTTCTTCACAGTCTGAGAGCATTTTTGGACTGTAGGAGCTGCAGTACTGTTTAGAGATGGAGAGGTTTGGAAGTTTTGGGGCAGTTTAAAAAGGGAAGGAGTTTTAGGGAAGGCGTAAATTACACAAAGGGAAACGGTTTGAGGTGCACGTTTACAAAGAATGGGATAGCTGTCAGGAGCAGAGGAGTAAACTGAATAATGCAATGTTGTAGTTGCTGGAGAGGTTTGCACGTTAGTATATGATAGGGAGACTTGTATGATCTGGGGCGGGAGTGGGCCATAGAGCTGCAGACTGGCACAGTTTGTAGGGATTGAAATACGTTTAATAGTTGGGGAGCGACATAGGGATTGGAGGGGTGTATAGAGAAAGGGCACTGGAGGGATTGGAGTAGTTTATAAAGGTAAAGATGATTATGGAGGCTGGTGGAAGTTGCAGAGATAGCGAGGGCTGATGAAATAAAGTGGCTTCGTAGGATGCTCAAGTCTCTCAGGATTTCCTCATAAGACCTTCCCTTCATACCAGGCAACAACCCAGTAAATCTCGTCTGAACCCTTTACAAAACTTCCCCATCCTTCCTATAACGTGCTTACCAGAAATGTATGCAACACCAAATGTGGCTGCAGCAGAGCTTTGTACAGCTGCGACATGATCTCATGGTTCTGAAATTCATTTTTTATACGAATAAAAGCTAACACATCATATGCCTTCTGTTACGACATGTGGTAAGCCCTCTTGCTTAATTTAAAAGCAGCAACTCCGAAAAGATTCATTCCGTGCAATAATCTGTAAAAATTCGAGTGGCCAACAGCTATTTAAAGTAAAAATTAAAAACTTTATTTCTGAAAGTAGAACAGTGAATAATTATCTAACAATCATGTAGAAGTCCTTGTGCTAACCCATCTTTTACCTTCCCTTTTACAATACTAGTCAATAAAACTCGCAATTAAGATTTACAAAGCAACACTTCTTAGTTCAAAAACAAGTAGCTAGCGATTCTTCTATTTGGATGTTCCTGTGACTTCTTTTCTGCTTCTTAGGAATTCTGCTTCGCAGGTTACTGATCAAAAAGGCACTTTTAAGCGAGCTATTGTTCAGGCAGTCTTTTACCCACTGGGGTTTGGCAGTTCTCCTTTCAACAGTTCAATCTTCCCCGGTCCTATACACCAGAGCATTGGATTGTGTCATTGGCTTTTAAGATTGTCAATATACTCAATTCAAACTTGATTGGAATTTTTTCAGGGAATAGTTTAAACTGATTGGCCTACTTCGAATCTGTATCTTGTCGTTTCCAGGCAATCAGCTAATCGAATTGTTCAACAAAGTGTTATATTGTTACCTCATTGACAACATTTGGTGCTGTGTCTGATAGTTCTACTGCTTTTAACTCTCTTAAAATACACCCACATCTTCATAACACTTCTTAACAACGCTATCAACCTGGGTGGCAACTTTCAACGATCCATATACCTGGACACCGCGATTCCTCTGCTCATCTACACTGCCAAGAATCTTACCATTAGCCCAGTACTCTGTATTCTTGTTTCTCGTTCCAGAGTAAACCACCTCACATTTTTCCCATTAAATTCCATTTGGCACATCTCAGCTCAGCTCTGCAGCTTATCTATGTTTCCCTGTAAGCTACAACTCTCTTCGTCACTATCCACAACTCTACCGACTAAATGTCACCCGAAAATCTACTAAATCATCCTTCTGTGCTCTCATCTAGATCATTTATATAAATTACAAGCAATAGTGTACCCAAAACAGATGCTTGTGGTACACCACTAGTACGTGAACGCCAGGATGAATATTTTCTATCGATCACCACCCCCTGTCTTCTTTCAGTTAACCAACTTGTGATCCAAACTGCTCAATCTCACTCAATCCCATGCCTCCGTATTTTGTGCAATAGCCTACCGTGGGAACCTTATCAAATGTCTCACTGAAATCCATATGCACCACATCAACAGCTTTAGTCTCATTCGCCTGTTTGATCGCCTTCTCAAGGAACTCAATAAGGTTTGTGAGGCAAGACCTTAACAACACCCTGTTGACTATCCTTAACCATCTTATTCTTCACTAGGTGACTATCAATCTTATCTCTTACAACCATTTCCAACACTTTACCCACAACTGAAGTATGGCGCACAGGTCTATAATTTCCAGGGTTGTCTCTACTCCACCTCTTGAACAAGGAAACAACATTTGTTGTCCTCCATTCTTCTGGCACTACTCCTGTAGATAATGACGACATAAGGATCAATGTCAAAGACTCTGCAATACCCTCCCTGACTTGCCAGAGAATCCTAGGATAAATACCCTCCAGTCCAGGGTCTTATCCATTTTTACACTTTCCAGAATTGCTAACACTGTTTCCTTATGGACCGCAATCCCTTCTAGTCCAGCAGTCTGCATCTCAGTATTCTCCTCAACCGTATTGTATTTTTCTAGTGTGAATAGTGATGAAAAGTACTCATTTAGCACTTCCCCATCGCCTCTGACTCCACGCACAACTTTGCACTACAGTCCTTGATTGACCCTAATCTTACACTTGTCATTCTTTTGTATCTTATATACCGAGAGAGAGTTTTAGGCTTTTCTCAGATCGTATCCAACAACAAATTCTCATATACCCTCCTCACTTGTCATAGCTCTCTCTTTGGATCTTTTCTGGCTACCTTGTAACTCTCAATCGCCATAATTCAGCCTTCACATCTCATCGCAACCTAAGTCTTCTTCTGCTTGACAAGAGATTCAATTTCCTTAGTAAACCACGGCTCCTGCACTCGACAACGTCCTGCCTGTCTGACAGATACATACTTACCAAGGAGACATTAGCTGTTCCTTGAATAAGCTCCACATTTGTATTGTGACCATCTCATGCAGTTTCCTTCCCTATCCTATGCATCCTAAATCTTGTCTAATCGCATTGTAAGTGCCTTTTCCTCAGCTGTAGCACTTGCCATCCGGTGTATACGTATCCATTTCCACGCGAATAGTATTAGCAAACTCCATCCCCTCACCCCCCACCGTCCCCCCAGCCTATTACTCACCCTTTCACTTTTAATGTTTCCCACGGTTGGTTAGAATCGCTCTGTGTTACAAACAAGCCACTCTGCCAACTGAGCTACCAAATGCTTACATTTACCCAACAGCAGTAATATGAAGATAGAAAGTTGAAAGAGTGTTTGTAGATGGTGATACATAGGAACAGTGCAAGTTAGAGCCAGGGAAACTGTTGAAAAACAGAAAAGAAGACATTGTCGGAAATAAGGAAGGTGAGAAGGGGATTGAGAGAGAAATTGAAATTTAGAGAGAGAGAGAGAGTAATCAAATAGAGGCGACCAGGTAGGGTAGGCAGTTCAAGAGAAAAAGGAAGAGAGGGAGGAAAGATCAGAGTGAGTGGCTGGGAAGGGGTCAAAGCAGGAAAAGTATGGAATTAAATGAAATAACTGACACCTTGCAGGATGCCAGGACCTCTCAGAGTATTGGAAAGACATGCAATGACTGACGAATGATGTCTCTGTTTTAATTGGAGATGCAAGTTAGCTAATTTTTTTGCAGTCGATTCTCAAAATTAACAATAAGTTTTTGGCTGATCTGTTCAATATTAGGCCTCACCAGCTCAGTGCCCAAATTTCAGTTGTTCCACGCTATAGAAATGTATTACTATTAACAGGATACTTTGCACACTACTGAGTGTTCATATATTTGTTATTTCACACTGTCGATATAATATTACTTCAATATTGTTTTACCATAGGCAACACACATTTTGTACACTGCCGAGTATCCAAATATCAGCCATCCCATTGTAGTGTTACAGACAATCCAGCAGCTGAATACCGCTGAAAACACAAATATAAGTTACTCCACACTGTCTCCATTGCATCAGAATGTCTCTTTGTGTGTGAGTTTGGATGTGGTTCAGCATGTGGTTTACTCTATGTGGTTGTGTATGGTGCCTGTGTGAGACTGTGTGAGTGTGTGTGAGAGACTGCGTAAGTGTGTGTGTCTGTGTGTGTTTGAGTGCATGTGTATGGGTGGCAGTGTGAGTGCGCATGTGTTACTGCACCTGTGAGACTTCATGTATGTTAATGTAAGAAGGTCATGTCTTCACAACTTAATAGAATTCTTCGAGGAAGTGGCAAAGTTGATTTATGAGGGAAGGGCTCTAGATGTCATAAATATGGACTTCAGTTAGGCGTTTGATAAGTGTCCCCTTGGTACCCACATGGAGAATGGGAATTTGCATGGGGCCTAGAGTGCACTCGCTCAACGGATAAAGAACTGGCTGGGCAACAGGAGAGAGAGAGAGTAATAGTGGGAGAGATCTTCTCAAAATGGTGGCCAGTGACTTGCCTCCACAACTGCTGTTTGCAACACATTCCATGCTCTCACAACTCTCTGTGTAAAGAACCCGCCTCTGACATCCCCTCTATACTTTCCTCCAACCAGCTTAAAACTATGACCCCTCATGTTAGTCATTTCTGCCCTGGGAAATAGTCTCTGGTTATCGACTCTATCTATGCCTCTCATTATCTTGTCTACCTCAATTAGGTCCTCTCTTCTCCTTTTCTCCAATGAAAAAGTCCGAGCTCAGTCAACCTCTCCTCATAAGATAAGCCCTCCAGTCCAGGCAGCATCCTGGTAAACCTCCTCTGAACCCTCTCCAAATCAACCACATCTTTCTTATAATAGGGCGACCAGAACTGGACGCAGTATTCCAAGTGCGATCTAACCAAAGTTTTATAGAGCTGCAACAAGATCTCATGACTCTTAAACTCAATAACCGTGTTAATGAAAGCCAAAACACCATATGCTTTCTTAACAACCCTATCCACTTGGGTGGCCATTTTAAGGGATCTATGTACCTGCACACCAAGATCCCTCTGTTCCTCCACACTGCCAAGAATCCTATCCTTAATCCTGTACTCAGCTTTCAAATTCGACCTTCCAAAATGCATCACCTCGCATTTATCCAGGTTGAACACCATCTGCCACGTCTCAGCCCATCTCTGCATCCTGTCAATGTCCCGCTGCAGCCTACAACAGCCCTCTATACTGTCAACGACACCTCCAACCTTTGTGTCATCTGCAAACTTGCTGACCCATCCTTCAATCCCCTCATCCAAGTCATTAATAAAAATTACATACTATAGAGGGCCAAGGACAGAGCCCTGTGGAACACCACTCACCACAGACTTCCAGGAAGAATATTTTCCTTCTACTACCACAAGCTGTCTTCTGTTGGCCAGCCAATTCTGTATCCAGACAGCTATGTTCCCCTGAACCCCATTCCTCCTGACCTTCTGAATGAGCCTACCATGGGTTACCTTATCAAATGCCTTGCTGAAGTCCATATACACCACATCCAGAGCTCGACCCTCATCAACGTTTCTAGTCACATCCTCAAAGAACTCGATAAGGTTTGTGAGGCATGACCTGCCCCTCACGAAGCCGTGTTGACTGCATTTAATCAAGCCATGCTCTTCCAGATGGTCATAAATCCTATTCCTCAGAAACCTTTCTAACACATTGCAGACGACAGACGTGAAACTTACTGGTCTGTCATTGCCTGGGATTTCCCTATTTCCTTTCTTGAAGAGAGGAATTACATTTGCCTCTCTCCAGTCCTCAGGTACGACTCCAGTGGAGAGCAAGGATGCAAAGATCTTCGCAAGTGGCGAAGCAATTGCATTTCTCGTTTCCCAAAGCAGCCGAGAACAAATCTGGTCCGGGCCTGGTGACTTGTCAATCTTAATGTTTGACAAAAGTTTCAGCACATCAGCTTCCTCTATCTCTATCCATTTCAGCATGCACACCTGCTCCTCAAAGGTTTCATTCACTACAAAGTTCATTTCTTTCATAAAGACAGAAGCAAAAAACTAATTTAGGGCTTCCCCTACCTCCTCAGACTCCACACACAGATTCCCTATGCTATCCCTGATCGGCCCTACTCTTTCTTTGACCATTCTCTTATTCCTCACATAAGTGTAAAATGCCTTTGTGTTCTCCCTAATCCGTTCTGCCAAGCCTTTCTCGTGTCCCCTCCTGGCTCTCCTCAGACCATTTTTAAGCTCCTTCCTTGCCTGCCTGTAATCCTCTAGAGCTGAGCTTGACCCTAGCTTCCTCCACCTTATGTAAGCTACCTTCTTCCTTTTGACAAGAAGCTCCACCGCTCTCGACATCCAAGGTTCCTTTATCTTACCACTTCTTGTCTGTCTCAGAGGGACATATTTATTCATCACTTGCAACAACTGTTCCTTAAACAGTCTCCACATGTCTATAGTGCCTTTACCATGGAACAATTGCTCCCACTCCATGCTTCCTAACTCATGTCTAATCGCATCATAGTTTCCTCTCCCCAATTAAATATCTTCCCATTTTGCCTAATCCTCTCCTTCTCCAAAGCTATGTAGAATGTGAGGCAGTTATGGTCACTATCACCAAAATGCTCTCCCACCACAAGATCTGATACCTGCCCCGGCTCGTTTCCGAGCACTAAGTCTAGAATGCCCTTCCCCTCATCGGCCTGTCAACATATTGAGTTAGGAAACCCTCCTGAAGACACCTTACAAAAACAGCTCCATTCAAATCTTCTGCTCGAAGGAGGTTCCAATCAATATTGGGAAAGTCAAAGTCACCTATTACAACAACCCATTACAACTCCCATTACAACAACCCTACAACAACCATAATGATGGAGGAAGTCTGTGTTTAGGAATGGTGTAAACACCAGGCAAAAGGGAGATAGATGAACAACAGATTGAAACAATAAATAAGACTACCCTTCCCCACTGATGTGAAGGCATTAAGATTATTTTCGAGCTTGATTGAATATTCGGCAGAACAAATTATCGCGACAAAGCCAGCACCAATAATGACACTATTAAAGAAAGGTCCCCCACGGGAATGGCTGCCAGTACACATACTTATGAAATAGGGCTTGGTGAACGCTCCTGCTCTGAAACACTCAAACTCAGCAGAACTACCTTCTTTGGAGGTGGCTGCAACAGACCCCACAGTGTTAGCAAGGGGTACATAGTCATTTGAGATGTTTAGCCTACGCTTCGCGCATATTCACACCAATAGAGAAAGGGGACACAACATGTGAAAGGCTTTTATTGTCAGTGTTCTGGGCATTACAATGTTTTACTTACATTGTAGGGTTTAACATATTGACAATTCTTAAAGAACATGCATTCACTTAGATTCTTTTGGATGAGCATATTAATGATGGCACAATGAGTCAAAACAGGATTGCCCGAATAATGATGCTGTTACAAGAAAGGGACATAAAGGTACATGAAAATGCCATCATGTTAGCAGACAGCTCAATTTACCAGGGGACAAATCATGAATGTCATGTGCTGGTAGCAAACGATCCCAAAGGGCCGTTTGCATTCAAGCAAAACGGAGGCACTTAACATTTTTGTTGACAGCTCTTCATCTCTGCAGAATGGGCAACAGAAGACAAGATGTGGAATGTATATTGAGAAGCTTAATAGAGTGGAATGTAGATCTTGGGTTATCGCAGAGTTTAGAGAGTGCAGAAAATTTAGGTATGTGTCCAGCAACAAGATCAGCTTTCATGCTTTATAAGGACAACTGTCCCACAACTACAGTTCGACCCACGACTACCATGAAACTCAGTACTGCTCAAAGTCACAATGTAGCAAATCAGAAATACAGTGGGTCTTTTAATGTGGGAAGAAAATGTATCGTTGTTGCCTGCATACAGACACACACCGGTAGTGTTTACTCTGTCAGATGTACAGATATCATCTTGGTGTCATAGTACAACAGCTCTTTACTTGTTTACGTCGGAGACTACTTAGTTATGGTAGACTTAACCTAGTGCAATAAAGATGGAATGAATGGACATTCCTAAAGGAATGATCAAAGAAAGAGAATTTGCTTTTGTACAAACTGTTCATTATCTATTTTCCCAGTGAACAGCCAAACATTTTTCTCAGCATTGTCCCATTGGAGATGTGTATTATATTTCCATCGCAGCCTCAGGATACCACACAGACAGAAATGAGTGTTTGAAAGTATATAATTTGCCGATTGGTAATGTTTCTTCTTATTTAGCCATTGGCAACCAATTTTCATTAAACCTAATGGGAAATTGTAGGTAACATTATCTAGCTACCAAAACAACGCAGATGAGAATTATGACAATTCGGTAGTTACAAAAGTTCCACCTATTCCACACTTCATTGCAGACTGAATGGAGATGAACGAAAGCCAAGGAAGTTATTCATAAATAGTCCATACGGGCGAAACAGATCCAAAGCTCATGCAGAAAAAGCAAGCAAGATATGGCAGGCTCCAAGTGTCTGGAGTAAACACTGGAACGGGGAACTGAATATACAGGTCCATCTGTGGATCAGGGTTGTCTTCCCCATAATTGTAATTTTCCAATTTGTTATAGTTATTGTAGACGTCTCCCACAAGGGAAAACGACCTTTCCATATCTATCCTCTTAGAATCTTAGAACCCCAACATTGTGCAAACAGGCCCTTCAGCCCAACAAGTCCACACTGACTGTACGAACACTATCGAACCCAAACCCATTCCCCTACATTTACCCCTGACTAATGCATGTAACCTACACATCCCTGAACACTATGGGCAATTTACCACGGCCAAATCAGCTAACCAGCATATTCTTGAATTGTGGTTGGAAACTGGACCGCCCAGAAGAAACCCACATAGACATTGGGAGAATTTGCAAATGACATGCATGCAGTCGCCCAAGCTGGAATCCAACCCAGGTCACTGGGTCTGTGGAGCTGCAGTGCTAACCACTGTGCCGCTCGAAGAAACATCATCCTGTCAAGTCCCCTAAGAATGCTATATTACAGTAAGGTGACGTGTCCTGTAAAAACTAGGGATAGAAATGGCATGATCAGGGAATCATGGATGACAGGTGAAATTGTGACACTAGCTAAGAGGAAAAAGAAACATACATAAGGTCTAGGCGAATGAAACAGATGAAGCTTTGGAACAACATCGGGAATGTCAGATCAATCTGAAAGGGGTCATGAAATATCTTTAGCAAACAGGGTCACAGAAAAACCCAAAGCCTTTTATTTGTGGCAAGAGAGTAACTAGAGAACTGATTGGGCCATTCAAGGACAAAGAAAAAGGGCGAGATTTAATGAGCACTTTGCATCTGTATTCAACGAGGAGAGGGACATGAAGAATGTTGATGTTAGGGATAGATATTTGATTGCTCTAGGTCAGGTCGACATAATAAGGGAAGAAGTGTTGCTATTCTAAAAAGCATTAAGGTCGACAAGTTCCCAGGTCTGTATGGGATCTATCAGAGTTTACTGAGGCAAGTGAGGGGGGAGTAGCTGGAGCCTTAACAGACACCTTTGTAGCATCATTGAATACGGGTGAAATGGAGAATTGCCAATGTTGTTCCCTTGCTTCCAGGTAATTATAGACTGGTGATCCCGATGTCAGTGTTAGTGAAGCTGCTGGCGAAGATACTGAGGGATAGAATCTATTTATGTTTGGAAGAAAATGGGTTTATCAGTGATAGGCAACATGATTTTGCACAGGAAAGGTAATGATTTACCAATTTATTAGAATTCTTTGAGGAAGTGACAAAGTTGATTGATGAGGGAAAGGTTTTGGATGTCATATACATGGACTTCAGTAAGTCCTTTGATAAGGTTCTCCATGATAGGCTGGTAGGGAAAGTGAAGTTGCATGGGGTCCAGCGTGTACCAGCCCAATAGATAGACAACTAGCTGGGCAACATGAAACAGAGAGTAATAGTGGAAGGGAGTTTCTCAAAATGTAGAACTGTGACCAAAGGTATTCAACAGGGATTCGTGTTGGGACCACTGTTGTTTGTGATGTACAAAAATGATTTGGATGAAGGTATAGATGGTCGAAATAGCACATATACAGTTGGCAATAAGATTGGTGGAGTAGCAGATAGGGAAGGTTATGTCAGAGAATGCAGCAGAACACAGGTAGATTGGAGAGTTGGGCAGAGAATTGGCAGATGGATTTCAACCCAAGCAAATGTGAGGTGATGCATTTTGGAAGATCCAATTCAAGAGCAAACTATACAGTAAATGAAAAAGCGCTGGGTAATTTTGATGTGCAGAGAGATCTGGGTGTTCCAGTCCACTGTACCCTGAAGGTGGCAACACAGGTCGGTGGAGTGTTCAAAAGGTATACAGCATGCTTCCCTTCATCGGACGAGGTATTGAGTACAACCTTTGGCAGTCACGTTGCAGTTGTATAGGACTTTGATTCGGCCATATTTGGAATACTTCGTGCTGATCTGGTCGGCACATTACCAAAATGATGTGGATGCTTTGGAGATGGTGCAGAGGAGGTTCACCAGGATGTTACCTGGTATGGAGGGCGCTAGCTATGAAGAGAGGTTGAGTGGATTAAGTTGTTTTTATTAGAAAGATAGTGGTTGAGGTGGGACCTGATTGAGCTCAAAATCATGAGAGGCACACACGTGGTGGGTAGAAAAATACTTTTTTTCAAAAATTGTGGGACTCAATTACTGGGGGTCACCAGTTTAAGGTAAAAGGGGAAAGGTTTAAGGTAGGTATGCGTGGAAACATCTTAACACATAGGATGCTGGGTGCCAGGAATGTGTTGGAGGTGATAAACGTGGGCATTTTAACGTCATTTATGATGTATCTAAACATATGCATGATTCGGCTTGAAGTAGATTGATATAGATCTTTAGAAGGTAGGTGACAGCTTGAGATATAGGATCAGGATCAGCGCAGGCTTGGAGGGACAAAGGGCCAGTTCCTCTGCTCAATTTTATTTGTTCTTTGTTCATTTAATTCTTCTAAACTTCTCATCGTCTCCTCATACGGCAGTGCCTAAATTCCTGAGATCAGCCTGGTGTCCAACATTATGTCAGAAGTAGATGTGATCATCGATGATTGTACAATGACTCCTCAAGTCCTAAGGAAGTCCATGTTCAGGTGCAGCAAGATCTGTGTACTACCTAGGCTTGAGCTGACGAGTGGCAAATAACATTCATGACATACAAATGACAGGCATGGACCATTACCAATCACTGTCCCTTGACATTCAATGATACCATAACAAATCTGCCACTGTCAATATTCTTGAGCTTGCCATTGACCAGAAACTCACCACCTAAACACAATTGCTGTAAGAGCAGTCACAAGCAAGGAATACTGAGGTGAGTAACTCATCTGATTACCTAAGGCCTGTCAATAATTAATGAAGCTTAAGTCAGGAGTGTGATGGATACTCCCTACTTGCCTGGATGAGTACAGCTCCAACAACACTTTATGTTCCATCCAGGAACAAACACGATTAATTGCGCATCGACAAACATCCACACTCTCCAACCCCAAAACGAAGTTAAAACAGTATGCTATCTAAAAATACACTGCAAAAAT
This sequence comes from Chiloscyllium plagiosum, assembly GCF_037043375.1. NCBI lineage: Eukaryota > Metazoa > Chordata > Chondrichthyes > Orectolobiformes > Hemiscylliidae > Chiloscyllium > Chiloscyllium plagiosum. The sequence goes on along the minus strand of NW_028270187.1, from coordinate 4,171,156 downwards.
TCACCAATGATCCTCAGACAGCAACTTCCAAATCTATGGACACTTCTATCTTAAAGGACAAATGTAGCAGATACCTGGAAACATCGGTTCTTGCAAGTTCCACTCCAAGCCACTCACCATTTAACTTGGAAGTATATCATCGTTTCTTCTCTGATGCTGGGTAAATACAGTGAAATTCTTTACAATGATGTTGTGGGTCAACCTGCAGCACATGGACTTCAGAGATCCAAGAAAGCATCTCACCACCTCCTTCTCAAGGGCATTTAGGGATGGGCAATAAGTGGTGGCCATCCAGTCGACACCCACATCCCAGGCAATGCATTCCAATCGTCCCTGGCCATCACATCCTATCCTATGGCTCAAATTCACTCTAAAGCTTCCCTCTACCATTTTAAAATTGTGTCGTTGTTATTGATCCTTCACTTAATGATAACATATGCTTCCTATCACCCTTGTCCATGTTCGTCAATATCTATATTACATGCCCCCTCAATATTTCCTGCTCCAAATATAGCAATCAGAGCTTATCCCAACTCTGTACATAAATGAAATACTCCATCCCAGACAACATCCTGATGAATCTTTTCTGAAATCCGTCCAATGTAATCACATCCTTCATACAGTGTGGAGACTGGAACTGTACACAGTACTCCAGCTGTAGCCTCACCACAGTCCTGTACAGCTCCATCATCACCTCCCTGGTCTTTTAATCTATATACCATGACTGATGAAGTTAAGTGTTCCATTTGCCGCCTTAACTAATTAATGTTTCCTGCTGCCTTCACGGATCTGTGTACAAACACCTCAACATGCTTCTGTTAGTCTGGGATTTCTCAACTCCTGCCATTGATTGAGCACGCTCTTGTCGTTTCTCTTCTTCCAAACTGTATTAGCTCGTATTTAAATTCGATCTGCCACTAATTCTTCTTTGACTTGGTGATTTGGCTTACTAACAGGGAGAGAGGGATGCCAGAAAATGGCAGGACTACAGCTGATGTGTTGAAGATCCAACACAGTTATTGTGGGACGGTCATGGAACGTATGGCCTAAGTTTATCTGTCACCTTTCCTGGGGATGATCCTGTCGCACTGTTGGAACAGACTCACGAGAGGGCGACAGCACACTTTTAACTGCTGAGCATGACCACCTTCTGACCTTGATTCCAGCCTCTACTTCAATGTTTTAGCTTCAGCAAAGAAAAGGGGAACATTTGGCAGAGATTCTAGTCCACTCTAATCTGTCCCTGTCACATGTCAGTGTGAACAGGCGCGCTGACATGTCAAATGAATGTGCATCAACAACACAGAAATATTGTTCCACAGCACAGAAAAATTGGACCTTCGGTCCCTCAAATGGCCTCCCCTCTGGTCGGACAATCTACATACTGAGTTAGAAAAGCTTCCTGCACACACTGCACAAACACGCCCCGTCAAATCTACTTGATCTAAAGAGCTTCCAATCAATATTTGGGGAGCTGAAATCGCCCATGACTACTACCCTGTGGCTTCTGCACCTTTCCAAAATCTGTTTCCCAATCTTTTTCTCCATATCCCTGCTGCTATTGGGGGGCCTATACTAAACACCCAACAAGGTGACTGCTCCTTTCCTATTTCTGACTTCAGCCCATACTACCTCCAAAGGAAGATCCCCCTCGAACTGCCTTTCTGCAGCCGTTATACCATTTCTAATTAGCAACGCCACCCCCACCCCCCTCCTTTTTTACCACCCTGCCTAATCTTACTGAAACATCTGTAACCAGGAGCCTCCAACAACCATTCCTGTCCCTCTTCTATCCACGTTTCCGTGATGGCCACAACATCGTAGTCCCAGGTACCAATCCACGCCTTAAGTTCACCCACCTTATTTCTGATACTCCTTGCGTTAAATTATACACACTTAAATCCATCTCTGTGTCCGCAAATATTCCCTGTCAGTGCTACCTTCTCCACAGCCTCCCTACATCCTTGGACATCCTGACAAACAGCAAGCCTACTTGCTGGACTACAAGTCCGGATCCCATCCCCATGCCAAATTAATTTAAACCCCCCGCCTCCCCCCCCCCCCCCCCCCCCCCCGAAGAGTGCTAGCAAACCGACCTCCCAGGATATTGGTGCCCTTCTGGTTAATTACTCACTGAACGGTAACAGCAAAGGCAAATTCAGTGAAATAGATTGTCTCACACGCAGGTATCCTGTCCTGGAGGAAAAAACATCACCAAGAGAAAATTCTGAAAGAGTGACTAGCATGGAGAGATGCATGCAGCTTCCAATCCCAGCTTGAAGATCCCAGCTTCAGAAAAACTAAAACTAAAAATTCTGTAGGAACTTGACCACACCAGTTCAGGCTGCATCTCTTGTTCCACCACTGTGGGGAAAAAAGGTCTCCCAAGCTTTTCTTTTACTTTATTGGATTCGAAAAGGTAGATCAGCACATCTGCCTTAAAATGTCTCTTCAAACGTTAATGGGTAAATGCACCTCTTAAAGCTCCCCCTCTTAAAATATGAATCGTCAAAATATAAAAATGGCTTCATTTTAATAACAAAAATGTTTTTGTTCTTATATTGTTAGTAAAATGCAACATATATTCTTTGACTTTAAGCATGCAAGTGTTCACTACCACAGTCCATTTCAGTCCATTCTTTTTTCCACCATCGAACAGCTCCATCTTCCTTCATCAAAGTAGCGATAACATGTCAGTAATTCCGTTCTCTCCTCCTGCCATGTGTATAATTTTCAAATTGAACGTCTGCAATATTAAGCTCCAGCTAAACAGTCTGGAATTTTCGTTCAAAAGTTATTTAAAGAACATTGAGAGCTTTTGTTCACGGTATACAAACGTTAATACTGGAGAGTGTTTAACGCAGGTTTTGAAGATATCAAATGCCTTCTGACATTCCACCATTGATTGAAACTGCCAGCATTTCTTCAAGTCAGTCAGTGGAGAACTCACTCTACTTAATTCGGTACCCAAATCTGATTTTTAAAAAAAGCACTCAATCCCGGGAATCACATTTTGGCGATGTTATGGGAAACTTCTCAATAACTCTTTATTATATGTTCAACGAAATGGTCCAGAAGTATGCCATGGACTTTTGTGAACACATTCTCATCCAGGTTTATCATCAAGCTGCCCTTTCAAATTTGATTGGATAGTTCAATAGATGTTTCCAATATTCCTTCCAAGTGTGACTAAAAATCTCCAGATCGTGATGTACCCCACACAATTGGTAATCCAGAATTGACTTATTGGTTAGTCTTTGAAAGTTGGCTGGCACATTTTTCATACCAAATGGCATGAATTTAAATTGGTACGCTCCATCTGGTTTCATGAAAGCCAAAATTTCCTTCACTTTTTCAGATAAAGATATCTGCCAGTAAGTCCAACTTCGAAAAAAAAATTGTTTGTACCAACTTCTCAATATAGTCTTCCAAGCGTCAAATATGAGGTCAATCAGATTATTTAATTGCCCTGACGTTGCACTATTCCACACATTGTCTTTGGATACCATGTAATTTTGACACCATTACGACGGGTGAGCTCCTTTCGCTGCAACTTTCTTTGATAATATTGTCTTTGAGCATGTGTTCTACCTCTTGTGAAACTTTGCCAACTTTAGAGTGTTACGTTTGAAAGGATAGTACTTAATTAGAACATTATTTTCTATATACAATAACGTGCATAATTGGGTTAGTTAAGCCCAGCTTACTCCCATATATTTCCCCGTGTAACTGCAACAGCTCTTCCAGGTCATTTTCCTCTGGAAGGTGACTCAATAATTCAACATATTTTTGAGAATTTTGTCATTGTCCAATATAATTTGAGGCATGTCCATTTCAAAATCATCTGAACTTGCGTCTTCACTCTGTGTACCACATTCACCTTTCGCTGTCCTTCTCTGTCAAAATGTCACATTACACATTCTGAGTTTTTTTTAATCTGACGTACTTATGAAATCGTTCACTTCGCTCAATGTCGTTTTGATTTGAAACGACCCACTACACCTTCCCATTTAAACGTTCACCTACCACTATTTGTAACACAAACACCTTATCTCCCTTAACAAAATTTAGAATTTGCTTTGCTACTTTTAAATGTTGTCTAATCAACTCACTAACTCTATTTAATCTTTCCCTAAAACTTGACACAAAAGCAGGAATAGGTGATCTCTAACCTCTGATTTCTTCTTAATTATTTTAAGTGATCCTTTTACCTCAAGCCCAGAAACTCATTCAAACAAACCAAATTTCATGTATTCATTTAGTATATCCCTAACTGCAAAAAGAACAAATGGATTTCCGTCAACCCAGTCCTTGCATAATCTTGGCTATAAGCCTGAACGTTTTCTTTAAAGTCTAATGCCATTATTTTAATGTTCCCCGCTGTTCAACATGAGAAGCATTGGGTGTAAATGGTTTCATTTCCAATCTATCCATGACTTCCTTGATGTAAACTTTGACTCTTTATCGGATTGTATCTCTGTGGGTAATTTATACTCTTTGTTTTTTTAACTTGGTAAGTCTTCTATGATCATTGCAGTTGTGTTGCTGCATAATGGAATAACCTGTAGGAATCACGTAGACACATCCAGTATGGTCAACAAATACCAGTTTCACTCCTTGGTTTCAAAAAAAAAAATTGTCTGTCGATTTCTGGTACTCACTGACATACTCTTAAAATGGCATTTTTAATCTTAGTGTACTCCCCAGATATCTCCTCTGCCAGCAATGCTGACAACCGGCAACATCCTTGTAAGTCTTTCCGGAACCCTTTCAAAGTTTCACAACATCCTTCCTGTAGGAGGGCGACCAGAATTGCATGCAATATTCCGAAAGTGTGAGATTAGACCCCAGCTGTCCTTTGTCTCAGGGAGGGATTGAAGATTATCAACGATTGAATCAAGCCTCATCAAAACAGGTATTTCCAGTAAATAAATCTGACAAATATGTGTTTTTTTGTAAATGACAGCTTCCCCACATTTTAATTTAACTCCTGGCATGGAAAAACAGCATTAGCAACTTTGGTTATTTCTCTTATATTACGGTAAGATGGAGTCTAACTGCAGAAAGAGTGCATGTGACGTTAGGTAGGTAGGTCACAGTGGAATGCAAATCTATCAAAACTCCACCATTTCCTTCACACTGTAACTCCTGACTCCTGGTTTAACGTGCATGATTTCCTCTCTTACCTATTGTTGAACAAAAATCAATTCAATGAAAGAATTTGTTGTCGAACATCGTGCTGAGAATGGAATTATCCCCAGTGACGTTTAAAACGTAGAAACAAAATTAAAGAATAAACATTAAATCTTAATCCTTACATCTGTATCTTCTCCAATATTATGCATTGAATTTGCTGCACCCAGTGTGGCCCACTGTAGATTGGCGAAGCCAAACACAGACAGAGTGGCCGCTTTACAGAACACCTCCATTGTGTGCGCAAGCAGGTTCCCACTCTTTCTGCATCCAGTCATTTTAACACAGCGTCCTGCTCGCATGTCGATGTGTCTGCCCCCAGCATGCTGCAGTGTTCCAGTGAATCACAGTGTAAACTGAAGCAACAGCATCTCATCTTCAGACTAGGCACTTTACAGCCTTCTGGACTTAATATTGAGCTCAACACCTTCAAACTGTCAACGATTCCTTCCCTTCCCTCTGGCTTGTTACATTGGGTTATCACTTCCTCTCTCCCCTTTCACCACCCACCCCAACCCCGCCAGTCCCGTGAGGACACTGTCCTTTCAAGTCTGGCAGGAGTGTTACAAGCCAGGCTAGACCCCATCGAAACATTTCAAGAAAGTAGCCCAGACCCTAACTTTGCTACGTGTTTTAAGCAGGTGTGTAGCGGATATTCCAGGGGTGATACAGCTGATAAAAACACTTAGTTTTAAACAAAACAGACTTTATTTACAAGATTATCGAATGAAACACAAGGTTGCCCCAACTTAATGATGATGTTCCAAATACTTGCAACAATTGTCACATATATCCCTTGGCACGAAAGGTATATTCAAACACCGGTCCTCACAGGAGAGATGTTGGGGTGGGGCAGGGGCGGGGGGGCGTGGTTGGTGGTGGGGTGGGTGATGTGGATCGGCATAGACCTGCTTCTTTGCGTCCACACTGCTTGCTAAAACCAAACCAAGCCAGAGATAAGATTAGCTGGGAGAACTAGTCAGTCCCTTTCCATTGTACAAGTGCTTTTATTTTAAAAATTGAAATCGATTTGCCTGAGGCAGTATCTGCTGGTTGTAATCAAATTGGCCGCAGTGCCCTTTAAATCTAGACTTTTTCGGAACTGCTGCTTTTATAATTTCTGTGAAAAGAAAAATGCCGAGGACAGTACCGTCACATGAGACATACCATTCTTGATGAAGAGCTTATGTTCAAAATATCGGCTTTCCCGCTCCTCCGATGCTGCCTGACTTGCTATGCTTTTCCAGCAACACACTCTTTGACATACCATTGTTATGCCATTCTCACATTTGAATCACTTAATCTGAACTACAAACATCTTTTCTGCACCAGCACTCTATACCCAGTGCCTCCACAGCCCTCCACACATCTCCAGCTCTGATGAGGTGTCATCTACAGTCAAAGCATTAGCTTGCCAAGTCTCCGTGGGTAGTGTCTGACCTGCTGTGATTTCCATCATTGGTTTTTTTCAGTAAGAAATATTGTGCCTACTGTGTGTCTGTGAACATGATCAATCTCAGTTCCAATACTTTTGCATTCCCGTCAGGCTCACACACACACACACAGACACACACACACGCAGAAACACACACACAGAGCCACAGGCATTCACACACAATCAGTCACGGGGAAGCAGCCAGCACAGGGCCGTGCCCCCAGTGGGTAGCGGGATTGTGAGAGTTCATCAAGAGTTGTGGAAGAGTGGGTATGATTTCTTTATTCCTCATGAACATTTCGCTTAAACTGGATCTGCTCCTTTCTGTCTCTCCCTGTCTCTATCTCCAATGATCGGTCTTTCTCTCTGCTTCTCATCTCATTTGGAATCTCATGTTTGTTTTTTGCTCAGTCACTGCCTTGGACAGCCAGACAGATGGATTGATTTTAGTTTTAAAATTAGGAAAAAAAGACAAAGATGCTCGGAATCCGCAACAAAATCAAAAATTGGTGGAGAAACACAACAGGTCAGGCTACACTTTTGGACAGAAAGCAGAGGTAATGATTTGGGTCCAGTGGCAATTCTTCTGACCATGATGTGTGGGGACTGGAATAAGGACACATGGAGGAAGTGCTCAGGACTTAACATTTTTGAACTTGACATTGAGTCCGGACAGCTGCAGGGTCTGCAAGCAGAAAGTGAGACGCTGTTTTTTCAGCTTGTGCTGAGCTTCCACCTTGTGCTGAGCCAGCAACACGATCCCGAGGTGGAACTTTTGGTTGTGTTGGAACAGTGGGGTGCTGAAAAGGCAGGCAACTGGAAGCCTGGTCATTTTTGCAGACACAGTGTAAGTATTCCTTACACCAATGTCCTTAACTTAACCCCACACACCACCCCTTTTTATCACATGGGCTGTTACTACAAACAACCTGTTGGCAACTACTGGCAGTCCCCATGAGCAGCCATTCACTCTCCCACTCCTTTGTCTGCCCGAATGCTTTTCTCTCTTGCTGGGCCCCCACTCCATCTATCATTCACTCCTTCCCACTCTACCCACCGCCCTCAATACTTTCTCCAGCATATATACCACACCTTTTCCTCACTATCATCAGTTCTGACGAAGTGTCACTGGACCCGAAACGTAAACGTTGCTTTTGATCAACAGATGCTGCCTGACTTGCTTACTTTTCTCACTCATTTCTGATTAAATTTTTAAAATTGATTTTTGTTTCATGCATTCATGGGATGTGGGCATCTCTGGTTGGGCCAGACAGGTTTTACTGCCCATCCTTTATTACATGGAGGGCAGTTAAGGGTCAGCCACATTGCTGTGGGTCTGGAGTCACGTATAGACCACGCCAGGTAAGGATGGGAAATGTCTTTCCCTGAAGGATATTAGTGAACCAGATGAGGTTTTTCTACAATGATCGTCATTAAACTCTTAATTTCAGGCTTTATTTTATTTGAAATCAGATCCTGCTGTCTGCCATGGCAGGATTTGAATCCGGGTCATTATCTGGATTAATAGCCAAGTGATCATGCCACTGGGGTGTCACCTCTGTTGGGAATAAGCCAGGAGTCAATATTCAACTTTGGCTGCACATCAAGCATGCTCAATGACGTAGCCATTGCACACAACGTTTTAGTCATCAAACCATTCACTCCTCTTCCTGAAGAAAAATCCTGAAAACCACCGGAAAAGAATGAACTGATCATGAATGAGATAACTATGAAGAAACAGAATTCAACAGGAGAAATGCGGCACTGGGCTAATCTGCCCATCCAATCATTCTGTGATCTATCGTGGTTTCAGTCACAATCAGTTGAAGCATGATACTTCGATCCGACTTCTCATCGAGAAATGATGTTCACACCCAGAAATCAAAACTTTTTTTGAGAATGCACTTAACTTTTATTGTTGAATGGATTGAACTTGGCTGTAGTCATTTATTGACACAGTGGTATTGAGTTAATGTTGCTCGGCTAGAACATCCAGGTTAATGGTCTGAGGATGTGGATGGAAATCTCACTATGGAATATGGTAAAATTTGAACTCAGTATAAATCTGGAGTAATAAAGAACATTTAAGATGATTGCATGATCATGCACAATTGTTATAAGAACCCATCTGATTCACTAATGTCCTTTCCTGTTTTCAGTCTATATGTGGCTCAGGAGTCACATATAATGTTTCTGACTCTCAACTGTCCTCTGAAATGGCATTGAATCCATTCTCACCCCTCCTCAAAGGCAACTAGGAATAGATGCTAAATGCTGGCCAGCCTGTGATTTTCATGTCCCACAAGTAAATTTTTAAAATTTGCTTGTTTTGCTGAATGCAAGTGATTGGTTGGCTCTTGTAAGTTAGTGGTAGTTTGGCACACTGACCTCTGCGCTGCTGATGCCTAGTGTGCCAACTCACGAATTCCTCCTCCTAATGAGCCTTTCACCATGACCTCACCCCCCCCCCCCACCCCCCCCCCCCCCCCCCATTACCAAACCATCATCTCCCAGACCATCCATAGTCTCAGGGGATCTCACATCCACAGCCTTCAACCGCATAGTTCGGGAACCCAGCACCGCCAGGTTTTATCTCTTACCCAAAATTCACAAACCTGACTGAAATGGTCGATCCATCATCTCCACCTGCTCCTAGCCCGCCGAACGTATGTCCTCATACCTTGATATTGTCCTGTACCTCTTTGTTCAGGAACTTCCACCTGCATTCGGTACACCACCCACACCCTGCACCTCCTCCAAGCTATCGTTTCCCCGTCATCCAATGACTCATCTTCACCATGGGATTCCAGTCCCAATACCTGTCCATTCGTGGTGGTGAAGAACTCCAAGCTCTCCCTTCCATCCTCTCACACCGACCCAACCAGTGCCCTTCCACTGACACTCTCATTTCATTGGTGGAACCGGTCCTCACTCTCAACAAATTCTCCTTCGCGTCCTCCCATTTCCTTCTGACTAAAGGTGCAGCCGTGGGCACCCGCGTGGAAGCCTCTTCGTTGGATACATGGAACAGTCCATCTTCCGCAGTTACACGAGCACCATTTCACCTTTTCCTCCGCTACATTGATGACTGTTTTGGTGCCACCTCGGGCTCCCACGAGCAGATTGAACAGTTCTTCAACTTTGCGAATGCTTTCCACCCTCTGCTCAAGTTCTCCTGGACAATCCCAGGCACATCGCTCTCCGTTGCTTGACCTTTCCGTCTGTATTTCCGGCAGCAGACTCAACATGGACATCTACTTCAAACTCACTGACTCCCACCGCTACCTGGACTACTCCTCTTCCCATCCCCTACCCCTGTCAAAACACAATCCCTCACTCCCAATTCCTCTGCCTCTGCCGTACCTGCTCCTAGGAGGAACAATTCCACTCCAGGACATCCCAGACAGCTTCCTGTTTCAAGGAGGACTATTTCCTCGTTTTTCAAAAATGCTCTCCAGCGTGTTTCCACCCCTTCTCCGCCCTTGAGCCTTGCTTCAATCGTAACAAGGACGTAAACCTCGGTTTTCACCTTCCACTCCACTAATCTCCAGATACATCGCATTAGCCAGACATTTCTATCACCTACAATCAGATCGCATCAGTAGCGATATATTTCCTTCACCACTCAGACCTCTGATCCACAGACACCATTTCCTCCATGACTCCCTTGTTAGGTCCACGGTCCCCACCAATGCACTCTTAACATTTGACATCTTCCTCTGCGACTGCAAGATGTGTATAAACTACATCCCAACTCCTCCTTCACCTTTTTCCAGGATTCCAAAGGATCTTATCACATATGGTAGAGGGTTCCCTGCACATCCAAGCACCTCATCTACTGCGTCCATTGCACTTGATGCCAACTCGTGTAATATTTCAGGGGACATCTCTGGAACTCATGTACCAAACAACCCCATCGCCCTGTGGCCGAACACTTCAACTCCCTTTCCCACGCTACCAAGGACATTCAAGTCCTGGTCCTCCTCCACCAACAAATCCAAACCACCCAGCGACTGGAGGAAAAACACTTTAGCTTCTGCCTTCGGAACCTTCAACCACACAGCATCAAAATTGACTTCACTAGTTTCCTAATCTACCTTCCCTGCACCTCATTGCAGATCCAACCCTCTAACTCTGCACGTTGAAGTGTGCTACATGTCCATCTTTCTTCCTTCCCAGTTATCTGCTCCACTCTTCAATCCAACCTTTTACTATCATCTCTAACCTGCATCTACCTTCCCAAAAACCTTACACACGCCTCCATCCCTCTTTATACTTTGCAGTCCCCTTCTCCCCTCTAACGACACACCCACACATTCCTGATGACGGACCTATGCTCGATACGTAGACTCTGGGATGCTGCCTGACCTTCTATGCTTTGCAAGCACCACGCTTTTCGACTCTGATGTCGAGCATCGTCAGTCCTCAGTTTCTCTCTTGTAATTCTTCGCTCGAGCTGGTACTAGAATCCTGCGTTACTAAAACCAATGTTATCGTTGGACTGCTTTTTTCTTGCAAAGAAAACATTTATCCATTCCTGATTGTCCATTCCTAATGTGATGAGCAGTGGGACTGTTGTAGCTTTATAATAGCATTCGGCAGTACAGATTCAATGGGCCGATGGGCCTCGTGACACGCCAGGATTGGACGAGAAGCTTCACAGGCTCATGAATGTGTACGGGGGAGACAGAGGGACCAGCTTTGGATAATGCAAAGATGTGGAATAATTGGCAGGGAGCACAGGAAGCACACGTTGTAACCCATCTTCGGAAGGCACATTGGAAACAACAAGCGAGTGGATTCCCACATCGAACATCATAGCCCTGTTGTGGAGAGGCGAACAGTGTGTTTTGTCAGATCCTTTTTCTCCCCTGTGGAGGGTTAACAAAGGAGTTATGTATTGCCAGAATAACATGGAATGCATGTTAAGATGTTAGCTTGTAGACATCCTGCAAATATTGTGAAAGTATCTTCTGAATTAACCGTAGGTTTTGCGCCCATCTAATTGTGCACAAAGAGTAGTTAGTTCAAAGAACGGGATGATCTTGAAATGAAAGACAAATAAGAATGCCGGAAATAAGCAAATTCAGTATACAGCTAGTTATTTTGGGGAAGGAAACATGAGGACGTAATGGAATTAACACATTCAGCGCATCGATTATGCTCTACCATTCAATCACAGCTGATTGAGGTCGAGATACCTTTCTCTTGCCTATTCCTCATTCATCTCAATCCCCTGATCAATCGGGAATGTTCCCATCTCTGTCTTCAAGACGCTCATTGACTTGGTCTCCACAGTTCTCTGCAGCAATGAGTTCCCCAGATTCATCCTCACCCCTTCAGGCTGACGCGATGTCACGTCATCTCAGTTCTAAAGTGTCATCCCTACCTTTACCTTGAGGCCTGTAGAGAAAATAATATGCCTGCGAGGGAAAGGGTGAATGGACAGTCAGGAGTAAAATAGGAAGTAGGACGTTTAATGAAGAGAGCAGCCTGGTCGAAAATAATTGACCACTGGAGCCATCCATAACAGCTGGAAGGTGAGGACATGTGTTGCCAACTAAAGGGTACTCCTTATTTACTTCCAAACTTCAGCATGCATGGGATCAATTACTTATTTAATAAACAAATAAAAAGGCCATTTCTGATTAGTGACAATGTAACCATTACCCCTTGACATTACCAGTGCCGCTTTTATTCCATTAACCAAAGTACAGGGATTTCCTCAGCTTTAACCTGAACTTGATCAGACATACAAACACGAGAGCTCCTCTGGTATACAAGTTTGATTCCCTTACTTGAGGAGGGGTGTGAATGGTGAATTGGCCAACATTTGGCAGGCAGAGTTTGATGTGGTTAAATGTGAGGTTGGAAGATTGAAACGGTGACATTCTCTAAACAGAAAGAATCTTCAGAGTGCTTCAGTACAGAAGGATCTGGGTGTCGTTATGCATTTAACTGCAGAGAATGATCATATGGGATGTCGCTGACTGTCCAGCATTTATTGCCCATCCCCGGTTGCCTTTGAACTGATTAGTTTGCCAAGCCATTTTACAGGAGAATTGAGAATCAGCCTTGCTGTGGATCTGGAGCCACGTGTGAGCCAGACCAGATAAGCATGACAGATTTTCTTCCCTGAATGGAATGAATCAGATAGCTTTTCCCAGTGCCAACTGGTAATGGTTCCAATTCTTAATTCCAGATTTTCTTATTTTATTGAAATCAAATTCCACCAGTTGATGTGGTGGTAGTTAAACCCAGGTTGCCCAGAACATTAGCTGAGTTTATGGATTAATATCCGTAGCGATATTACCGCGAGGCCAGCACCTCCTGGTGCACATTACTTAGCAATTTGGTATTAACTTGGCTGCATAATTCTCTTAGACAGAGGCACTATAGGATTCCGTTTCCTTCTGTTACACCTTCTCATTGTTCAGTTGCTGAATTGTGTAACATGTTTTCCTCTGCTTTGAGGGTATATTGCATTTGTCGTGATAAAACATTTGGGTACAACAATCCATTGTGTAACAATATTCAAATGTGTGGTGATATTCTGATGAGTTAATCACTGAAACAATTGCGTACAAACGCTGAATTCAGGGACGAAGGAATGAGAAATCAAAGATTCGGATGGATTTATCTCACAAAAAACAACATTGGTTAGAAAACGGGTTGAAGGAGAAAACACCAGTCTCCGAAAATTTCCACAGACACCAATTGCAGATCTGACACTCGAAAATTCCAAGAGGAAACAAATGCTTCTTATTTGATCTTATATAGTTGATAATGTCACTTTTAGCGAACTGTATGTAATTCTGGCTGCCCTGCTATAGGAAGAATACTTTTAAATTGGAAAGGGTGCAGAAAACAATTGGAAGGATGTTACTGGAACTGGAGGGTGTGAGTTATAAGGAGAGGCTTGATAGCTAGGACTTTTTTCCCTGTAGCGTAGGAGGTTGAGGGGTGGCCTTGTAGAGGTTTACAAAATCATGAGAGGCATAGATCAGATGAATAGCAAAGATCCTTTTCCTCAGGTAGCAGAGTTCAAAATGAGAGGGCATAGGTGTTTTAAAAAATTCTCAAGGTCAAGGACCAGGCTCGCAGGAAAGTAGTCTGACACAGAACAAACAGCCAAGAGGCGAGTCTGCTAGAATAGAAGTGTTTTATTCCCCGCAGTGTCACCACAACCAGTCTCGTACTTACAACGGGTCTGGTTTATACTCACTCTACACGTTACCCAAACTGGGAGCCGTCAGTTCTCGTAGAGCGGTTGCCAACAACCCACGCTCGGCGGTTAAACGTAACCCCGGAGCAGACTCTACCGAACTGGAGACTTCTCCAGCTGATATACTCTTAAACATTCATGTGAACAGCAGAGCAAGGCTAAAAAACACATTCCATTCTGGTTACATACAGATAAGAAGATTCACACGGGAAGGTGTATAATAAGATTCACACGGGACTAAGCGACACCTTCCATTTTCGGTTAGATTCACACATGTATTGGGACACAATTTTAACCCTTTCACCACATTCCACTGCTTGGCCCAATACATGTGTTGCATAATGATTCACACATGTATTGGGACATAATTTTACACCACAATAGGTAAAAGGGAAAAGCCGAAATATTTAAAAGGGACATGAGAGCAACCTTTTCATACAGAGTGTGGCTCATATTTGAAATGAACTGCCAAGGAAGTTGTAAATGCAGGTACAATATTTAAACGATATTTGGACAGGCCATAGACCTGGTGGATCATGAGGCTGCTGTCAATGGAGAAGGAAAAAGGGAGAGGAAAAGGGAAAGAGAATGATGGAGAGAGAGGGAGACACAGAGAGGAAAGGAGAGAGAGTGAGGGAAAGGGAGGCAGGGACAGAGAGAGAGAGAAAAGTGCTAAGGGGAGGGGAGAGAAAGGAAGGGAGAGGGAGAGTGAGAGAGGGAGAAGGGGAAGCATGGCTTGCACTTTCATCTGAGGATTATTTTGCCTCAGGTGAGGGATAAGGTGGGGAAGGAGAATCTTTCATGGTAACCTCGGTCAATGTTGGGATTCAACCATGTTGTTGGCATCACTCTACGTTAGCAAAGCAGCCACCCAGGAAACTGCCTTCTGATGTAATGGGTAACACGCGAAGGAAGAAAACAGAAGCAAGCGTAAGGGAACATCAAAGTTTCAAAACCAAGCAATAATGCTCATTTTACCTGTCTGTGGCAAGCCGTTTGTAAAATGTTCGACAATGATGACCACCATCACAATGGGAGAAAGTGAGGACTGCAGATGCTAGAGGTCAGAGCTGAAAATGTGTTGCTAGAAAAGCGCAACAAGTCAGGCAGCTTCCAAGGAGCAGGAGAATCGACGTTTCGGGCATGATTCCTGAAGAAGGGCTCATGCCCGAAACATCGATTCTCCTGCCCCTTGGATGCTGCCTGACCTGCTGCGCTTTTCCAGCAACACATTTTCAACACCATCACAATGGGCACGAAGAGACTGAGACAGAGATGAATCAAAGTCCATTGTAGTGTTATCGTGTTCTGTGCAAGGAGAATAACTCAGTTTAGATCGCTGTCTGCTTGTGAGCTCGAGAGGCTCAGAGAAATGATCGAGGAGCAGAGGAATACCCAATTCGATTCGAATTACATTGGATCAGTTACAATGAGTGTCAATGAATTATGGAAGTAGGGATAGATGAAAGTGTTGGAATGTAATCATGTTCTCCATAACATCGAGGGAAGGAGGCTTAGGATTGGACACAACTGTTCAATAGAAGGGATTCATAGAGAACAGAATACATATAATATAGTAGAGGCCCTTGAGCCAATGGAGTCTATCATGCAAAGAAAATCAATACCTATGTTTCTCTGAGTTTCTTGCACCTGTATTGGGGGAGAGAGAGCTGGGTGTGTGGTGAGAAAGTGTGACTTGGAGCATGTGGAGTTGGATTGGTGGGGGGGGGGGGGTGTTTGGGGTGGGGACAGGAGGTGTCTGAGAGGGTTGGGGAAGTTGATGGGGGTGGGATGGGGATGGGTGTAGTTCAGTGTGTGTTTGTGGGAGGGGTGCTGGACGGTGGATGCGTGTTGTTTGGGGTTGATAGGGGGCAGGCATGGGTGGGTTGGCATGGGTAGGTACATGGGTGGCAAGGGATGAAGAAGTGTGTGGATGGTAGTCGGTGGTTGGGGATGTTTGGGGTGTCATCATTTCTCATGAGGATTCATTGTATGTCCTTTGTAGCTGCGACAAATGTCACATTAACTGACAAAGCACCAAAGACTTTATAGGATTTGACAGCGTAGAAATGGAAAAGATAGCATGACTTGTGTGAGAGATTTAGACTACGACATCCAGCTGAAAGACCACGGTACTGAGGTGAAGAAAGTGCTGATATTTATCTAAGTTCCGCCAGGATTTGTGTAATTTGGTCGTCTTTGAGACAGTCAATGTCGGATGATTATTTTTTTGACTGACAAGTGTGTAATGCATCATTACAAATAGACATGTGTTTCAGGAAACAGACTGGAATGGACATTGTTATTGGAGGACATCAAAAGGGAGCCCTGACCATCTCTGGTTCGTCGCAAAGCAAGGCAGACAGCTCTGCACACTGACCTCTGAATCTGCTTTATAACGGTTCCAGGTGATGAGTACCGAGAGGTAGGACATCGCTTGATACCAAGGGAGCTCATACTCAACAAGCTCCATAGGAAGGGTCATTAGTTATTTCCCACGGTGGTTAAAGGGCTTCTCACAACAGGAATGTTGAAACTACATTGAGGCCAGGAGTGCAGACCTCAAATCATACACTGCTCCTCTGAGTCAAAATATTTAACATACATAGTTAAATCGTAATTTGATACTTGGATCGCCAAATAAATGTTTTACATAACATTATCAATTAATACCATGATCACAGTCCGTGATTCTGGAACTGTATCAAACGTTAGTTGAGTCACACAGCGGGATGATTGTATCCAATTTCGAATCCACATTCAACGAGGTATATGATAGTACTGGGAGAGGGTGCAGAGGGAGATTTACCAGGATGTTGCCTTGGGGACTGGGGAGTTTCAGTGATGGAGAGAGTTTGGACATGCTGGGGTTGTTTTCCTTAGAGGGGAGGACATTGAGGGGACGGGGAGGGGGTTATATGACAGAGATGTATAAAATGATGAGGATGATTATTTGGGTAGGCAGGAGGAAACCTTCCCATCTTGTTGGAGGGATCAATGAGTAAGGGAAGGGAATAGATTGAAGGTAAGGGGGGGGGGGGGGGGGGGGGAGGTTTCGAGGGGGATGTGAGGGAAATATTAGCACCCAGAGGCTGGTGGGGAATTTGGACTCACTGCCTGTAAGGATTGGAGAGGCAGAAACCCTAATCACATTAAATAATAATTTAGATGTGTACTTGTGATGCCAAGGCTATGGGGCAAGTGCTAGGAAAACAGGTTGGAAAAGTTACGTGCATGCTCGGGCCAAGCACAAAATCGATGGGTGGAAGTGTCTGTTTCTGTACTGTAGCCTTGTATGAATCTATGACATTCAATTTCACAATCTCTACACACATGATGAAGGCATTTCATGATTAATTCACTAATTGTTATTTTTAAAAATTATTTCTTCCCCTCTGTTGGATAATCATGTAGAGGTTCCACCTGCTCTGATAAATTCACAAATTTCCATTTTTCTATCCAACTCAAAAGAAACTGATGAACCTTTATTTCATATTGTGACACCAATGATCGAATCATCATTTTTGAAAATACTTACGCAGCTCTCTGTCAAAACCCAGGCTTTATATCCTAGTTAACAATGGCAGCATTATTTATATCCCAGTTAACAATGGCAGCATTATTTGGCATTGTTTGTGCATCAAAATGAAGTCCGCCAGTTCAGACAGGTAGATGACTGCTAGGAGAAGGGGCATATAACCCAAACTCAGATCTTTGATCCAATTTCAATAAGTAAAAACGAGAGCACGTGACTAGCTTAAACCTAAAGCAAAAAGAATCGCTGAGCAGTTGTTTTTTGTAAATGACATATTGGATAAAAAAAATAAACTAGCAGTTTCCACTGCCTGCATGCATCTATGAAAAGAAGGACGATTTTGAGATATATGAACATGAACCTTTTGATGCGTGACCCTCCTTTCTTTTCTCTGTGACTAGAACAGATTGGCTGGACGGGGAAAGCACGCCACGTCCATTAACCTTTGTATACCAATAACTTTAGTCTCCAGCAGAATATTGCGCATGGACATTTATAGTAAAGACTGCAGTATCTTTAAGACCAGTCACCTGACGATCCTGTCGAGAACCTTCCCTCCAACTGTTGTACAAGAAGAATATTCCTCCTCTGGGCCGAATGTCACCTTTGCAGGAAATCACGACATCCTTTCTATTTGAATTGACACCGGAATCTGACAGCATTTTGATTGTTGGTTTCGAGAATTGATCTGTCACATGGTTTTAAAATAAAGACTTTTGCAAAATTTTTTACATATCCCTTTTAAAGCAAAATACTTGAAAGGAGAAAGGTGCAGAAGAAAACAATTGCAAAGTCCTGAGAGAAATCCTAACAGCAACAATTCTCAAAACAAATATACAAAACATGACAATATAGAAGTAGCATAAAAATACTTAAATCATACTATCCCTTGTCATAATACAGCACAGAACACAATATAATGTTACCCTTGAGTGAAATAATATTTATTATTCACAAAAATGCACCATGTGGGGCTATCATAAATGCTTCACAGTTTGTGACAGGGTAATATTACAATACAATCGTACCACTGAAAAAATGCAACGACAATATTTCATTAGGTGTGAGAATTTGGAGTCACTATAAACCTGAATGATTGCAGCTTTCCACTCTTGGTATTTCTTGTGTAGAATCAGATTTAATCTAACTGTGTCACCTCAGTAACTACTCTTCTGCAAATGAAAACAAGTCTCTGTATGAAAACAGAGGAGAGAACAAAAGCAACACAAAACGCCTTGACTCAAACATTAATGATCAGCTCTCAAAATCAGGTACATTTCCAGTGGCAGAAGGCGAGGAAGGAGGAAAGAGATTCAGGGAGGTAAACTAATAAATTTGCCTGGGGGTGGGAGAAGACCAGCAGTACCCTTCCATCAGCTCCCGGGAAGAATAAAGACTGTTGGTTCTGAACATCACCAGAGACCTCCACCAAAGGACACATGATCCATGGGGTCGTGGGAGTGTGCAGGCTCCACACGTGCATCCTACAAAATGGCTCCTGCATTCAGAAACAGTTCACACCTGCTCCATGACTCATATATGTCCTTTCTTTGCATAATTAATATTTGCACCATATCGATATTGCTGTTTCTCGATAAACTCTCAGAAAGTTGATACGAAAGGCCCACTGCCTATTGAACGTGGTCAGAAACCTTTCGAAAAACTAACACTGCTAACTTTACAAAACATTGCAATGGACTGTACTGAGATGTATGTTCTGGAACATTGAATTTGTGGTTGCTGACAGCAGTCTACAACCTACTCCATGCAGGAGTGATGATGCACTTAATGTGGAACACACCTCTGCAATCAGTCTTGAGACAGGACAGCCCAGGCCTCGCTCATCGTAGCCAGTGAGTTGAAGCAGGCCTACCTCAAGAACATGCTCCCAAATATCAGCACAACATCTGCTGTTCCACTGGAGTGCTGAACATCCTTGCTCATTGTGAGACAACCATCAAAGATGCCTAACGTCCCATCCTGTCTGCATTTAGAAGAATCAGATCAAAACTCTTCCTTGATTACAAGGAGAAATCGAGGAGTGAGGACCCAGCAGAAAGAGTAGTGCAGTGTTGGTCTGAGGCAATGGAACGCTTTCTGGGGGACTGCTTAGAATCGTAGGACTGATCTACATTAAAGAACTCAGCAGCCAACCTACACAAGCATGCCACCACTGTTACTGTTACCTTCATTAGTGAGCTTGTAGAAGATTGTGAGCCAAAGACATTAATCTGAATGTGCTTCAACTGAAACTTTGGAGGAATGAAGAGATGCACGCCCAACTAAAGTCCAGGTCCGAAACATTCAAGTCGGACAACTCTAATGTATGCGGTACAACCAGGTATGACACCCATAAGGCCAGAGATTCCAAGATGCAAAACCAAACTAAACTTTGCACCTCGACCAGCCACACGGATACCAACCATTTGTAACAAGGCTAACAAACCATAATGGGTTCTGAAACAATTTGAATATACTTGTGCACAACATACTTCTGTACTGAATGTGTCAAATACTTTCTGTGCTTATTTTGAACAGAAGGTAGGTCAGAATGTCACCTGTCGCAACAGTGCCAGACGCACCTGGACCCACTGACACCACTGCAAATGTTAGATCAGCTCGCTCGAGAGTGAACCCACAGAAGGCAAATGACCTGAACAGAGTCCCCAACCATGCAGTCAGATCCTAAATGTACCAGCTGGAGGGAGTTCTCACGGAAATCTTTAACCTCTCCTTCCTATGACATGACATTCCCAGCTGCTTGAAGAGGACCACTACCATCCTGGTGCCAAAGGAAAATCATGCAGCTTTCCTCAATGACGAATGCCCAGTAGTTCTGAGCTCCATAATTATGATGCATTTCAGGGGGTTAGTCAGGCCTCACAATAACCTCCAGCCTCCCAGACTGGCTTGATTGCTTGCAATTAACTGGGTGACACAGCAGTTTTGCAGCAGAAATCACCTCCCTGAACCTACACTCATCCCTGGAACATCTGGATAAAAATGATACCTACTTCAGGCTCCTACTTACTGACTGCAGCTCTACCTTCAACGCCATGATTCCAAACAAATTCATCTCTAAACTCTGAGACATAGTTCTCGGCACCCCGCTCTGCAACTGGATCCTGGACTTAATGGCCCATGGACTGGAATCAGTTAGAATGTGTAACAACACATTCTGCACCATAATACTCAATACAGGTGCCAAACATGGCTGCGTACTCAACCTCCTTCGATACCTCTTGAATATTCACGACTGTGGAAACAACTTTTGAACCAAATCCATTTGCAAGTATGCTGACGACACCACCGTCGTAGTTCGGATCTCAAACAATAATGAAACAAAAGACAGAAAATAGATCGAGTGCTTAGCAGCATTATGTAAAGACAACAATCTCTACCTAACCATCAGCAACACCAAAGAGCTGACCATTGACTTCATGAAGCAGAGTGGAAGGTACACCTCTATCTTCATCAATGGAGTTGAGGTAGAGATGGTCGAGGGTGACAAGTTCAAGGGAGTGATGGTCATCAGCAATCTACCCTGGTCCTCCAATGTAAACGTGAAGGTCAAGAAAGCACAACAGTGTCTCTACTTCCTCAGGAAGACAAGGATAATTTAACGAGATTCTTCACGAGTACTTTACATCCGTATTCACTGAGGACAGGGACATGACTGATGTTGAGGTTAGGGATAGATGTTTGATTATTCGAAGTCAAGTTAGCATAAGGAGAGAGGAAGTGTAGTGTATTCGAAAAGGCATTAAGGTGGACAAGTCTCTAGGTCCAGATTGCATTTATCCTAGGTTTCCGGCGGAAGCAAGATAGGAAATAACTGGGGCCTTAATAGATATCTTTGCAGCATCCTTGAACATGGGTGAGGTCCTGGAGGAGTGGAGAATTGATAATGTTGTCCCATATTTGAAGAAGGATGGCAAGGATAATCCAAGTAATTATATAGACAAGTCAGCCTATGTCAGTGGTTGGGAAGCTGCTAGAGAATATACTGACAGATAGGATCTATTCCCATTTGGAAGAAAATTGGCGCCTCATTGACAGGCAACATGGTTTTGTGCACGGAAGACCATGTCTTGTCAAATTAATATAATTCTTTGAGTCAGTGACAAAGTTGGTTGATGAGGGAAGGTCTGTTGATGTTGTATACATGGACTTCAGTAAGTCAGTTGATAAGGTACCTCATGATAGACTGTTGGAGAAAGTGAAGTTGCATGGGGTCCAGGGTAATGAACTGGCTAGGCAACAGGAGATAGAGAGTCACAGTAGAAGGGTGTTTCTCAAAAGGAAGAACTGTAACTAGTGGTGTTCCACCGGGATCTGTGCTGGGACCAAAGTTGTTTGTGATACAAATGATCTGGAGAAAGGTATAGGTGGTCTGATTGGCACATTTGCAGATGACACTAAGATTGATGGAGTAGCAGACATTGAAGGGAACTGTGAAAGAATACAGACAAATATAAATATATCGGAGAGTTGGACAGAGAATTGGCAGATGGAGTTCAATCCGGGCAAATGCGAGGTGATGCAATTTGGAAGTTCCAATTCAAGACCGATCTGTCCAGTAAATGGAAAAGCCCAAGGAAAACTTGATGTAAAGAGATATGCGGGTGTTCATATCCAGTCTACTCTGAAGGTGACAATGAAGTTCGATCGACTGGTCAAGAAGGCATACAATATGCTGTCCTTCATCGAATGGGCTATTGGGTTCAACATTGGTTCGGCCATATTTGGAATACTGTGTACAGTTCTGGTCACCACATTATCAAAAGGATATGGATGCTTTGGAGAGGGTGCTGAGGAGGTTTTCCAGGATGTTAGCTGCTATGGAGAACGCTAGCTATGAGGATAGGTTGAGTAGAATTGGGTTATTTGGGGTGGCATGGTGGCAAAGTGCCTAGCACTGCTGCCTCACAGTGCCAGAGACACGGGTTCAATTCCCGCCTCAGGCAGCTGTCTGTGTGGAGTTTGTGCATTCTGCGTGGGTTTCCTCCGGGTGCTCTGGCTTCCTCCCACAGTCCAAACATGTAGAGGTTAGGTGATTTGGCCATAGTGTTAAGTGAAGGGGTAAATGTAGGGGAATGGGTCTGGGTGGGCTGCTCTTTGGAGTGTCGGGGTAGACTTGTTGGGCTGAAGGGCCTGTTTCCACACTGTAAGTAATCTAATCATTGACTATTCTCGTTTGAAAGACAAATGTTGGGGGTTTTGGGGTGGGGGACCTGATTGAGTTTTACAAACTCATGAGAAGGGTGCATAGAAAGTTTTTTTTCCCAAAGAGGGGAATGCAGTTACTCAGATTCATAAATTCAAGGTGAGAGGGGAAAAGTCTCAAGAAGAAAATGTTATTTACTTAGATAGTGGTGGATGCCTGGAACAGATTGCCAGTAGAGTCATAGAGATGTACAGCATGGGAAACAGACCCTTCGGTCCAAATCGTCCATGTCGACCAGATATCCCAATCCAATCTAGTCCCACCTGCCAGCACCTGGCCCATATCCCTCCAAACCCTTCCTATTCATATACCCATCCAGATGCCTTTTAAATGTTGAAATTGTACCAGCCTCCACCACTTCCTCTGGCAGCTCATTCCATGCACGTACCATCCTCTGTGCGAAAAACTTGCCTTTACATCTCTTTTATATCTTGACCCTCACCCTAACCTATGCCCACTAGTTCTGGACTACCCCACTCCAGGGAAAGAATTTTGTCTATTTATCCTATCCATGCCCCTCATGACTTTATAAACTTCTATAAGGTCACTCCTCAGGCTCGACCGCTCCAAGGAAAACATCCCTGGCCTATTCAGCCTCTCCCTGTAGCTCAGTTCCTCCAAACCTGGCAACATTCTCGTAAATCTCTTCTGAACCCTTACAAATTTCACAACATCTTTCCGATAGGAAGGAGAGCCGAATTGCACACAATATTCTTTCAATGGCCTAACCAAAGTCCTGTACAGCTGCAACATGACTCCCCAATTCCTGTACTCGATACTCTGACCAATAAAGGAGTGCATACCAAACGCCTTCTTCATTATCCTATCTACGTGCGACTCCACTTTCAAGGAGCTATGACCCTGCACTCCAATGTCTCTTTGTTCAACAACACTCCCTAGGACCTTATCATTAAGTGTATAGATCCTGTTAAGATTTGCTTTCCCAAAACGTAATACCTCGCATTTTTCTAAATTAAGCTCCATCCACCATTTCTCAGGCCTTTGGCCCATCTAAGCAAGATCCTGATATAATCTGAGATAACCTTCTTCGTTGTCCACTGCGCCTCCAATTTTAGTGTCATCTGCAAACTTACTAACTATACCTCTTATGCTCACATCCAAGACATTTACATAAGTCCTGAAGAAGGGCTTATGCCCGAAACGTCGATTCTCCTGTTCCCTGGATGCTGCCTGACCTGCTGCGCTTTTCCAGCAACACATTTCCAGCTCTGATCTCCAGCATCTGCAGACCTCACTTTCTCCCCATTTATATAAGTTATGAAAAGTAGTGGACCCAAAACCGATCCTTGTGACACTCCACTGGTCACAGGCCTCCAGTCTGAAAAACAAGCCTTCACTACCACCCTCTATCTTCTACCTTTGAGCCAGTTCTGCATCCAAATGGCTACTTCTCCCAGTATTCCATTAGATCCAACCTTGCTCACCAGTGTCCCGTGGGGAACCTTGTTGAACGCCTTACTGCAGTCCATATAGATTGCGCTCTACCTTCATCAATCCTCTTTGTTATTTCTTTTTGCGTGATATGATTTCTTTAATCAATTTTGCGTGATATGATTTCCCACACACAAAGTCATGTTGACTATCTCTAATCAGTCCTTGCCTTTCCAAATGCATGGACATCCTATCCATCAAGATTCCCTCCAACAACTTGCCTACCACCGACGTCAGGTCCCCTGGTCCATAGATCCCTGGATTGTCCTTACCACACTTCTTAAACAGTGGCACCACGTTAGCCAACCTCCAGTCTTCCGGCACCTCATCTGTGACTATTGATTATACAAATATCTCAGCAAGCCGCCCAGCAATCAAATCCCTAGTTTCCCACAGACTTCTAGGGTACACCTGATCAGATCGTGTGGATTTATCCCCTTTTAGAGGCAGGAACAATAGCGTCTTTTAAGATGTATCTAGACAGATATGTGAATGTGTAGGGAACAGAGGGGTACAGATCCTTAGAAAACAGACAACAGGTTGCAGTAGAGGATCTGGATCAGTGTATGCTTGGAGCACTGAAGTGTCTGTTCCTTTGCTATAATTTTCTTTCTTCTCTGTTCTTGAAATGGAGCATGTCAACAAAGGACTCTTTTTACTTTCCATTTTTTCACAGTAGAAAGCATCCTATCTGGATACATCGCAGCATGGTATGGCAAGTGCACAAGAGATAACAGAGAGTCGTGAACACAGCCCAATCAATCTCACAAACCAGCCTTTCATCCATTGATTCCATCAAAATTTCTTGCAGCATTGAGAAAGCAATTGGGCGGCACGGTGGCCCAGTGGTTAGCACTGCTGCCTCACAGCGCCTGTAGACCCGGGTTCAATTCCCGACTCAGGCGACTGACTGTGTGGAGTTTGCACATTCTCCCCGTGTCTGCGTGGGTTTCCTCCGGGTGCTCCGGTTTCCTCCCACAGTCCAAAGATGTGCGGGTCAGGTGAATTGGCCATGCTAAATTGCCCGTAGTGTTAGGTTAAAGGGGTGGGTGTGGGGGTATGGGTGGGTTGCGCTTCGGCGGGTCGGTGTGGACTTGTTGGGCCGAAGGGCCTGTTTCCACACTGTAAGTAATCTAATCTAATCAATCAACATAATCAAGGACATCTCCAAACCCAGTCATCGTTTCTTCTGACTGGCACAACATATAAAAATTGAACAAGCGTACAAACAGATTGAAGTACAATGTTTTCCCCGATAATATCAAACTTTTAAACGGCCCTCTCAAATGTCATTTCTGATATTTCTCTCTGCACTTTCTCTGTCTGTAATACTGCACTCTGCAATCTGTTCTGATACTCTTTGTATGGTACAGTCTACTTGTTTGGAAAACAGAACTTTTCACTGTATTTCGGTACATGTGACAACACTAAATCAAACAACACACAGGCTAGAAATGGGTTTAATGATATACCTCTAACGTGTTTCTGAATTGTGTCAGTGCATTCCTGATCTTCTCCATGTTCCATTCTTCCAGTGAAATAAACATTCACTCTTGTAACTGGCCTTGCCTCTCTTTAAGGGTTTTAATGTAAAGATGTCTCACATTGTCCTTCAGGAACATCTGTGTTAATGCATTCGGAATTGTAGCAAGAGTATATGCTTATGACTGAACACTGACAGCTGCACTTCACTGATGTGACCTCTCCTTCCAAGAACACCCCATACGCTGGACTCAGAGACAACAGGCTTTGGAAAATCATGCAAGGAATGTAATTAAAGGATTTTATCTATAGGATATGTTTAATCAAAATGCCTGAACCGCTACAATAAGCTGTCTTCACGTACACGTTACTGTATCAGGATCACAGGATGATATGGATTAGGTTTCAGAGGATAGTATCTCAGAGCACTGAATTCGTAAAATCAGTCTCACTCTTTGAAATTAATCAAAATGTGTTGTGATACTTCCCTTTGTCTGGCCGAGACCTTAACAGCAGGGAGGCGATACTATGGCTGTACAAAACGTCGGTTATGCCACATAATGAGAGTATTGTGGCTGGATCTGGAATCCTCATTCTAGAAGTGATGTGAAATCACTGGTAGAGGATGCAGAGGGAGATTTACCCGGATGATGCCTTGGGAGCTGTAGAGTTTCAGTGATAGCGATAGATTGGGCAGACTGGGACTGTTTTCCTTATAACAGAGGATGTTGAGAAAGAGGGGAGATGATTGAGATGCATAAAATGATGAGAGGTGAAAATCGGGTAGATAGGAAGACGCTTTTCCCACTTGATGGAGGGATTAATGATGAGGAAGAGCATAGATTGAAGGTAAGGGGCATTACGCATAGAGGGGGATGTGAGGAAAAAATATTTTCACTCAATGTGGTGGGGGATCTGGAACCGACTGTCTGTAAAGGTTGGAAAGGCAGAAACCCTTATCACATGGAAGAATGGTTTACATTTGCATTTGTGATGCCAAGGTTCTGTGGCCTAGTGAAAGGAACGTGGGATTAGATTGACTGGATGTGTCAACGAGGTTTTGGCTGTGCTGTAGATTTCCAGGACTGTGCTGTTAATGATTTTTTTTTAAGTCTTCTAAAGGTTTAGCATTTTTATGTACTTTCAAACAACAGAACCTGATAATGCAGCTATGATTACATTAAACATTGTAGTTCTCACACCACTGGTTATGTGGCACTTCATAATGCACGCCAAAATAGAGACATGAGAAGATTAACTTTAGAAATGATGTCTAAAACATGTATAAAAACTTCAGTATTAGGTTTGTTTAAACAGTTTCTAATCAATTGATCTGATAATGAAGGCGAAAAGCATTACCAAAGTTTTAGATTAGATTAGATTACTTACAGTGTGGAAACAGGCCCTTCGGCCCAACAAGTCCACACCGACCCGCCGAAGCGCAACCCACCCATACCCCTACATTTATCCCTTACCTAACACTGTGGGCAATTTAGCATGGCCAATTCACCTAACCTGCACATCTTTTGGGTTGTGGGAGGAAACCGGAGCACCCGGAGGAAACCCACGCAGACACGGGGAGAATGTGCAAACTCCACACAGTCAGTCGCCTGAGGCGGGGAATTGAACCCGGGTCTCTGGCGCTGTTTTATGTCAATGAATTAAATGCGTTTTGAATTCTCATACTCACATATGTCCCGCATTTCGACCAGCACGTGGAATTGAACTAAGAGGAAACAATAATCGAAGTGCTGAATATTAATACTTTCCTTTTTGCAAATCTTGAGACAGACAGAGGTGCAAATTTCTGTAATGGCATATTTTGATTATGCGGCCATGAGATGGGAGTGTAATGTTTTTGCAAGATTGTTGAATGTTGCATAAATTGGTGTCATAGTAATTAAAGATGTTTTTGAGTTCTAACAGGCATTCCTTCAGACAGTTTTGGTAATATGTTGAATGCCATTATCGCACACACCAGAAGTCTTCAGGTTTTGAAGTCAAGGGCTGATTATAAATAATGTTAGTGTAGCAGTGTATAGAGCTATCACATCAACACTCTCCCAGGACAGTCTGTATTAAGAAAGAATAGGCAAAAAAAAAGTAAGGGAACTGGGCTAGCTCATAAAATAACAAAATCATAAATACATTAGCACGGGGAAATGTGATTGAAGTAAAAAGATATCGAATCACTTTGCATCCGGTTACGAATCAGCAAAGGGGAAACAGTCATTGATGCGAATTATTTATAGAGCATGAAACATATAATACACATTTTGGGCATATTATCATCAAGGAATTAAGGTGAAATTTAATGTGGATGGAGTCGAAGTTATGCAACATGGAAACAGACCCTGCGGTAAACATCATCCACAGCAACCAGGCAAACAAAGCTGACCTCGCCATGTGTGTCAGCATTTGCCCCACATCCTTCTGAACCATCTTGTCCATATACTCTTCCTCATTCCTTCCATATGCTGTAACTCTACGCATCTCTACCACTTCCTCTGGCGGCTCATTCTCTAGTGCACCACTCTCTCTGTGAAAAGAAAATTCGCCGCAAGTCATTTTTTAGTTATGTCTTTTCTCACCTTCAAACCTCTAGTTTTGGACTCTCTCGCCATAGGAACAATACTTTGGAGTATTCGCCCTGTCCGTGCCCCTCATCATTTTATAAACCGCTATAAACTTTCAACGTCTGTTGCTCTGGGAGAAAAATCCCCATAACTATTCAGCCTCACCAACAACTCAAATTCTCCAATCCCAGCCACACTTTGGAATTCTTTTCTGCACCCTGGCACAATATCTTTAACAATATCTTACCAATAGAAGGACGACTAGAAGGCACTGTTGTGCCTCGCCAATTTCCCGTAAAGTCGCAACATGACCTCCCAACTCTTATACCGAATATTCCACATAATGAATAGAAGTGTGACAAACACGTTCTTCAGCACCCTGTCTCCCTGTAATCCCAGTATACAGGAAGTGTGCATCTGCACCCTACTGGCATCCCCCTGTAATGCACACAGGGACTGCTCGCAAGGACTGCTATTATGTAAAATGAACAATTAATCTTTATGAGGAGACTCAATTCTGAAATCAGCGTTAATATGATGGAAGATGAATTCCTGGAATGTGTACAAAATGTTTTCCTGGGCTAGGGTTGAGGCACCATTCTCGGAACAGACCAAGTTGGTTTTAATATGATGTAATGAGAAAGGTTGATTGATACTGTATTTTTAGATGATCCAATGCGAAATAGTGGCCACAACATTATAGACTTGTGGGAAATAGTGACAATAACATCTTAAAATTTTAAGTTTGAATGCAACATCAATGATCTTAAACTGAACAAAGAAAATATAGATATCCACGGAATAGGTCATCTGGAGTAAGCTTTGAACACTCAGAAAAGTAGTCAATAGGAGACGGCAAATCTATAAACAAGCACTTCAGGTTTCACAAGATATACACAATCCTTTAATGGACAAACATCCAACAGGAACGATAGACCTACCAAGATTCATGAATGATATCTAGATTTCATGAGTGCCATGTTATCGGGTCCGATGACTCCCAAAACATAATTGCTGCATTGTCGTCTGTATTTCATAATTCTATACATTCTGGAAATGGTCATACTGACTTGAAGGTATCCAACATGGCCGCTTAAATACTGAGGAAAAGGTGTCAATAGAGCCTATTGTTAGCCTGACGACCGCAATAGAGAACATGGAGTCAAAGAGTCTTAGAGATTACAGCATGGAAAAAGACGATTTGGTCCAACTCGTCCATGTCCACCAGATACCCTAACATAATCTAATCCCATTAGCCAGCATTTGGCTCGTGTCCCTCTAAACGATTCCTATTCATATACGCATTCAGAGATCTTTTAAATGTTGTAATTGGACTAGCCTCCACTATTTCCTCTGGCAGCTCATTCCATACTCGCCCAACACTGCGTGGAAAAGTTGCCCCTTCGGTCTCTTTTATATCTTTCCCCTTTCACCCTGAACTTCAGCCCTCTAGTTTTGAACTACACTAAACCAGAGAAAAGACGTTGTCTATTTATCCTGTTCATGCCCCTCATAATTTGTAAATCTCTATAAGATCACCGCTCAGCCTCTGACGCTCTCGGGTAAACAGCCCAGCCTGTTCAGCCTCTCCCTATTGGTCAAATCCTCCAACCCTGGCAATACCCGTGTAAATCTTTTCTGAACTCTTCTGAACATGATACAATCGATTAGAGAGAATCTGGTAATTGAGCATGAGTGAGGAGTGGCAAAATTAGACCGAGCCAATATAGGTGTATTAAATTAAAAAAAAACATACTTAACAAAACTGGTAGTGCTTTTCGAGGATATTCCTTGCACCATACGGAAATGAGAAACAAAGAAGTGACGTGGTTTTCCAAAGGCTTTACGTAAGATCCCACACAGGACATCAACAAAGACAAATACAATTCATGGGACTGGGTGGATTAAAACGAGCGGTTTGGAAATTGCTCAGTATATAGAGAGCAGAGTGGTGGGATGAGTGAATCATTCTCAGGATGCTAGCTTTCCACACGGGTATCAGAACCATGGTATGTTGGCTTCCTTTCCTGCTTAAATTTCTATTGTTTTGAAGATAACAGTCTGTCTTGAGCAAGGTGAAACAGGAACTGAGATGACAACATAAGTGTTCATGTGGTTTCTCAAATCAATTTTTATCATCCATATTCGGGTGAGTCAAGTTATTGCTAAAAGTAAAAAAAACATTATTGCGCAGTCAGCACAGAAGCAGTGTGTGGAAGTGAGAGAGCCCTAAGGCCCCTCAGATGGATTACACAAAGGAGTAAATGTAGCTCAGTTGGCTGGACAGTTTCCTTGTGATGCATGGTCGAATAAACGTAGGCCTGGACTATTTTCTAAATGGGGAGAAAATACAGGAATTGGAAGTGCAAAGGGACTTGGAAGTCCTAGTCCAGGTTTCACTGAAGGAGAATTTATTGGTAGTTAGGAAGGTAAACACAATGTTGTCATTTGCCTCAACAGGACTACAATATAAAAACAGGGATGTACTTCAGAGGCTTATTAAGGATCTGGTCAGGTTACCTATAGAGTATTGCACGCAATGTTGAGCTCCATATCTCAGGAAGGATGCATTGGCTCTGGAAGAGGTCAAGAGGATGTTCATGAGAAAGATCTCAGCAATGAAAAGCTTAACATATGAGCAACATTTGAGGACTCTATATTCGGTGAAATTCAGGAGAATGAGCGGGTTTTCTTTCTGAAAATTTCAAAATACTGAACAGCCTGGACAGAGTGGACATTGGGAAGATATTTTCATTGGCAGGAGATAATAGGACCCGAGGACACAGTAAAGGGAAGGTCTTTTGGAACGGAGATAAGGATAAATCTCTTTAACAACAGAATAGTGAATATGTGAATTCATTGACAAAGAAGGCTATGAAGGCCTGGACATTAAGTACAATTAAAACAGACGTAGATAAGTTGTTATTTGACAAAGGGATGAAAGGTTACAGGGAGAAAGCGGGAAAATGGGGTTGAAAAACCCAATCAGCCATGATTGAATGGCGTTCAGACTCCATGAGCCGAATGGGCTAATCTCTGCTCTGATGCCTAAGGGTCGAAGATCACAAATACAGACTGGAAATGAAATTGGAATGCTTAATATACATAAGGTTTATGTGAATCACATTCAAAGGATAATATTCACGATACACTATCGTGAGTTGTCAATTTTGAGATGCTGTATAATGTGGTACTATACTTTTAAGGAACAAAGTGTTTACTTGGAAGAAGAAAAGCTGATTGAATATTCCACATGTTACTGTGTTTATCTATTTACCTGAGGCATCTGGATTTTGTTTTAATTTACTCCTGGCCAGCAATTATTACCCATCCCCAGTTGTCCTTGTGAGGGTGGTGGTGCACTGCCTTGTTCAACTGCAGTTAAAATGTCATGTACAATGTGAAGTGTGTTGGAAAACCATATTCTCCAAGAACCTTCTTAATTATTGAAGCCTGGTTTTGTTTCAGTGATAATGGCCAGAATTGTGGGATATTGGATGTAGAATTGCAGTTGTCAAAAAGTGCTCCGAGATAATCGAAGATTAATTCTGTTCTCACACGTTAAGTATAAACTGAACGCATTTTTTTTTACATCTCATCCATGTCTATCTTATTTTAATAACATTTCAACATCATATCATTTCATCTGAGTAAAGTAGCTCCCTGTTACCTTCCATTTCAATCATCGGAACACTGGCCAAATTATGCATGTTGCAGATTTTTCAATGCATTCAACTCGGCGGCTTCACGCTTGTGGGATGTTGGCCATGATTGCACAATTTTCACCACCAACCACCACTGCTCAGACACTGAAGCAGACCATGTTCAAATGTAACGAGATGTAGATAATATCCAGGATTGGGAAGACAAGTGGCATGTCACATTCACGTTGCACATGGCAAGCACTGACCATCACTCTCCACGGATTTTGTCAGATCTATCGACTGTCTCCAGCATTTTTTCCGTGTGAAAGGACAAATCTTATAGAGTGGAGATGAGCAGGAATTTCTTCGGCTGGATGGAATGCTTTTGCTGCAGCGAACTGTGGAAGTCAAGTTATTAAGTGCAGTAGAGACATGCAAAAGGAGAACATTCCAATTCCTAACTTATTGCAGAGTGAAGAAAAAGCTAACTCATTTCCATCTTCGACATTCAGTTTGTAATCACGATTTTAGGAACGCCCCCAAATGGAAATTGTGCAAATCTCTATGCACTTTTTAGAACATTGTGGTGTTGAGTAGCACCGAGCAACATCCTGTCAAACTGATTTCTTCATAAAGGAGAAATTCCATCATTTCGTATCTATCCAACTGAAGGAAGTTTATTTGTCCTTTGAACTAGCTTTTGTGCCATTTCCATATGAATGCTCCCCAAGGTCGCAAAATAAAACAGGACAAAGAGCAGTGGATAGATGCTGGAGATCTGAAACAGACACAAACAGAACTTTTAAGAAGAGTTCAAAACAAATGTGTATAATTAATCGCTTGCAAATATTCTCTTGAAGCCAAAATTGAAAATGCATTAGCATTTATCCCCTCCCAGTCTCAATCAGTAAGGACGAATAGTTCATCATTCCATTGCATACTCTCTCTTGATATCTGAATGTTTTAGATGCAACGATTTCAGCATTTTGATCATGTCCCCCACTGTCTCATAAACAGAGACTTAAGGGGCAAATTAAAAGAAAAAGTAAAAACAAAGAATTACCAATTCAATGAAACAGTTTTGAATTGGTAAATAACTCTATTATTTACCAATAGAGTTATTTGGTAACTCTATATCAAATAACTCTATATCAAACTCCGAAGTCATTGCTGAATGTGAATGGACGTCTATTTCTTACAACCTGGACTCATTTCCAGAAAGAGACAAGAATTCTTTAACTGGATAGAAAAATACTAGAGTCAAACAGCCGGTTGCTAAAACTTTCAAAATCTGAAGCAACCGGTCAGCAGGAATTTTCCTCTCTTTGTTTAAAAAGAGAATTAACATTATCTGTGGCTGGCTGCTTAAAAACAGTCCTCTCTCGAATGACTAACGCAATAAGGTATACTGCAGATGCTGGAGATTAGAGTCAAGATTAGAGTGGCGCTGGAAAAGCACAGCAGGTCAAGAAACATCTGAGGTGCAGGAAAATCAACATTTCGGGCAAAAGCCGAACAACCAACCAGCTGCCAGCCCTGGACAAGGCAAGACACATTGAGTGCATTGAAGATGGAGGCAGATAGGTTCTTGATTGCGGATCAAAGGTTACAAGGAGAAAGCAAGAGAGTGGGGTTGAGAAACTTTTCAGTGATGCTGGAATGGTGGTAAAATCATAGAGTCAGGGAGATGTTTAGTATGGAAACAGACCTTTGATCCAACTCACCCATCCCAACTAGATATCCTAACCTAATCTAGTTCCATTTGCCAGCACTCGGCCCATATCCCTCCCAATTCTTCCTATTCATATACCCATCCAGATGCCTTTTGAACATTGTAATTATACCAGCATCCACCACTTCCTCTGGCAGCTCATTGCATACACGCACCCCCTTTGCGAAAAAATGTTGCGCCCTAAATCACTTGTAAATCTCATCCCTCCCACCAGAAGTCTATTCTCTCTAGTTCTGGACGCCCCCTACCCTTGTCTATTTGCCCTATCCATGCTCCTCATGATTTTATAAACCTCCACAATGTCAACCCTTAGCTTTTAGATTAGATTACTTACAGGGTGGAAACAGGCCCTTCAGCCCAACAAGTCCACACCAACCGCCGAAGTGCAACCCACCCAGACCCATTCCCCTACATTTACCCCTTCACGTAACACTACGGGCAATTTAGCATGGCCAATTCACCTAACCTGCACATTTTTGGATTGTGGGAGGAAACTGGAGCACTTAGAGGAAACCCACGCAGACGTGGGAAGAATGTGCAAACTCCACACAGAGTGAGGCGGGAATTGAAGATGGGTCTCTAGCGCTTTGAGGCAGCAGTGCTAACCACCGTGCCGCTGGAGCTTCTGATGCTCCAGTGAGAAAAGACCCAAATTATTCAACTTCTCCCTCTAGTTCAAACCCTCCAATCCCTGGCAACATTGTGGTAAATCTTTGCTGATAGAGAAGTCAACGTTTCGGGTAGAACCCTTCTTCAGTCCTGAAAAAGAGTTGATACTGGAAACTCTGAAGTCTCCACCTGCTGCTGCTGCCTGGCTTGCTGTGTTTTCCCAGCTTCCCACCTGCCTACTTTAGATTCCAACATCTGCAGTTTCCTTTTTGTTTCCAAATGCATGACAGAACAGACTCGATAGGCCGAATGTCCTAACTTCTGCTCTGATGGTTTTGTGGTCTCAAGTTTCTGCAGATCTTTTCAATGGGGACGTGCAGTCCTGGGGTCAAAGAGCAGCAGCGCCAACTGGAAGCAAAGTACATAGAATCCTGACAGTGTGGAAACAGGCCCTTTGGCCCAACACGTCCACACTGTCTCTCTGGAGATTAACCCACCCAGACCCATTCTGCTACTCCATTACTCTACATTTATCCATGACTAATGTACGACACCTGAACATCCTTGAATACTGTGGGCAATTTAGCTTGACCAATTCACCCTAACCTGTGCATCTTTGGACTGTGGGAGAAAACCAGAGCACCTGCAGGAAAGCCACACAGACAAGGGGGCGGCAACATGCATACTCCACATAGACAGTTGGACTGAGAGTGGAATCGAACCTGAGTCCCTGGTGCTGTGAGACTGCAGTGCCATCTACTGAGTCATTGTGCCTCCCCGATCCCCATGGTGTCCTACAGAAAACAAAAACTACACCCACTACCAGAACGTTCAGTCCTAGGAGCAAGCCACAGGAGCATCACCGGTGGAATCCGATTGTTGGAAGCGCTGGTGCCCCTGTTGGTGCCTCTGCAAGTTGCAGGGCAATGTTAACAAGCGCCAGTACTCGGGGCAGGCGAACATTCTCTCACCAGCGTGCACCCGCCGGTGGGCCAGCAGGATGTAGGAGTGGGTGAGGCCCTTCCCATTCTCGGGACAACTGAAGGACGTCTCCCTGATGTGGAGCCACTGATGTGTTTGGAGGAGGGAGGCCTGGGCGAACCCTTCCTGCAACTGGAGCAGGAGAAACGGCCTCTCCCCGGTGTGGGCCAGCTTGTGGGCCACGTGGTGGGAGGAGTGGTTCAGGCTATTGCCGCACACAGAGTGGGTGAATGGCCGTTCACCAGTGTGGACCAGTCAGTGGGCTAGCAGGTGGGAGGAGTGGGTAAAACCCTTCCTGCTCATGGGGCAAGTGGACCACCAGTCCCTGTGTGGACCTGCTGGTGGGACAGCAGGTGGGATGAGATGGTGAAGCCCTTCCCACTCATGGAGTATTAAGGACCGCCAGTCCCTGGTGCGGATCTGCCAGTGGGAAAGCAGGTAAAACACTTCACACACTGGGTGGAGGGGAACTGCCTCTCCCTAGTGTGATTGCACCCATAAGTCTCTAGGGCAGACACGGCAGGTAAGTTGCCACACTTCCACGGTTTGTCCATGGGTCGGAATTCCTCGGGTTTCTCCATGACAGTAGCTTCAGCCGCACACACACACACGTGTGTACAGGCCGTGCCGCCGTGAATTCCTGTTTCCAGGCCATATAACTGTTTCAGGCTCCACACTCAGTGCGCTGCAACATTAGGCTCTCTCATCCAGTCCTATGATGCTGAAAACGTGTTAAAACAGGAACCAAAATACTTTTCTCCGTCTCGCAGAATCAGAGCCGATAATTGTTGCGGTCCGAATGGATTGCCATCCAATGACTGTTAGTCATTACCGTGAAAGTGGGGACTGCAGACCAGCGAGACCCTCAGCCCACAAAGTAACAGTTTTTTTTAATGTAACTATTGGAGACAAAAGCAGTTCACTCCAGATCAACATGCAGTCTCTCCCACGATAATTAAATCCAATGTCTCACCACACTGACGCAATCCAAGACAAGGTCACAATCTCCCATCTTATCTGTGTCTTTCAGACAGAAACAAGCATGGACATATTTCTTTGGTCTCACTCCAGATCTTCAACACAATGTACAATCTTGTCCTTAGGTCAGAAAACATAACAACCTTGCAGGACATATTAAGAAGTGTCAAAGGCGGTTTCTGTTACCCATTCAGATTACACATTTGGAAAAAAAGTGGACAAGGTAATTGTGCGTCACCTAACTTCGTTGGCTGGGACGTAAAATGATGTAAACTGGATTCGCAGGAATACGTCATGGAAGGGACTAATTGCTTCTGAACATTCAACAAAATTAGAATTCTTAGCAGATATTAGCCGGATATTTTACATTTATTGTTTCTAATCCACAACTAATTAAGTATTTAAACAGCTGTTAAACAATTTATGCTCACTATCTCTGAATTAGTTGTTTCTGACTAAAATAAAGCACAAAGCACAATTTCTGTGACGATTTTTTTATCAACTTTCCCTCTAATTGTTTACCATCACTTCCCCCTGGTATGTCGGTGTCGCTGTTAAAGTTAGGATTATTTCCCATATCTAATTGCCCATCGATTCAATGCCATCCTAACCCTTTTCACGTGGATATCTACCTTCAATTAGATTGAGGTTGGTCAGCAATCACTTGTACGCAGGATGGCAGGTTGCCTTGATTATAGAGCATTCCTGAACCAGAATTGTGCTTCGCAGTAATTGATGATAGCTTTTTTGTTCATATTTCAGAGCGGAATAACAAATTTTAATACTTATGTGTAAGCCCCCATGTCTACTATGTAACCTTTCGAACGTTTGTCTGTGCATTGGTAGCGGGGAAATCCTTTTACAATGAGATGACAACAGGCCACCTCATCATGTCAAATAAAATGACAACCGATCCTTTTTTTTCATGCGGACCCCACGTCTGTCAGTTATTCTAATACACACACATTTTCCTCTATCTTGGTGCGTCATGTCCACTTCCATGTGCCTTTTGAACGTTTATTTCCCCTTGAAACGGTGTGATAATATCCAATCTTGTGGACCGCCCTATCCGACCAGGTGCATACATAATAGTTTTTTCGTCACGTAGAGAATTTCTTTAACTGGAACAGGCATCAGCCATAATTCATTATTTTGTAACATTCTTCATAAGTTTCCTTTTATGAAATATTTCGAATGTGGTATTTTCTGGGAAGCTGTTTTTGTTTTCAAAACTAAAGTTGTTCTGCTTTGCTGACTAGTTGGAGCAATTACTCTTTTATCTAATACATACGTAAAGTTATCTGTTCTAAGTGTG
The DNA here is from genome assembly GCF_037043375.1 of Chiloscyllium plagiosum. NCBI lineage: Eukaryota > Metazoa > Chordata > Chondrichthyes > Orectolobiformes > Hemiscylliidae > Chiloscyllium > Chiloscyllium plagiosum. The sequence continues at coordinate 4,133,772 of NW_028270187.1, read as the reverse complement.
ACGATGCTGCTTTGTTAACAGTTTTAGGTTGTCCTTTTTCAGAGGGGTCGTAAACGTTTAGATTCTGAAATGTCTGAGTTTGCTGTGGTTCTGTTCGCCGAGCTGCAAGTTTCTGTTGCAAACGTTTCGTCCCCTGTCTAGGTGACATCCTCAGTGCTTGGGAGCCTCCTGTGAAGCGCTTCTGTGGTGTTTCCTCCGGCATTTATAGTGGCCTGTCCCTGCCGCTTCCGGTTGTCAGTTTCCGCTGTCCGCTGTAGTGGCCGGTATAACCTCCAGCTCGGCGAACAGAACCACAGCAACGAGCACCCGAGCTACAAATCTTCGCACAAACTTTGAATGTCTGAGTTTGTTTACTTGAGGAAGCTTTTCAGTTTTAAAACAAACAATGAACGCTGAGTCGCCACTTCTCCAAGCTTAGCTTTTCTCTGGTTTGGATTGTTTTGATTTTGTTTTTGCAATCTGACTGCTCAGAGCTGCTGCTCACTTGTTAGCTTTGGATCCAAAAGAAAGTGCTACACGGAAGAAGGTGTTCCATGCAATTGCTCTGGCATCTCACTCTCCTGTAATAGTCTATGTTTGGTTGAACCTTTCTTGCCAAAGGGTGCTTATGGGATTGTTGCAGGAATTTGGAACAACATCAATAAATTGGGGTAGTGTGTTGAGTTTTTAAATAGTTGAGTTAGACTATATTCTGTTCTCCTGTGTCTATGTTTATTTCAGTAAATGAGAAAATAAATTCTGATTCATTTAAAACTAAGTGGTTTGGCCAGCTGCATCACTCCTAGAACATCCATCTACACCTGCTTAAAACAACGAGCAAAGTTGGGCCCTAAGTTACTTTCTTGAAATGTTTTGACGGGTTCTGGCCTGATCCATAACATGAGTAAGTGATATGGCCCATGCCTTTTTCTGAACAGACTTCTATTCCAAATGAGTATTTCTGCAAAAACAATTTACAATAATACCTTGTGACGTCTCGATTAGTAATTAAATGAGAACCTACAATTTCATAGAACATAGAACATAGAACAGTACAGCACAGAACAGGCCCTTCAGCCCACGATGTTGTGCCGACCACTGATCCTCATGTATGCACCCTCACATTTCTGTGACCATATGCATGTCCAACAGTCTCTTAAATGTCCCCAATGACCTTGCTTCCACACCTGCAGCTGGCAACGCATTCCATGCTCTCAAAACTCTCTGTGTAAAGAACCCGCCTCTGACATCCCCTCTTTACTTTCCTCCAACTATGACCTCTCGTGTTAGTCATTTCTGCCCTGGGAAATAGTCTCTGCCTATCGACTTTTTCTATGCCTCTCATTATCTTGTATACCTCAATTAGGGCCCCTCTCCTCCTCCTTTTCTCCAATGAAAAAAGTCCGAGCTCAGTCAACCTCTCTTCATAAGATAAGCCCTCCAGTCCAGGCAGCATCCTGGTAAACCTCCTCTGAGCCCTCTCCAAAGCATCCACATCTTTCCTATAATAGGGCGACCAGAACTGGACGCAGTATTCCAAGTGCGGTCTGACCAAAGTTTTATAGAGCTTCAACAAGATCTCATGACTCTTAAACTCAATAACCCTGTTAATGAAAGCCAAAACACCATATGCTTTCTTAACAACCCTGTCCACTTGGGTGGCCATTTTAAGGGATCTATGTACCTGCACACCAAGATCCCTCTGTTCCTCCACACTGCCAAGAATCCTATCCTTAATCCTGTACTCAGCTTTCAAATTCGACCTTCCAAAATGCATCACCTCGCATTTATCCAGGTTGAACTCCATCTGCCACCTCTCAGCCCAACTCTGCATCCTGTCAATGTCCCGCTGCAGTCTACAATAGCCCTCTATACTGTCAACGACACCTCCAACCTTTGTGTCATCTGCAAACTTGCTGACCCATCCTTCAATTCCGTCATCCAAGTCATTAATAAAAATTACAAACTATAGAGGGCCAAGGACAGATCCCTGTGGAACACCACTCACCACAGACTTCCAGGCAGAATATTTTCCTCCTACTACCACTCGCTGTCTTCTGTTGGCCAGCCAATTATGTATCCAGACAGCTAAGGTCCCCTGTATCCCATTCCTCCTGACCTTCTGAATGAGCCTACCATGGGGAACCTTATCAAATGCCTTGCTGAAGTCCATATATACCACATCCAGAGCTCGACCCTCATCAACCTTTCTAGTCACATCCTCAATGAACTCGATAAGGTTTGTGAGGCATGACCTGCCCCTCACAAAGCCGTGTTGACTGCATTTAATCAATGAAACAATGCGGAAGGAAAAAAACAAAGAATAACTGAACCAAGAAAACAACCGGTTTAATAATCTGAATTCGCTCTTACTGTCAGTGCTAAAAAGTACTGACGGTAGCAGGCAGATTCCGGATTCTATTGTTGCCTCCCACAAGGTGCTTCCTTGAAAGCAATTAAACTCAATCCCCATCATTCTTTTCTGCAAATTCAGCAAATTGTTTTGTCTGAAATACAAGAAATTAACACTGCAATGTTATGCAAGTATTTGCCTTCCAACATTTTTTTTGAAAGCATAGTGTATTTATTGGATCACCATTTGTGGAACGAATGATTTGAATATTGGTGGAGATCGTGGCAGGGAATGGTGTACCACTCGCTGATAAACTGGTGTTACACTATTACATTATAGGCAGTGATAATCGAGGAAGAAAGAATGAGAAGTTACCACGAGGGCACTGCAGCTTTCACAGCTATCGGCGTTACATAGATCTTTGTTATTAATGAGACAGTTTTGAAATTATGTCGTTGTTATAATGCTGGAAATCGCGACCATCAGTTTGCAAACAATGAAGAAAAAATCCATGTTGTTGATTGGATATTCTGATTTTACGCTGTTTATTGAGGATCAGTATCAACATTATACCAGACGGACTTTTCCTTGGAGGTGAACAAGAAATATAGGTGATGAGTTAACATTTCATCTAGGTGGTCGACAAAGCAGTGGGAGTTATGGGTGCAAACTTCGATTACATCTTATTGCGTGTAAAAATCAATTTTCAGAACAAAGAAAAACTTTCCTGGAAATACATGAGTGAATCAGATTTATTTAAAACAAACATTCTGCTGGCTTTCGACTTTAGATTTTTATTGAATTCAAATTTCACTACTTCTCATGCTGGCGTTTAGATACATGCCAGTACAGTATCACCAAGTCAAGGTTTTGGATTACTTGCTCAGTGACATCACAACTTCTCGGCAGCTGTGTAGTGCCTCTTTTGTGTGTCTTCATCGAAATTTAACGTCATCTAACGGGAATGGAGCTCTGTTCATGGACATCCCTGAATGAGTGCGCACGCAGCGTTTCGGATGTCAACAAAAACCGTCTTTCATTGAGGAACCAGATATCTCTGATCAGTTATGGATTATTTTCAAACCACCTAACTCGGCAGGAAGGCCCTTATGTCAATAATTTTCGAATGAACAAATTCCATTTTTTGTTCTTATATAATAAAGATTAATGAAGCATATCTGATGTCATGGGATGGTCTATGGGCCTCCGTCGTAAATTCGTGTGCGACTTTTTAAAAGCCAAATACAATTTTTCAAAATAATAAACATGAGACTGTCAGCAACTTCATAAATATGTTTGTTTCAAGTAGAATTCTTGTGTTTGGCATTAACTATATATGTTGGATGATTTCCACGAAATGCAGAACTCACATTTCTGAAGAAACGCACGGAATACCAAAGGGCATTGGGTCTGCTATTTACTATCCTATGGGTGCAGCGATTGGAGTTCCAGGTAAATCAAAGAAGTTGGGCACTGTTTGACGTAATCACGGTTTTACTGACTCACTGCCGCATATGTTTGTTTCATTTTAAAGAAAAACAATCACGTACTCGTCTTTGAGTTGACATGCTTCCCACTTTTATTGTATCAGTTTTTACTGCTTTAAATGTATAGGTTTCCAGTTTAATTTTTTTTCTTGTTAGTGTTACATGCTCTCCCTTTACCAGTATGATGTCAACTCTTCTGTGCACGGTTTCTTCACAAAACTAAGGTGTTCACATTAATGGTATTATCTGGTCTTTTCTATCTACATTGAATTCTACAAATTGCATATTTGCTTATGAATTGCCAGCATATCTTTTTTATTGTTTATTGCTCATTTAGAATGAGGAATTTGTCACACATATTAAAGTGGAAGTGAAGATCCACTGTTATTTTAGATTACTTACAGTGTGGAAACAGGCCCTTCAGCCCAAAACGTCCACACCAACCCCCTGAAGAGCAACCCACCCAGACCCATTCCCCTACATTTACCCTTTCACCTAACACTACGGGCAATTTAGCATGGCCAATTCACCTAACCTGCGCATTTTTGGACTGTGGGAGGAAACTGAAGCACTCGGAGGAAACCCACGTAGACACAGGGAGAATGTGCAAACTCCACACAGACAGTTGCCTGAGGCGGGAATTGAATGCGGGTCTCCAGCGCTGTGAGGCAGCAGTGCTAACCACTGTGCCACCGTGCTGCCCATTATTTATGTGTCAACGGTTGCTTTGAAAGTATCTCCCTATTCGAATTTATTTCATTTACATGTTGCTCCATTAAATTTAAAATATAACCTTTTCGAAGCGATATTCTCATGCTGAGCGGCGATGTTTCTGCTGTTAGTCAATACATGAGGAAATCGCCTTCTTCGATTCAGACTTCAAATTCTGCCACCTCCCGTGGTTCAGTTCTGCACCAAGTAGAGTACGTGACTTCCCAAGTATGCTCCACGAATAATCATAGAGAGTTATAAATTGTGACAGCCAACTTTTACAGAAGGCTAACAACCCGTTCGTCTTTGTCTGTTTGAATATATTTCCGTGTGGAGAAGTCAAGGTTTCGGGTGTAATCCTTCTTCAGAATGATTCTGAAGAAAGGTTTCAACCGAACGTCGACTTTTTCACTGTCTGATGCTGTCTGGCCTGCAGTGTCCTTCCAGCCTCCTGCCTGCATTCCAACATCTGCAGTTTTCTTTTAACCTCTGAATACATTTTAGAACAGGTTCATTGCCATATGTTCATAATTTAATAATTTTGCCTTCCGGACTGGGAGCAGGTTGTTTCAGCCCCTTTGCGAAATATGTTTAGGAGGCTGACTGGTCCATCACATTCCTGCCAGACTTGAAAGGACAGAAAATCCTTACTGAAATGGAGGGGGGGGGGGGGGGGGGGGGGGGGGGGGAGGGGAGCAGGCAGCATGAGGGGTTGGAGTGGAGAGATGACATAGCTAAGAGAACGGGAGGGAGTGGATTCACAAATTGAAGGTGTTGAGCTCAACATTAATTCCAAACCCTTGGAAAGTGCCTCGTGTGAAGATGAGACTTTTTCCCTTCAGGTTTATACTGTGATTCACTGGAACACTGCAACATACCGAGGAAGGACACATTGGCATGTGACCTGTGTTAAATTGACTGGCTGCCAAAAAAGTTGGGGTCTTGCTTGTGCACACACTGGAGGTGTTCTGTAAAGTGTTCATCTTGTCTGTGTTTGGTTTCGCCAATGTAGAGTAGGCCACATTGGGTGCAGCGAGTTCAATACATATTATTAGAGGAGGTACAGTTGAAATGCTGCTTCACCTGAAATATTGTTTCGGCCATAGGGTCCTACGGCATGGAGACAGTTCAATGTGCTCCATGCTGACCAAGATGTCCAGCCACTCTAACACCATTTCCCTGCATTAGGCCCATATCCTTCCAAACCTTTACAATCCATGTAATTGTCCAAATACCTTCTAATTGTTGTCAATGTACCCACCTCAACCATTTCCAGAACTTAATACCATTTGCTAGCGGACACAGATTATTTAATTAATGGGCACATGGGTGTAGATAAATTCAACAGAGGAAAGAAATGAACCGTTCTCCAGGATTGAGGGAATCACTCCCCACTTTGACAGTATTTGACCATAAAATAATCTTTCCCTGCTATCTGATCTGATAGCACTGTTCCAATCTGTGATTCTGCGCTGTGAACGCTAGGGGCGGTGACAGTAGGCATTGCCGATGTGTGTATGCGCGTCTGCTGATTCTCACTGTCAGACCAAGCTAACGTCTTTATCTCTCAGCAATACGCGTGAGCTTGAACCTTGGAACTTGTGCTGGTGGACTTTAATCTTATCTGTTTTCTCTCAGCTGAAGGCATGAGACAATTGCAACAAAGCCATCATTTAATCGTTGGTATTCCATAGATGCTGAGATGTTGCCTCCAGTGCGACATTTCCTCTGTCAGGGGTGACATATGTGCAATGTTGCACGGTGTCCTCCACTTTTATTTTGTAAAGAAAAGTTTTCAGTCACGGTTCTGTCTACTGCACACTCCGGAATGAGATACAATTCCAAGAAGAATTGATTTCCATCCATCTGAAACAGCAATACAGTTTTGTTTCCGTGCATGTTTTCAGTCCTTATTTTGTTGCAATTGCAACACCGCTTTCACACATCTTGAAAAAAAACTTCTCTGGCTACGTAACGAGATTAGTAGATAATTAAAAAAGTAGTATACAGACTCTTGCAGAATTTGTCAGTGTGGTTCACGTACTGGAGTGAGAGAGACACTTGGAGATCCTGCCAGCTTCAGGATTGTTTCTCTTCTGGGAAAAATTCACACCTTTCCCTTCTTGAAAAAAGGAGTTATATGCAAACATTAACTCGATCTTCCCTTCCATGAAAACAATGGTGAAAGTAACTCGGAATATGATTTATATGTGTCTGAATTCTGACGGAAATTTAGCGGGAAGCATTGTCAGATGGTATAGAATTTTTGTTTACTACTTGAAAGTTATTTCAATGGAGTTGTTGCCTAATTAGTGCATTCCTTTTTCCCCAAGGGTTAATATTTAACGTTTGTGATTTAATCTTGTTTCTAACTTTTTGACATCACTGGGTTAATTCTGTTCGTAGCATGATGTTTGACAACAAATCCTATCATTTCATTATTTTTTTCATCGATGGGAGGTATATGAAGGTAAGAAAGGAAGACATGCACATTAAACCAGGGCTCAGGAGTTACAGTCTGAATGAAATCGTGCAATTTTGATAGATATGTAATCTATCATGAAAAGTATTATTAGAGATTTATGTAGCAAATGTCATTTCCATCCATCTATGGAAAAGTGAGTACTGCAGATGCTGGAAACCAGAATCTAGATTAGAATGATGCTGGTAAACAACAGCAGGTCAGGTAGCATTCGCGGAGCAGGAAAATCGAAACTTCAGGCAAAAGCCCTTCATCAGGAATGGCGGGAGAGCCTCCAGGCTGGAGAGATAAATGGGAGGGGTGTTGGTTCTGCATAGAAGGCAGCAAAGAGTACAATGGGCGGATGGGGGTGGGGATGAAGGTGATAGGTCAGAGAGAGGATGGAGTCGAAAGGTAGGAAGGAAGATTGGCAAGTAGGACAGGTCATGAGGATGGTACTGAGCTGGAAGTTTGGTACTGAGGTAAGGTGGAGGCAGAGGAAATGAGGAAACTGGTGATGTCTACATTAATGCTGTGGGGTTGCAGTGTTCTGTGGCAGAAGATGAGGCATTCATTCTCCAGGCGTTGGGTGGTGAGGGAATGGCGGTGGAGGAGGCCCAGGACCTGCATGTCCTCGGCAGAGTGGGAGGGGGAGTTGAAATGTTAGGCCACGGGGCGGTGGAGTTAATTGATGCGGGTGTCCTGGAGATGTTCCCTAAAGTGCTCTGCGTGAAGGTGCCCAGTCTCCCCAATGTAAAGGAGACCGCATCGGGAACAATGGATACAAGAAATGATATTGGTGGATGTGCAGGTGAAACTTTGATGGATGTGGAAGGGTCCTTTGAGGCCTTGAATAGAGGTGATTGCGCACCTTCTATCTATCTATCTATCTATCTATCTATCTATCTATCTATCTATCTATCTATCTATCTATCTATCTATCTATCTATCTATCTATCTATCTATCTATCTATCTATCTATCTATCTATCTATCTATCTATCTATCTATCTATCTATCTATCTATCTCTTTATCTATCTATCTATCTATCTATCTATCTATCTATCTATCTATCTATCTATCTATCTATCTATCTATCTATCTATCTATCTATCTATCTATCTATCTATCTATCTATCTATCGTCACATGCAACATTTCTACCGTTAGACCCCACCTTACCTATAATATACGAGAAATAAACAAAGTTGCCAACGCTGCTTTGCCAGGTCGAGAGTTAAATTAAGATGTGGTGAAGCTGTCGTTTACAGAAACACATATTTGTCAGATGTACTGACTGGAAATACTTGCTTTGATGAGGCTTGATTCAGTCGTGGATAATCTTCAATCCTTCCCTGAGACAAAGGACAGTTGCAGTATAATCTCATACTTTCGCAATATCGCATGCAATCTGGTCTCCCTCCTACAGGAAGGATGTTGTGAAGCTTAAAAGAGTTCAGAAAAGATTTACAAGGATGTTACCAGGATTGGAGGGCTTGAGCTTTCGGGAGAGGCTGAGTAGGCTGGGGCTGTTTTCTCTGAAACGTCGGTGGCTGAGGTTTGTAACCTTTTGGAGGTTACAAGATCATCAGTGGCATGGATATGGTAAACATACAAAATCTTTTCCCTGGGGTGGTGGTAGTTTGGGTGGTGGTATTTGATCAAAACTGGAATGCATAGACTTAGGGTGAAAGGAGCAAAATTTAAAAGGGACTTAAGGGGTAACGTTTTCAAGCAAAGCATGGTGCAAGTAACGAATAGGCTGCCAGAGAAAGTGATGGAGGCTGGTACAATTGCAACATTTAAAAGACATCTGTATGGGAATGCGAATAGGAATGGTAACAGCGATATGGGCCAAGTACTAGCCCGGTTCTCATCCTCTGCAATCAAATTGATTTAGGATATTTGTTGGGCATGGACAAATTCGACCTAAGGGTCTGTTTCCATGCTGTCTTTCTCTATGAAACTATGACTACATTTTCATGGCCACTAATTCAGAAAACAAGTTTTTGAGCCAACAACTGTATAAGTTGTGCATTTTAGATCAATATTTCATTGTTAGAGAAGGAAAGTACTTGAGTGAATTTCTGAAAGAAAAGAAACTAGATCCATTTCTTTCACAATAGAGGAACGTAATAACAGGAGTGGGCGATTCATCCCAATCAACCTGCTGTCCTACTGATTACGAACATGGCTGATTGAGCACGAAAATGCATTTTACACACTCCATCCCATAACCTACTTGAAGATTGGTGATGAGAAATTTAGCAGCATCCATCTTAAACATATACAGTGAAAGAGTGATCTTAGCACCCTGCAGGTAGATAATTCTAAAAGATTACCATCTAATGAACAGAACAAAATAAACCATCATCTTTGAAATCCCACTTACTTTAAAATGCTGCCCGGTTCTCATTTCCTGCAATCAGCAAATATTCAAACTATAGGCAACATGTCTCTTTAAGAATTGTGTTATTTTATTTTCAATAATATCATCGCACATCCATCCAATGCCAGTTTGCCCACTGTCTCTTTATAGGATGTTGGCCCCATCACAGGGGCAAATCTGGCGAATCTTCATGGCTCTCTCTCTACATGGAAATAACATATTTTCTGAGATAAGGGGACCCACACTCCACACAGACCTGCAGGTACAGCTGAACCAAAATCGTATGCATCTGAAACAAACCTTAACTGCTCCTGTACTCAAATCCTCGTGTAATAATGGATTAACGTTCCATTAGCCTTCCTACAAGTGTAATCAGACATTCAGCAAGACATCAGAGGTTCTTACAATAACAGTGCAACGGTAATCTTGAGTGACTTTAAATTGACATAGACATTTGACAAAACAAAATGGTGGAATGTTTTCATGAGCATGTGTATGTGTATTTTTAAAATTGATTTGAGGGATGTGGGTGTCACTGGCTGGCCAGTATTTATTGCCTGTTCCTAGTTGCCCTTGTGAAAGTGTTAGGAAGCCATCGTCTCAAAGAGTGAACGGGAATGGCCCTTTATCCTTGAAGAACCAACTGGACAACAGCCTAATCTGGATGGGATACTTCACAATGAGAAATTTTGCATTAACACTCTTGTTATACAAAGATCCTTTGGAGAAGAGTGACTATAATGTGACAGCATTCTTCATGAAGATGAAGAGCCAAGTAGGTGAACTAGAGGCTAGGGTCCTGGATCTAAATAAAGGGATGTATGATTTAAGAAGCATGAATTAGCAAGATGGATTGTGGAGCCATATTAAAGTGGTTGCTGACAGATAGCGAATGGTTCATGTTTAAAAATTGTACTCATGCAGGCCAGCAGGTGATTGTGGTTCCTGTTTATATGTGGACAAAAGACAGCACATGATGCCCAGTCGGCCTGAATTGAGTAACAGAACTCACAAGTTGGTATCTGGGATGGTGCACACCCGGGAAAGTCCACTTATAGCTGATTTGGAACAGTTATATTGTTTTTGACTCCTACCAATTAAGGATACAACTTCGGTTCTGGCCTCTTGTGAGAAGCCACTGATTCAGTTAGCACTGACTGTACTGAAAGTCTCGGGCCCAAACTTGATGGTGAAATTATTTAAGAAAGATTCAGTTTGATTAGCCCAACATTTTCCAATTGAAAAATGACTGCCTGTCTAAAGTCCTAATTAAATATTGGCAAGGTTTTTTTTTCAACAAGCTTATAGAATAGAATATCTACTGTAGGAAAGAAGGTCATTTGCCCATCGAGTTCACACTGGTCTTCCGAAGAGTACCCCACCCAGACATCTCCTGTAACCCTGCACTTCCCAGGGTTAATCTGCATAAAAGGCAATTAGGCTTAGCCATTCAAACTAACCTGCACATCCTTAGACTGTGGGAGGAAATTGGAGCATCAGGAGGAAACCCATGGAGCCATCGGGTGAAAATGCAAACTCCACACAGGTAGTTGTCTGAGGGTGGAACCAAACCCTGCTCCCTGGTGCAGTGATTCACTGCTACAGGCTGCAGGGACGACCAAAGAGGCCAAGAATCAATTCCATAATTTGACGAGGCCCGTTCAGTGCCATTAATTTGATGTGTAAAAGTAGAGGCAGATATCAAGAGGCTGGAAAGCGAAGGCGTCATCAAACCTGTCCAGTTTGCAGAGTGGACATCACCAGTCATACCATAGAGTCATAAAGTCTTGGAGATCTTCAGCATGGAAACAGACCCTTTGGTCCAACCGTCCATGCCGACCAGATATCCCAACCCAATCTAGTCCCTCCTGCCAGCACCTGGCCCATATCCCTCCAAACCCTTCCTATTCATATACCCTTTCAAATGTCTCTTAAATGTTGCAATTGTACCAGCCTCCACCACATCCTCTGGCAGCTCATTCCATACACGTACCACCCTCTGTGTGAACAAGTTGTCCCTTAGATCCCTTTTAAATCTTTCCCTTCTCACTCTAAACCTATGCCCTCTAGTTCTGGACCCCCCGACCCCAGGGAAAATACTTTGTCTATTTATCCTATCCATGCCCCTCATAATTTGGTAAACCTGTATAAGGTCACCCCTCAGCCTCTGACGCTCCAGGGAAAACAGCCCCAGCCTGTTCAGCCTCGCCCTGTAGCTCAGATCCTCCAACTCTGGCAACATCCTTGTACATCTTTTCTGAACCCTTTCAAGTTTCACAATATCTTTCCGATAGGAAGGAGACCAGAATTGCACGCAGTATTCCAAAGGTGGCCTAACAAATGCCCTGTACAGCCGCAACATGACCTCCCAACTCCTGTACTCCATACTCTGACCAATAAAGGAAAGCATACCAAGCGCCTTCTTACTATCCTACCTACCTGCGACTCCACTTTCAAGGAGCTATATACCAGTTGTGAGGCACAATGGGTTGATTTTCCTTTGTGGGATTTTGAAATAACGAACTGCTTTTAGCAGCTGGGTAATGACCCGGTCCCTCAAGTAGAGGACTAATATGCAAATCTGGCTGGTTGCTGTTCTTCACAAAACTGGGCATGAGCCATGCATGCCTGCAATTGTAATTGGATAAGGATTCCCAGAAGTAAACTGAAATGACTATCCACACAGGTTTCTATCAATAGAGGAGACTGCTTTCTGGGGTCTCATCTGAAACTCCTGTCTTTATCTGTCAGCCAGATCCCCCTAATTGTTCAAACTTCATGGCCTCAATCAGGAAACTCATACTCAATGGACTCCACCTAGCCCTTTGTCTCAACACTCCAATTTCATAAAGGCAAATAGCATTTAGCATGGAAGTATAGCTCCATACCACCCATCGCCCAGTGGTCTTGCAGAAAGAGCAGACCAAACGTTGAAGGAAGGCTTAAAGAAACACCTTCAAGAAGTGTGGCACTAGAAAAGCAAAGCAGGAGAGTTGATCCTTCGGGAATGTGCCCTTAATGAGGAATGCCCAAAACATCGATTCCACTGTCCCTCGGATGCTGCCTGGCCTGCTGTGCTTTTCCAGTGCCACATGTTTTGACTCTGGTCTCCAGCAGCTGAAGTCCTCACTTTCTTCTTAAAGAAACAGCTTACAGCTTCACATGATACTAACCTGTCTCGATTCCTGTTCAGTTATAGGACCACTCCTTACACACAGCTACGGGGACAGCTCTAATGCAGAGTTGCTAATGGGGAGAAGTCTCCACACCAGGTTAAACATGATCTTCACGGACCTGAAGGAGAGGGTGAAATGGCATCAGGAGCACTCAGTGATGGACCCAAGACTCCTCTAAGTTGGAGAGACAGTTTACTTTAGGGGATGAAGCTTGGTGTTGAAACCATAGGAATGGCTCGACATGGGTAAGAGACATGACGACTCGAGGTCCATCCCATAACATACAGATATTGATTAGGAGATGCAATTCTGAATAAGCACATGGAAAGCTACAACCTCACAAACTGGGCAGGAGCAAAACACACCCCATCCCCTCAGATCCAGCAAAGCTTTCGGAACCTGTGGGTTCTCCCCCTCCACCTCTTCTCGAAGAAACCTCTCAGAATGAATTGGACACAGTACATGTCACAGCCTCAACACCGTTAATGTCTGAGGAAGATGATAACTTCCTTCCCAGATACTCCACGAGCAAGAGGCAGGCTACGGTACAGTATAAGCCGTCAGTATTCAAGGCAGAGTTAGAAGGACTGGACCTGACACTAAAACGCCCCAGGAGAATCTATGGGAAAAAGAACAGGTCTATATACTGAGGGAAGGTGGGACGTAGTGAATGGGATGAGAGAGGTCAGCTAGGTAAACCCCATAGGACCAAAATTCCATGATTGGTGCTTCTAACCTGGTTCGAGCCCTGACTGACAGATATAAACAGGAGTGGCAGGGGTTCTGTTCATTGTAGGAGCGGGTTCTGAGCCAGATTGGTCAGTGTGATGTACTATGCACATGTAAATGAAGGGGGACTTGGTTATGGGATAGCAGCCTCGTGGCGTTATTTCACTCTCTTTCCAAGATTCATGCACAAGGACACCCAGATCCCTCTGCACTGAACCAGCCTGAAGTTTTGCTCCATTAAGATAATAAGTTGTCTTTATATTCTAAGGGGAAGTGTTGTTAATGCTGTTGCACTTAGTTGCCAATATCCATTGAGGGTGTTTCAGTCTAATCTCACTGAACAAGGAGCTACAGCAGACCTGTGTTCCTGCATTACCTTCCACTCATACACCAGATGTGAGAAGCAGCCAAGCCTCCAGTCTGTTAAATATCCATCAGTCGGCACTTTCAGTTACCGTTTCGTTCAGACACACAATTTCACATCAGCAATCCCCCTCTCACTCGCTGAGCTCCACTGAACATGGCATTTACAGAATGGAAACCTCTTGCCCCACAGAGACCTCTGCTCAAAATGGTTCCAGCACTCGTGCTGTTTTCAGTGGCCCCCAGGGAGCGGGGACTGACTGGAACATTGAGTGGAAACAGCATCAAAACAGTGACGCAACTGTTCCACCGGTCACTGCAGTTCCTTTTATTCTCTCAGAATCAAACAACAAAAGCACTTAACTTTCTGAGAAACTGCTAGACACGAAATCAGCACATTCCAGGCAGTTGGGTCTCGTAAGGATAGAAGGTTGGTGTGAAGCTGCAGCAAGCAATCAGGGGAAAGCTCGTAGGATGTTCTGGTTCAGTGTGACAGAAATTGAATGTAAGAGTGAGGAAGATATGCTTCAGTTACCCAGGGGATCGGCGTTTTCGCATCTGCAGAACTATACAGAACGGTTCACTTCCTTATAGTGGATGCAGAAGGTTGGTCACACACAACAGCTACGGTTTCTGTGTTTGTAACCTGGAATGTTAACTCCGTTCTCTCTTTATTCACACAAGCAGACAGACCTGCTGAGGTTCTCCAGTACTTTTGGTGTCTATAATTTGTCACGTTAGCTCTGTGCTGTCTGTATTCACAAATGCTACCATACTTGCTGAGTTTCTCCGGTACTTTCTGCGTTCACAATCTGGAAAGTAAATTCTGTTCTGAATCTATTCATCAATGCTGCCAGACCTGATGGGTTTTTCTAGCACTTCCTGCGTTTATAACCTGTATCGTTAACTTTCCTTCACTCGCTCTCCATCGACGCAGCCAGACTTGCTGAGTTTTTCAAGCACTTTCTGTTTTGTTTCAGATCTCCAGCATCCTCCACAGTTTTTGTGTTTTTGAAAACTGCAATTCCTATTATCGCATTCCTGGTCCCGTGTCAGCCCTGATTGTCTGATCGCTTATAATTGTAATTACTCTGTGCTGTAAAATAAAATCAGATGAGCTAGTGGCACAGTATAGATTTGAAAAAAAAAGATCAATACTTTTTGACTGTGTTTCCAAAAAAAGCTATATGCAAATTGGTGTTGTCACAGTGTTATTTTCTACATTGCGAGTGTGTGAATGAGCAATATAATAAACAAAAACAGAAGTGAGAGAGAGAAAAAAAGAGAAAACAGTGTTCAAGTGACAGATTATAAACGCAGAAAGTGTTGAGGAAACTCAGCAGGTCTCAGTGTAAACAGAGGATAACGAGGGAGAAGGTAAGACCAGTCATTGAAAAAGGAGGGAACTTATGTTTAGAGGTAGAAGGTTTGGGTGAGATTCTAAATGAGCATTGGTATTTACCCAGGAAAAGGATGTGGAGGATAGTGAGATTTGTGTGGAGCATACTAATATGCTACAGCATGTTGAGATCAAGAGGGAAGTGATGCTGGGTCTCTTAAAAAGCATTAAGGTGGATAATTCCGCAGTGCCCGAAGGTATCTACCCCAAGTCCCTAGGTTATTGAGAGAGGCAAGAGAGGGAATTTTCTGGAGCCTTGGCTAAGGTCTATGTAGCCTCACTAGCCAATGGAGACGTCCCAGAAGACTGTAAAGTACTGAATGCTGTTCCTTTGTTCAAGGAGGAAAATAGGGATAATGGATAAAACCATAGACTAGTGACTCTCAGCTCAGTCGTCGGGAAGCTATTGGAGAGAATTCCTTGGGATAGGATTTGTGCACATTTGGAAAATCATGGCCGAATCAGTACATGCCTTACCAATTTGATTGGAGTTTACAAGCAGATGATAAAGGTGATCGATGAGGGTAGAGCTGTGTGTATTATTTTCTTAGATTTTAGTAAAGCTTCCGACAAGGCCCCTCTTGGTTGGCTCGTCCAGAAGATTAAGATGCATGGGATCCACAGTGACTCGGTTGTGTGGATTCAGAATTGGCTTGCACAAAAAAGACAGAGTTAATGGTGGAAGAATGGTATTCAAGTTGTAGGTTTGTGACTGGTGGTGTTCCACATGGATCCGTATTTGGATCTCTGCATTTTGTGATTACATAACTTACTCGGATGAAAGTGCAGATAAGTGGGTTAGTAAGTTTTCAAATGATAAAGAGAAGACAGTGGTGTTAAACAGAGTGTAGAGGGTTGTCATAAGATAAAGCAGGACACACATCAGATGTAGATATGGGCAGAGAAATGGCAGATGGAAATTAATCCATGTAAATGTGAAGTGCTACACTTCACGTGAACAAATGTTAAGGAAAACTATCCAGTTAATCATCCAGCATTGATGTACAGAGGGATATTAGGGTACAAGTCTATAGCTCCCTGAAAGTAGCTACGCAATACATAAGGTGGTAAAGAAGACGTACGGCATACTTGCCTTTAGAGAATGGGGAATTAATACAAGAGTCAGGGTGTAATATTGTAGCTTCATAAGACGTTGATTAGACTATGCTTAGAGTGTTGTGTTCAATTCTGGTCGCCACATTACAGGAAGAATGTGGAGAATTTGCAAGCACACCCAATAGGTTTACCAGGATGCTGCCTGGATTAGAGGATATGAATACAATGAGAGACTGGGAAAAAAAAAACTTGGATTATTTTCCCTTGAGCAGTGGAGGCTGAGGGGGAATTTGATAGAAGTCTATAAAATTATGCTTTGCATAGATTGGGTTGACGGTCAGAATCTTTTTCTGGTAGTTAAAATTTGAGCTAATAAGGTTCAGTCATTTAATGTGAGGAGGGAATTTCAAAGGAGATATGAGGTGCAAGTTGTTTTTACACAGAGAGTGGGAGGAGTCCTGAAGGCACTGTCAGGGATGCTGATTAAATTCGGCACAGTAAGGGCATTTTAGGGAAGCATTTTAAAATTCAAGGAATCGAGGGAAACAGACCAAGAACAAGCCGAAAGGGTCAGTTTCATTTGGAGTTCCGTTTGACACAACATCGGGGGCAGTAGGTCCTGTACCTGTGCTAGACTGTTCTATGTTCTATGTTGCTCGTTATAAACAAAGAAAGTGCTGGAGAACCACAGAGAGAAACAAAGTTAACATTTCGAGTCCAGTGACTCTTCGTTAGAACTGAAAGGGATGGGGAAAATGGAGTTTGCAATACTCTCGATCAAGAAGGGGTGAATTTAAAAGGTTACTGCTGCTGCCAAGGACAAAGGGACTATTAATTGTGGTGAAAGCAGAGTAGAGATATAAAATGGGTGGGTAGAAAGATGGGGAAATGGATAGTCACTCTGTCTTGGTGGGCTGCACGATTTGTTTGCTTCCAATTTCTTCCGTGATTTCTATTTTAGTCACAGATGCTGCTGGTTTAACGGCAGAAAGAGCCCTGACATTATATCATTGTCATGACAGCTGCTGAGGTGTATTCAACCTCAGTGCTGGCTGTTAAACTCTGATAAAACTCATTCCAATGTTTGACCTGGTGTTCCCTCTCATGGAGGGGTGGATCAGGATGGGGGTGCAAATGAGCAACATGAATCACCGGAAGTTTCCTGTATCTCTCTCGGAGATGGCGGTCAGACTGAAGTTGGCTGTGGTTTCTCTCTGGTCCTGTCAGCAGCAAAGACTCTGGGAAAGGAAACGTTTTCAGGAAACCTTAACGTTGTACCCCAATCTGCTTCAAATTTCCCAGTGACCAGGTCAGAGTCTAATCCTGGACAGCTACATGGACTGGAGTTATAGAGTCCTACAGTGCCGAAACAGGTCCTTCATCCCAACTCATCCATCCCTCACAGATTTCCCAAACGGAACTAGGCTGTGTTTGGCCCATAGCTGTTTCTTACTCTCTACACAGGTGCTGTCAGACCTGTTGAGTTTTCTGCAGTAGTCCCTGTGCTTGTAAGCTGGAATATTAACTCTGCTTTTCTCTCTCTCTCCCTCCCAACAGATGCTGTCAGATCTGCTGAGTTCCTCCAGCGATTTTTGCTTTTCTTTTCCATCGGGTGCAGTGCTGTTCCAAACTTAGTGGTAGGAAGGACAGTTTGGTGTAGGTGGCACTACAACGGAGGTTGGCAAGAATGGGAGCTGGACTTTAGGGGTTAAATTATGAGGACAGATTGCACAAATATAGGCATGTTTTCCCCAGAATTTAGACGATTAAGGGGTGACCTGATCAAAGAAATTGACAGGAAAAGACGGGGGGGGGGGGGGGGGGGGGGTGGTGGCGGCGGGGGGGCGGGGGGGCGGGGGGGAGGGGGCAGTGGTGGAATAAAGGGAAGCTATTATCACTGGTTGGGTATTCCAGAAATGGAGACGGCATTGTCTGAGGCTTGGGACCGGACTGTTCAGGAGACATGTGAGGAAGACAAAGCGTGTGAATGTTTGGAACTCTCTTCCACAAACTGCAGTGGATGCTCGATAAGTTGTTAGTTTTCTATCCGAGATGGATCAATGTTTGTTCATCAACGTTATGAAGGAGACAGGGGCCAAAGTCAGGTTTGTGGAGTTAGGCTGCAGATCAACTATTGACTGGTGGGAAATGTTCGAGGGGCTAAATGGCCTATTGCTGTTCCTGTTATTATGAACCAGGCCAGACCCCCCAAAACATTTCAAGACAGTAGCCAAGACCCTAACGTTACTAGTTGTTTTAAGCAGGTGGAATTCCCAGAAGTCTTGCAAATGGCCAACCCACCTTGTTATAAGCAAAACAATTTTGACTTACAAGATTACTGAATGAAACATAACCAAAAGAGAGCAGAGTACAGAATAATCGAACTTATCCAGAAGCCCAACAGATTATTCCAACTTACTTGTGCTGTGCCAATACTCGCAACAATCCCCATAAACACCCATTGGTACAAAAGGTAAAATCAAACACAGGGTCTTACAGGAGAGAACCAGAGAGAGAGAGAGAGAGAGTCCCAGTCCGGACTTGCTTCTTTGCTCCTGCAGCTTTTTTTTCCACACTACTGCTAAAAACCAAACAAAACTAGCGTATGGAGAGAGCATACTTATTTTGCTGTTTCTAAACTTATCATCTTTGGTTACAGGTAAATGTAAGAGAGAGAAGGCATAGATGTAACAGCCACCAGGTCACACTGAGTTGGAAACTGCTGTGTGACAAAACTGCGTGGGAAATGTTGCAGATCTCCGTGCTTCTGATCCTCTGTAAGTGTGTGTTATAAAGGAACCTTATCCCTGACAAACCTGAACTGCTACCCACTAACGCGAAGTTACATTCTGCAGTAGATAACCCCACGCTTCCTTCTCAGATCCAAAAAGCAGGATCTAATGACTGTGGCCAACATAAAAAAAAACAAACTTGGCAAAAATATGGAATGAAACAAGTTGACAACATGGACGATCATATTTTGAGAGGGAGAGAAAGGAATAATCGTTTCAAGTTAATGTCCTTTGTTCCCGCTTTGTGCAATATAATTTGATCTTCTCAGGAAAGGATGCAAGTTACACAGACATGTGCACTAACATCTAAAAATGTTAAGTCTTGGACCAATCAATAGAATTTCAGAATCCCACAAAGGGAAGCACAATCGGTAACAATATATAGGCGAAATATGTCACTGAGCAGTGACTGTATATAACATCATTTTTCACCAACATTAGGAGATTTACCAAGATGTTACCTTGGGGGCTGGAGAATTTCAGTGATGGAGAGAACTTAAAGAGACGGAGGTTGTTTTCCTCGGAACAGACGAGATTGGGAATGTGGATGGGGGTGAGACATGATTGAGGTGTATAAAATGACAAAGGGGCATGGCTAGAGTAGACAGGGGACATATTTGCTCCTTGATGTGGAGGGATTAATAACGGGGATGGGCAGACGGAATGCATAGATGGGAAGCAAAGGTCAGGGGTTTTAGACAGGGATGTCAGGCAAAATATTTTCAGCAGAGGGTAGTGGGGAATCTGGAACTCACTTCCTGTTGGAGAAGCAGAAACTCTCATTTCATTGAAGGATTTAGATGTGAATTTGCAATACTAAGACGAGGGGCCAAGTGCTGGGAAAATAGAATTCGAGAATAGTGAGGTGTTTGTTTTAGACTGGCACAGACTCGATCAGCTGATGGGCCTTTTCTGTGCTGTAGACCTCTCTGGCTCTGCATTTAGATTGGAGATAGTCCTTGCTCTCTTGTAAAGTAATTTTAGATGCAGAGGGAGATGAGTAAGCATCTCAAAACTGTTCAGAGATATTTCATTGTAAAGTAGCCTCTCATCACTGAGCTAGAAGCTATAGTGTGGTCGTTGGTGAGACTTGACTGACTTTGGGGGTTTCTAAGAATCTCGCTGAGGCAAAAAATACAAAATCATCTGATCGCATTCCTTTTGCAATCATCTTCCCAAATGTACTTTATTTTACAAGAAATCTAGATTTCCAGAGACCTTTACTTGTCGAAGAATAACAATGGAAATGGGCGCCAAAGCAGAGAGAAAACAGGAAGGGAAAACGAGGGCATAAATAAAAGAAAGAAAGATACCAAGCAAAATTTGCCTTTGGCAAGAGAAAATGACGAAAATATCAATGGGTCCTCATACAGTTCATACCAATTCATATTGCTGTATCCACTTCAATGGGACTGAACAGTTAACAGTTCCTGTTGAGTTGCAGGCAGGACAAGTGTTGTTTCACTGCTGCTTCTCCACTTAAATTGCTTTGTCATTGTCTTTGCCGTTTCCAGGACACTTACAGAAATAATGCCATTTTTATTTCAATTCCCTTCTCTATTCCAGTGAATCTTGCGCTCTGTTGGATCACCCAAGGTAAGGGAACTGCAATTTTTTTTAGATAATCATTTGGAAATCTGAAGTCTTGCTGTGCACATCCTTTCAGTGACCTTTTCCAAACATGCATCAAATAGAATTTTATCCCAGTCTTTCGGTCAAGAGTTAGGGATAGCTTTTGAAAGGACAAGGGAATAATTTTCAACTCTTATCATGTGTGGGTACCCCCACAGTTCTTATGAGGGTCAATGACTTAGTCACATTGGACAGCGTCCTTTCCGTAAATCTGCATCGAAGTTTAACTCCACCACAATTCTTCCAATGAGCACGAGATTTAAAACAAGTTGTTTGGGAAAACACAAGTTTATGTTCATTTTGGAAGGGAGAACATAACGGAGTATGACTTAAATGGAGAAAAATTGCAGAGAGCTCAGCATAAAGGGATTTGGGGGTGGTGTAGTTCTGTATGAAACACAGAAAACTAACACATATGTGGGGGCAGCAGGTCATCAGGAAGAGCAGATGGAACTTTGGCCATTATTGCCAAAAAGTGGGGAAGTCTTTCTGCAAATGGGCACGATGCTGGAGAGGCCCCATCTGGAGCATATTGAGAAACGTTACTCCCGCTATTTAAGGAAGAGTACCAAATTGTTGGAGGCAGTTCGGAGAGGGTTTGCGAGGATGGTCTCTGGGAAGGATGGATTGTCTTATTGAGCAAAAGATAAACAGGTTTGGGCTCTACTCACTGAGTAGAGTTTAAAGAATGAGAGGTGATCACATTGAAATATATAGGGGCTTGACAGGGACTAAGCTGAGAGGTTGTTACCCCCTCCTGTGAGAATCTAGGACCAGATGGCAAAGTCTCAGAATAAATGGGCAGTATTTGAAGACTGAGATAAGGAGGGACTTTTTTCTTCTCACAAGTATGGAAGTCTTTGGAAATTCTTGACACAGACAGCTGCGTTGGGTTGTCGAGTCCTCGTGTATATTTAAAGCTGATATAGATTCTTGATCAGTGAATCAATGTTTATGGGGATCGGGCAGGAAAGTGGATGTGAGCAATGCCACGATCCAATTGGATTGCAGAGCAGGATCAAGGGGGCGAATGGCCTACTCCTATTCTCGTGCTCTTCTGGTCTTAAATATGAATAGGAAGGCAGTGTGAATGATGGACGAACTGATGGATAAGATTCATCAGGCAGTAAAGTGGAAGTTTTAATGGAATTGCCGCGTTCATTTACTTTAAAAGGTTTGGGAAGCTAAAGATTAAATGCACATTACAAATCTGCCGGTAAAATTCAAGGTAGTGTCACTGGCAGTTAATGGCATTGAGCATTGACACAATATATTTTTGAACAACAGTGGGGAAAATTGACAATTCTGTCTCTTTTTGACAGGGCAAAAGCATTAAATGGTGCCTTGTACAGATCATAACTAGTTGTGATAACCGTTATGATAAATATAAATGGACATTAACTTCAGTTCTACTCCCCAGTTCCATAATAGGTGATCAGACGTGCGGAAGCGTAACAAAAAAGGAGGAGAGTGAGGGAGGACGACAGAGAGAAATACGGACAGACTATAATGGGCAGGTGCATGTAACATGAAATGTAATTCACTGGTGGAACATGGGCATCACTGGTTGGGCCTCGCATTTGTTGACCCAATCCCTAGTTGCTCTCTCTCAGAGGGTGGGAAGTGAGCTGCCTTCTTGAACTATTACGTCCAAGTACTGTAGGAATACTCACAATGCCCTTGGGGAGAGGATTCCAGGATTCTGAACCAGCGACACTGAAGTTGAGATCCAAGTTGGGGTGCTGAGGAGGTCGTGAAGGTGGTGGTGTTCAGATGTATTTGCTGCGCTTATCCTCCTAGATGGAAGTAGTGAGTTTTGAAGGTGCTAGCTGAGGATCTTTGGTGAATTTCTGCCATGTATCTTGTAGATAGTACACACTACTGCTACTGAACATCGATATTTGAGGAAGTGAATGTTTGGGGATGTGGTGCCAATCAAGTTGGGGCTACATTGTGGCTGGATGGTTTTGTGCTGTTTTTGGAGCTGCACTCATTCGGCCAAGTGGAGACCATTCAATCACACTCCTGACTTGGGCCTTATCGATAGTGGGCAAGCCTTGGTGAAGTCAGGAGGTAAGTTAGTTTCTGCTTCTCGCTCCCTCTTCAGCTTTTGGAAGGCCCTTACTTAACGTATAAACCCGCAAGTGGATTTGTAAAAGGAGACACTTTAAAATTGCAATGCAGGACAGAGAAAAAAGACAAGATGTTTATTGGTACAAAAATGAACAGTTTTTCACTTATAGATAGGGAAATATTTATGAAGTACTCACGAACAATAAACTGGTGGATCTTATCACTGCGTGATATACAACTCATGACAAAAGAGTGAAACTGCTGAAGTTGTCGTCACGGATGAGTGACGTTTAACTTTCTTTTATATCGAAACTTTGCATGGAAGTGCAATGCACAGTGTTCAAAGAATAGTAATGTACAGGGACAGACCTTTCAGCCCAGCAAGGTTCTGCTAAAACATGATGCCTATCTAAACTGAAACCCTTTTGCCTCTAGGCTGTCGATGTCGCTCTACTTCTTGCCTGGTCATTTACCTGTCAAATGCCTCTTAAAAATTGTTATTGTATTTGCTTCCACCACATCACATCTGGCAGTGAATTCCAGATACTTACCACCTTCTCTGGAAAAAAAAAATGCCTTGCTCCTTGTATCTTCTTAAAATCTCTTTTTTTCTTAAACTTCTGTCCCTGAATTAGAATTACAATTAGAATCCTTAGAGTGTGGAAGCAGGCCCTTCAGCCCAACAAGTCCACACCAATCCTCCGAAGAGTAGCCCACTCAGACTCATTCCCCTATATTTATCCAGACTAATGCACCCAACTTAAACATCCCTGAACACTATGGGCAATTTAGCATGGCAAATTCACATGAGCTGCACAGTTTTGGATTGTGGGAGGAAATCGGAGCACCCAGAGGAAACCCACACAGACACGGGGAGAGTGTGCAAATTCTACATAACAGTCACCCGACTAGCTCTGCGAGGCAGCAGTGCTAACCACTGAGCCGCCATACCACCCAAAATATCTTTTTAAATTGACATTCATACTCGGGAAGAAAATGGCTCTGACTATCCTTTCAATCCACACAGCTCATAATTTTATACACTTCAATCAGATCTTTTTTTTTCCTGACATTCAAGCAAAAACAAACTGAATTTGCACAATGTCTCCTGTTAGTTAATACCGTCCGAACAAGGCACTATCTTGGTAACCCAGTTCAATACCCTCTCCAAATCCTTCACATCATTCTGATAGTGTGGCGACCAAAACTGTACCGTTTTCTTGACCTCCAAACTAATTGTCAACAAAATACGCATGTGTCAACATGATTTAATGCTGAACATTAATTTTATTCAGTCAGTCATTTATGTAAGGTTTGGAACCTCATCTTGGAGTTAGTAATTTCTGACGAGGCGAGGTTGAATAGGTTGGGTTTGTACTCATTGGGGTTTAGTAGAATGAGAGGCCATCTTTTTGAAGATTATTAGAACTACTTGACAGTGGAGATTTGGTGAGAGGTTGTTTACTCTTGTGTGGGTGAGTCATGGACCAGAGGGCCATCATCTCGGAATAAAGCCTGGGGATGGGCGGGGGGGGGGGGGGGGGGTGGGGGTGGGTGGGAGGAGGTGTTTGGAATCGCCCATTGAATATAGAGGTGAGGAGGGATTTCCTCTCTCCAGGGGGAGTGAGTCTTTAGCATTCTTTATTTCCGAGGGCTGTCAAGGCTGGGTCATTTTGTATATTTGAAGCGAAAATAGAGAGATTTTTAATCAGGGAGGGGAATCGAGTTTTATGGGACAAAAAGGCAGGAAACTGGAGTTGACAATGATCAGATCAGCCGTTATCTCATTGAGTAGAGGAGCTGATTCAATGGGTGAATTTTGTTCATACATCTTATGATCTTCATGTCTAATCATATTGAAGGTGGAGGGGAAGTTATAGTCAAACGGCATACTCCTGTTTCTGTTTATCGTGGTCTTATGATCTCTCCTCTAGTCAGGGATCAAAACTGTATTTAACACTGCAGGGAAATTGCAAACAAACTGATAGTAGTTGTCCTGAGTGAATTGTATAAAATATTGGGGATTGGCTTGCTGATACTTGAAAATATACTCAGGCAACAAATTATTAGTGATCGTGAATGCTTGAGGAGCACTTTCGAATGTAAGAAATGCTCATGATGAGCTTTATGATGCACCTTTACTTTTGATTTAGATAGAAATGTGGAGCTCCATGTCGACTCAGTTTCACCTTTGGAAGGAGAGAGACTAAAATTGAATTGTCGGTACAAATACTATATTTGGAGGAGCAAGGATTCTGTCTTTTATAAAAATGGCAAGAAGATCCATGCAGTGTGGTTCCCAGGACGTGAATCATCGTATAGCACTAAAGTAAACAGCACCAATGACAGTGGATGGTACAGTTGTAAAATTGGTGGGTCGGAATCGCGAAATGTTAGTGTTCAGGTTCGAGGTACGTCCTTGATGTTACAATCTGTGGTAGACAATGTGCATATTTCTCTCAATTGCTAATTTAAAGACAGGAGACATTCTGAATTAGCCAGTATAGAAGCGGCCCTTTGGTTCATCATGTCTGTGCTGCCAATGGTACACCAAACCTACTTTCCCGCAATGTCTTGAAAATTATGACCGTTCAAGTGCTGGTCGATTTACTTTTTAAAGGTTGCATGTTTTCCTGTCTCAATTGCCTTTCGAGGCAGTGCATTCCAGATCCTCAATACCCTCTGGGTGAAACATTCCTCAAATCCCCCTTAAACCTCCTGCCTTTCACTTGAAACTGATGCCTTTCTTGTTACTGATGCTTCAACTAATGGGAACAGCTGCTTCGTACCCACCTTGTCCATAATCCTGCACAACTCTGTCAGGTCCCCCCTCAGCTTTGTCTGTTCCAGAGAAAATAACCCGAGCTCATTAGTTCTTCATGCATCACTACCCACCACGCCCAACCGCCTTTGAGAGAAGCCATTCCACCTCATCTCTGCTTTGAATATATCCCCAGACCCTTCTCCTGAAGCAGCGACGTCTTGTTCCAGATTGTCCCATACGACGAAACATGCTGTGCCCATCTCTTTTGTTAATCCTCCCTTTAACATCGTAAGAGTAAAGTCACCACAGTCCCACTCTTCCATCCGTGAGAGAGGGGACTGGGTGGTGGTCTAATCTGAGGGGTACAACGCCGCAGTTGAGGGAAGAGATGGAGATGTAGAATCCTCCGTGGTCACCTCAGCTGGTGTTGGAATTGAATCCATACCATGGACACCATCTGCAACTCAGACCAGCCATCCAGCCGACTGAGCTCGACACCAAGCAAATATCATACTCTGAGCTCTGAACTTGCTCAATCTCTCCTCATAAGGCAACATCGTATCTCTGGTATAATCTGGGAAAGTTTTAATATGTTGACATAATTCATGTCAATGGTCTGAATATATCGTTGCCAAATAGAGTCATGGAATCATGCAACACGGAAACAGGCCTTTCTGCCGAACTCATCCCTGCCAATCAGGTTTCCTAAGCTGAATGAGTCCCAATTGCATTGGACCAAATTCCTCTAAAGATTTTCCGCCATATGCCTGTCCAATTCATTTTGTTAAATATTGTAATTGTATCCTAGTCTACCACTTTCTGTGGCAGCTCTTTCCATACACACCGCACCCTCTGTATCAAAACATTGCCGTTCATTTCCCTTTTAAATCGTTCCCCTCGCACATTAAACCCTAACCCCTCCATGTTTCAGACTCACCGATGCTATGGAAAAGACAATGGCTATTCATCTATGCATTTCATGATTTTATAAACTTGGATAAGGTCACCCCGAATCTCCGACACTTCAGTGAAAGAAGTCCCAGCCTCACCTTTGGGTCTCAGTTTCATTCTTGTATATTTTGTTTCTGATACCTTTCCAGTTTAATAACATCTTCCTAATAATAAGGCGACCAGAATTGCACACACAACTTCAAAGGTGACCTCAAATACATCCTGTACATTCGGAACATGATGTCCCAACTCATGTACTCAATGGCCTGAGCAATGCAGGCAAGCTTGCCTAAAGCGGTCTTTGCCACTATCTATCAAGGAATTATGCACCGCCAAAACTCAGTCTCTCTGCTCAACAAGAATACCCAGGGTCCTACCATTCACTGTATATGCCCTGCTCTTGTTTGTTTCATTAAAAGTCATTTTAACCTGGCAGTTAACCAAATTACACTCCATATGGCTGTTGGGCCAATTGATCAAGATTACATTATTCTCTAAGTTTATGTTCCTCATGGTCTACAGCCGTTCCATCCTTTTTTCAAAAGGCAACCCACTCTTCCTGGGTCTGAGCCAGTCAATGGACTGGACTTCCACCAAGTTTGTGGAAGACTTGGAAATAGTTCAGAAGGCAATTGATGAGTATGACACAAAGTGGCTGCAATGGGATACAGATGAGTTATAAGGAAATGAGCATAAACCTGGCAGATGCATGATAATGTGGGGAAATGTGTGATTTTGCGATTTGGCAGGAAGAACAGAGGAGCTCATGGAACATGAACCGGGGTGGTGGGAGGGGGGAGGTTTGCTAAGACTTTACAATACGCAAGAGGGGAATACTGTGAATATTCGGGAGCCCTGCATCTGAAGGAATGTAGACTGGGCATTGGAGGCTGTACAGAGGAGGTTCATACAGCTAATCTCTCTTATGGAGGGACTATTTGTTAATGGAAAGGCGGAGTGGTTTGGGCCTGTCCTCAGTGGAGTCTGGAAGAATGAGAGATGAATTGAAGATTCTTAGAGTGAGTTGACAGGAGTTGACAGAGAGACATGGTTTCCCGCTGACTGGGAGAATCTGGGAACTGAGGGGCATTGTCTCAGATTAATAGGGGGCGGGGTTGGTGACCTCCCATTGAAGTCGGAGATGAGATGGAACTTCTTCTCTATGCAGGGAGTGAATCTGTGGAATTCTTTTGAGCAGAGGGCTTTCCTGGCTGGGTTGTTGAGTATATTCAAGACTGAGAGGCAGAGATTTGAAATCAGGGCGATTACGTGGAACAAAAAGCAGGAAAGTGGACTTGAGGATGATCGCATCAGGCATGATCTCATTGAATGATGGAGCAGACTCAATGAGTTGAATGCTCTTCTTTTGTTCCAACATCTTATCCTTTCGCTTTGTGATCAGAACAGTAGATTAATGAGTCCCAATTGTGTGTTACATTCCAGAACGCTTTGCCAAGCCCTTGCTGAGGGTGGAACCGGCGCCTGAAGTATTCGAGGGCCTCCCGGTCACGCTGACGTGCACTGTCCGGGCGGCAAGGCCCCCCGTCCACCTTCACTACTCATTTTACAGAGACAGCGCCGCCCTAGAGGCCGTGCCTGGTCATGACTTCATGTACACTATCAACGCAGCGACTGTAAACGTTTCTGGGAACTTTGCCTGTGAAGCAATCGAGACGGGTCACAGTCTGAGGAAGAGGAGTGACAGCATTTACATTTCCATTAAACGTAACTATGTGTCATTATCCCCAGCGCAAATTAAAGGCCCTTCGACCCATCGAGTCAGAAACAGCCACCTCACTATTATCTAATCCCTATTTTCCCAGCACGTGGTACCAGAGCCTTGGCCTCATGAGTGCACATCCAAACACTCTTCAATGTGTTGGGGGTTTCTGCCTCTCCGACCCTAACAGGCAGTAAGTTCCAGATACTCTGAGTGAACATGCGTTCCCTCTCATCCCTTCTAAACCATCTGTCCCTGACCTTCAATCGATGTCCCCTCCCTCCACCAATTGGGAAAAGTTTCCTCCTATATACCCTATCTACACCCCTCATCATTTTATACATCTCCATCACGACCTTCACCCGGACTCAATTTCCTCTGCGCTAAGGAAAACAATCCCAGTCTATCCAGTCTCTCTCCATCCTGAAGCTCTACAGCTCCAAGGCAACATCCTGGTAAATCACCTTCTGCACTCTCTCCCAGTGCTATCCTGTCCCTCCTAGAATGTGGATTCCAGAACCGGGCAAAATACTCTCGCCGCGGTTGTATTTATTTATTCCAAATGCGATCACGATCATCCCCAAATCTGACCCCGAGTTAGCACGATGCTGACATTCTTGATTGACATTGAAGGATTATTAGGAATCCCCCGCACTGGTCCCGCCTCGCGATTTTCTTGCTCTTGTGCTGACCACAGAGCTTACTCAAGTCCAAACATTCTACAGCCTCAAACAGAAACATGTCCTTCTGCTTTTCAGAGGCGTTCGCTGTCCCTGTATTGATCATGCATCCTGAGGAACAGCTGTTTGATGGCCAAAGTGTTAAACTGGTGTGCTGGGTTGAAGCGAACCCCTCCCACGCTTCCTTGCGGTTCAGCTTTTACAGAAATGGGCTCCTTCTCCAGTCTCCATCTGACCACAGTGATTACATCTCTGAGTCAGCTCGTCCCGCAGACTCGGGGACTTACCATTGTGAAGTCACGGACGGGAAGGTGTGGAAACGCAGTAATCAGCTTTATTTATCCATCAGGCGTAAGTATCATTTATCATTGTCCGTTTCTTAACTGTTACAGAACTCAGAATAGAGACAATTTATCATCACTCCCCACATCTCACAGACATATATTGGAGAGCTAGAGACAAAGAGCACAGGGTGTTGGGTGGACCGTTTAGGACTGCGATGGGGAGAAATGTTTCAAACAGAGAGTGAGGAGGCTGTGGAATTCACTGCCCGGAAAATTATGGAAACATGTAGATGGCACTAGGCCATCCGATCCTTCCAGTTTGTTGTGTCCATTCACTAGAATTGTGGCTGACCTTCCAACTCAGTCCCCTGCCCACTTGCTCTCTTCCTTTAGGCCCTAAGAATTATATTAACCCCCTTGAATAACATTCACTGTCCCCCTTCCGACTATTTTCTGTGTCACAGAATTTCACAGGCTCCTAACTATCTTGGTGAAGGCATTCGTCCCCATCTCAGTCCTATTCCATCTCCTTTAGACTGGATGTCTCTCAATTATTAATAACATTCTTCTTGTGCTGGCCGTGTCTAATTAGTAAATTTGCAGATATCATGAAATTCGGTGGTGCTGTGGACAGTAAGGAGGATTGTCAAAGAATATAGATCAGCCTGAAAGTTGGCACAGAAATCGTAGATGGATTTTAATTAAGGCTAATGTGAGCTGATGCATTTTTGGGAGGTGAAATGCGAGAGTAAAATATACAATAAATGACAGGACCCTTGGGAGCATTGCTATACAGAGGGATCTTGGGGTGCAAGTCCATAGTTCCCTGAAAGTGGCAACACAAATGGATAACATGGTAAAGAAGCCATATGACATGCTTCCTGTCACCAGTCGGTGAAATATGTATAAACGTTGGTAAGTGATATTGCAGCCGTGTAAGACTTCATTTCTACCACATTTGGAGGATATGTGTAGCTTTGTTGCCAACACTATATCAAAAATGTGGAGGCATTCGAGAGGATGCAAAACAGTTTTACCTGGATGTTGCCTGCATTGGAGTTTGTGAGCTATGAGGAGAGGTTGGCCAAACTTAGATTGTTTTCACGAAGGCATTGGGAGCTGGAGGGACACCTGATTGGGGTATACAGAATTATGAGAGGCAAGGACAGGAAGGATAGCCAGTGTCTCGCTTCCAGGTTGGAAATGTCAAATACTAGGGTGGGGAGCACAGGTGTAAGGTGAGAGGAGGAGAGTTAAAATGAGATATGAGAGGAAAGGTTAACTTAGAGTACAGCAGGATCTTGATTAGATGGGACAACGGGCTGAGGAGTGGCAGATGGAGTGTAACTTAGATTAATGTGAGGTGCTGCACTTTAGAAAGGCAAATCAAGGCAGAATCTGTGCACCTAATGTCCTGGGGAGTGTTGCTGAACAAAGTGACCTTGGAGTGCTGATTCACATTTCCTTTAAAGTGAAGTTGCAGGTAGATAAGATAGTGAAGAAGGTGGTTAGATTGCTTTCTGTTATTGTTTGGAGAATTGAGTACCTGCGTTGGGAGGTCATGTCATGGCTGTTCAGCACATAAGTTAGGCAACTTCTGGAATAATGTGTGCAAATCTGGTTTCCCTTCAAAAGCAAGGATATTCGGAAACTTGAAAGGGTTTAGGAAAAAGATATTGCAAGTGTTGGAGGATTTGAGCTTTCGGGAAAGACTGATTAGGCTGGGATTGTTTTCCATGGAGCATTGGAGGCTGAGAGGTGACCTTATAGAGGTTTATAAAATAATGAGGCTCATAGATAGGGTAAATCGGCAAAGTCTTTGGGTGGGTGGGTCCAAAACTGGAGGGCATTGGTTTAGGTGAGAGTGGACTAATTTAAAAGGGACCTAAGGAGTAACGGTTTTCAACAAAGGATGGTGCGTCAATGGAATGAGCTTCCAAAGGAAGTGATGGAGGCTGGTAAGATTACTACATTTAAAACGCATCTGTTTGGGTGTATGAATTGGAAGGGTTTAGAGATATAAGGGTCAACTGCTGGCAAATGGGACTAGATTAATTTATGATGTCTTGTCAGCACAGACGAGTTGGACTGAAGGTGCACTACATCTCTGTGGTTCTATGATTCTAAACAGTGAGTGTTAGGTGCCTGGCACGCACTGCCAGAACAGTTGGTAGAAACAAATACGATAGCAATGTTTACGAAGCATAAAGACAGACACTTGAATATGTAGGGTGTAGACGGATACGGAGAGCATGCAGACAGATGGAATTCGGATAGAATGACATCACAGTCAGTGGTCTGAAGGGCCGGTCCCTGTGCTGTACTGTTCTATGTCCTAAGAATTCAGAGAATCGGCTCATATTCTGGGCTCAAATCCCACCATAGCAGATGGGAGAATCTGAGTTCAATTCCAAATGTTGATTGCAGCCCGACAACTGTCAACTGCCCTCTGTGTAATTAGGGATGAGTAATAAATACTGGACTACCCAGGGACACCCACATCCAACCAATGAACAAAATAAATGTGTATGATTGTGATGATCTTCATAGTTGAGTTTGCAATTAACTCCGCCAAATACAATGATCTATCTTTTGTCTATGATTCCAGGAATTCCAGTGTCAAAACCGGAACTAACAATTCATCCTGGAAAGTATCTAATCGAAGGAGACACAGGATCCTTAATCTGTTCAGTCTCCAATGGTTCTCTGCCGATTTATTACCAATTCTACAACAGCTCAAACGTGGAACTGTACAGGGAGCTTTCCAACAGCACTGAGCTTGTTTACAACATTGGAGCTATCAATAGAAGGGACGAAGGGCTTTACCATTGCTCAGTGAGAAATGAGGTGACAGGCCCTCAGCACAGTGAAGACATAGAGATCACAGTGATAGGTGAGTTCACAAGGACTCTCTCCCAAAGAGTAACTGAACCATCAGTTCAGGGAATACTGCTGCTGAGACCAACTCAAAGCTGGTGCTTCGTCGTTGAACATCGCACCTTAGGCTAAAGCAACTGAGAGAGAGAGAGGGAGCTGCAAATCAGAGTCAAAAGGTATGGTGCAGGAAAAGCACAGCTGGTTATGCAGCATTAGTGCAAGAGGGAAGTCGACGTTTCGGGCATAAGCTTTTACTCAGGAATGTGATGAAGCGCTTATGCTCGAAACATCAACAATGCTTTTCCAACATCACAGTTTTTGAAACAAAAGTGGCACAGCCCAATGTCCCTGTGCTTGGTCCAATATCCTTCTCAACCACTCCTATCCATGCACTTGGCCAAACGACTTTTAAATGATGTTGATGTCCCCTCTCCAACCACTTCCACGGCAGCTCATTCCATATGCGTTACATCCGATGTGTAAAAGAGTTGTCCTTCAGGTTTCCCTTTTAATCTTTCCCATCGAACCTTAAACTATTGTCCTCTAGTCCTCGACTCCACAACGCTGGGAAACAGACTGAGTGCATTCACCCCAATTTTGCCTCTCATAATCTGATACACTTCTTTGAGACCTCCCCTCAGTCTCCTATGCTTGAAAACAGAAAGGCTTAGCTTATCCAGCCCATCCCTAAAACTCAGACTGTTGAATCCTTGCAACATCATTGTAATTTGTTTCAGTATTCTCTCCAGTTTAATAACGTCCATCCATTACATTAGTTTTTGAATCTATCGAATTCCTTAACTCTCTTTTCAAATCATTGTGTCAAACTGATTCCCACTGACGATCTGAATCAATGGGTAAACTCCATGCTTTTTGATCATGATGTGTTTTCTCCTCAGTTCCTGTCACAGATGCTATGCTGATTTACTTCATTAATGTGACTGAGGTACAGTATGGGGACCGCCTTGTTCTCCAGTGTCGGGTGAGGGAAGGCACAGATCCCCAGATCCTTTGGTACCATGACAACATGCTGCTAAGAAACGGCAGTGCAAGCTACCATGTGACTGCCGATGGTGGGGAGCTGGTTATTCATTCATTCCAGAGAGATGATGTCGGGAGGTATCACTGTGCAGCAATCAACAATGGAACCAACACTATTTTTAATGTGACCAGCGACTACATCGAATTCACACTGCGAGGTAACAGTGGCACTCAGATTGAACATAGACAGACCATAGAGAAAGACCATTCACTCCATCCGGTCTGTGCCAATCAGAAACTCTTAACCATCTCAACTGGGGAGGTGATAACTGGGTGGTATTGATCCAATAGGCTATTGGTCCAAATTGGTGGTGTCTGGTGTTCCTGATATCCCGCCCATACCAGATGGTGGAATTTGAATGCGATAAAAAATCTGAAATTGGAAGCCCCATGGAGAGGGTAGCATACAGAGGAGATTTACCAGTATGTTCCTTGGATTTTAGCGATGAAGAGAGGGAGGCTGGATAATCTTGTAATATTTTCTATGGAAGAGTAAATGCTGAGAGGGGAACCCAATAGAGATGTGTAAGATTGTGAGGGTAAGGGACTAGGCAAAGAGGAAACAGGTGTTCTCCATATTCAAAGGGTCAGTAACTAGGGCTGGGGTGGAGAGGTCATTTTAAAGTGAAGGATGGGAGGATTAAAGGGAGATTTGAGGATTATTTCACCGAAAGGTTGGTGGGAGTTGGAATATACTGCCTGGCAAGGAAACTTCCAACATTTACAAATTACTTGGATCGGCACTTGAAATGTCATAATATTGAAGGCTGTGTGTGTGTATAGGGGGGGGGGGGGGGGAGGGGGGTGGGGGGGGGAGGGGGGGTTAGTGTGGGAAAGTGGGATGGGTGTAGGCTGTTCAATGGGGCAATTTCTGCCACACTGCGAGACTCTCGATACCTCCATGGAGGCATGGAGTTACATATCTGTGGGTATTGATCAGTTTGATGTTAACTGTGTACATCACACAGAGATGATGTGAGAAAACTTCCTGGTGAATTTTTTAATGTGAGCTGAATATTCTTGTTGGATTCCAGCTCGGAGTTATTCCAAGGAAATCGTGATGTCATTCCTCCTAGTTCTGCTGTTGTCTGGCCTGATTGTGTTGTTGTGCTACATCCACCGGAGGACCACAGGTCTGTAACATCCCATGGGAATGAGATTTGTTCCACATCCCCACACTATGATACTGCCATCCCTGCCACAATGTAACCTTACAGCTGGACGGGGGGAGCCGGGGGAAGGAGGTGGTGGGTCGGGAACTGGGGTAGGCCGTGTTCCAGACAGTCGGGAGGGAGAGTACTCACAAAGTTAGCCTGCTAGATCGGGTAACTGTGACCCACCAACCCCCGCCACACTGTGTCTGAGCACCTGAGAGAGGAGGAGAGACGTAAGACCATGACAGTCGGGAACAGGAGGAGCACATTCAGCCCCTAAGGATCTTGCTCTGTTTTTTAATGAAATACACCTGTATTAACTTCACTTTCCTGCCTCACCCTCTTTAAACTATGACTTGTTAAAACATTGTCTATCTCTTCCGTAAATTAATTCAGTGTTCACTGGCAGGCTGACCTAACCCTACACGTAAATTGACCCATAGCCCGAAGCTTAAACATCAACCTAGCTAAACCTAACCATAAACTCAAACACGTCTCTAACACAAACTCTGACCTTAAACGTAAACGTGACTCAATCATAAAATTAACCCAAACTCTAACTTTGGCCCTCATGAAACAGCTAACGCTAATCCTAACTCTAACTCTAGCCCTCGCCCTAACCCTGAACCTAACCCTGACTCTAACACTATTCTTAGTCCAAACCATAAACCTAACCATAACTCTAACCTTAAACTTAACTCTTAACATAACTCTAACCGTGACCCTCAACCAAACACCCTACACTGACCTTAATGCATTAAGACAGGCTTGACAATTATCATCTTTGATGTGTACGTTCCCTGTTTCTGACTGAGATAACACTTTGGCAGCTCCTGTCTGTGACAGTGCAGAGCTACTGTAAATGATGCTGAGAATATTCTCTCTTTCCCTGCAGGCAATTCGTCAACTGTGTCACAGCCCAGGAAGTAAGTGACTGAAACTACAGTTTTTATATTTGCCATTGTTTATCCCGATTCCTCTCAATCAGGGAAAGACAACATAAATGAAGAAGCCATAGAGGAGCTTCGATATGACTGCATCTTTTTGACATGCATCTTATCGACAATCAAGGAAACCATACTCCAGGAAGGTCCCAGACAGTTTACACGGGGATAATGCTATCACTGGCTAGGACTGCATTTGTTGTCCATCCATAAATACCCCAGAGGGCAGTTACATTTAACCAGGGTATGCAGTCGCATGTAGGCCCAGTCCAGATATGGACGGGGGATTACCTTCCCCAAAGGACATTAGTGAAAACAAGATGGAGAACTGGGCAGCGTCTTGAGGGTGAGAAAACTCCATGTTCGGATGGAAGCCAGAGACATGGGGCCAGGCAATACCAGCTCTCGCTGGGTTTTGTATTTTGTTTGATAGCTTTGCCGTTTTGTTGAAGTTGAACATGGTTTTGAAAGCATTGTATTCGAAATGATGACTTCCTTTTGTTTCCCCTTACTACTAGAACTGGATCCCAGCCTTCTGGTGAAGGGCCAGCAGCCAGCAATCTGGAGTATGCGGTAGTTGGAGCAGCACACACTGCTGGTGAGTGCCATTAACTCGGTGTGATTAAAGAGCCCCACACTGTGACAGTGCACTGCAACCTGTTAGAAATTCTGGATAAACATCCGAGCCATCAGATGGCCGATTTCCATGGAGCTGCGGTGGCTGAAGGGGTGCAGAAAGTAATGAACAGGAGGAGGCCATTCAGCCCTTCTAGCTTGCCCGCCTTTCATTATAATCATGGCTGACCATTCAACTCAACCTCCGGTTCCCACAGAAACTAAGAATAGGCCATTTAGTCTTTCTAGCCTGCCCTGCCAGTTTGAAGGGAACGCGGCTGAACATCCAACTCAGTCCCTGGTTCCCCGCTTTCTCTGCCATACCCTTCAATCCCTTTAACCCCCAACGTTGCCAAATGCTTCTTGTTTGGGATGTGCAAAATGATGACGAGCTTAGAAAGGGTAAACAGGAAGAAATATTTCCTTCTCGATGGAAGGACCAATGGGGGCCAAGAAAAAGAAATGAACAAAAGGAAAGTACAGGAAAGGAACAGGCCCTTTGATCCTCCAAGCCTGTGCTGATCATCATGTCCTAACCAAACTCAAAACATAAACACAGTTCATGGCTTTAGTTGGTCTTTATCCCACTATGCCCTCTCTGTTCATGTGACCTCCCAGATACCTGTTAAACGTGCCTGCTTCCACCATCACTTCTGATAATGCTTTTCAGGTTCCAACCACACACTGCATGAAAAGCTTCCCTCGCACATCTCCCTTAACTTACACACCCCCACACCCCCCGACCTTGAATCTGTGCCCCATTGTAAATTAAAACATCAACCCTGGGAAAAAGCCTCTGACAATCTACCCTATGTGCCTCTCATAATTTTGGAGGCTTCCATCAGGTCTCCCCTCAGCTGCTGTCTTTCCAATGAACACAATCATAGTGTTTTAACCTTTTCTCCTGGCCAATGTCTTTGAGAGCTGGCAACATCCTAGTGAACCTTCTCTACACTCTCTCTAAAGCTTTCATGTCCTCTGGTAGTGTGGCGAACAAAGCAGTACACAATGCTCCAGTTGTGACCTAACAAGGGTTTTATGTAGCTGCAAGGTAACTTGCCAACTCTTGTACTCCTTGCCCTGTCTAATGAATTCACGCATGCCATATGCCTTCTTCATCACCTTGGCCACCATAGATTGAAGTAAGGAGCAAGAGATTCAGAGGGGGATGCGAGGAAATACCAGAGGATGGTGGGAAGTCTGGAAACTACTGCCTCTAAGGGTGGGAGAGGCAGCAATCCTCATTGAAGAAGAATTTAAATGTGCACTCGCGATGCTAAACCTACAGGTCAAGTGCAGAGGAATGGGATCAGAAAATAGTGAGGTGCTTGTTTTTGACTGGCACACACTCAATTAGCTTTTTTTCTGTGTTGTAGACCTTTATCTTTAACCAATCTCTTTTCCAAACGGCTACTGTTGTTAACATTCTGTAATTGGATCTCAATTAGGGTGTTTTTCTCAACTTAATAACGCTTATTTTATCTCAAGTAACACTGGAAACGAAGGGCGGAGTTCTCCGGTGTTGAGAAATTCAACAGAGGTTGTTTACAACGAGCGATTATGTGCAAAAAACGGGTTCCTCAGACACACGAGCGCCCGAGCAATTGATAATGAAGAGGGGCACGTTTCCCTTACAGTAGTCTTTAGAGAGGTCTTGGCTAACTTAATGATTCCTAATGAAATGTCTCTATATGCATGTTTATCTGTCTACCTATCAAGATAAGATCACGAGACCATAAGACACAGGAGCAAAATTAGGCAATTCAGCCTATTGAGTCACCTCTTTCCCTCAATTGGAGCAAATGTGTGCCTCAACCTCACTCTCCTCCTTTCTCCCCTTTAACCTTCATCCCCCTTTCTAATCAAGCTCCTATCTATCTCAGTCGAAATATATTTGTCTATCAATCTCTCTCTTATCTATCTATCTATCTATCTATCTATCTATCTATCTATCTATCTATCTATCTATCTATCTATCTATCTATCTATCTATCTATCTATCTATCCATCTATCTATCTATCTATTCATTTAATCTATCCATTCATTTAATCTATCTATCCATTTAATCTATCCATCCATTTAATCTATGAATCATTTAGCCCTTTATAGTGAGGCTGTCCGTTTGATGTGTGTTTCTTGTGGCACTTCATTTCTTTGTAGAAAACACCACTGCGGATCTGGTTTATTCAGAGGTCACCATCAAGAAGAGAAAAGAGCCCGGTAAAGATCTCTTAGCTTCAGTACTACGATCGTGTGAGATGGGATGGGAGGGGTGGGTGTCGGTGGTGGGGGAGGGTGGAATCATTGAAGCTCCAACAATAGCACGATCCCAGTTACTGGGGACGTGTGTGTGTGAGAGAGAGAGAAAGAGAATGAGTGAAAGAGAGAGAGACCAGTTCCAAACAGGGAAATGTAGTAGCGTGGTGCTTGCAGTGACGGGAGTGTGAGGGATCGGAGCATGAGCCAAAAAAAATCTCCAGCATTTACGAAGTTTGGTCAGTAAACCAGCCAATCAGAAGCAAGTTCTAATCTGATCTGCGCTGTCCCTTTCTTCTCCGACAAATGGTGCAGAGACAAAGAATTTGGAGATGATTTGTATGTTGTCAGTGATCCAGAACAAACTGACAGAGCAATTAGAGAGGGATTCTGTGGGTGAGAATGGCAGTGCGACACGTACATTATTCTTCTCTCGGGCAGATACAGACCAGAAAACTAAGAATTGCAGATGCTGCAGATCTGAAACAAATTCGGACATTTCTGGAGAAACTCAGCAGGTCGGGCAGCATCTGCGGAGAGAGAGAAAGCAAGTCCTGTTTTTGTTACATAATACTCAAGGCCAATTTGCCAAATAATGCCACTCAATGTTTAGAGATCACCTTTTGCCCCCACCTTTTCCTCCGCTACATCGATGACTGTATCGGCGCTGCTTCGAGCTCCCACGAGGAGGTTGAACAGTTCATCCACTTTACCAACACCTTCCACCCCGACCTCAAATTCACCTGGACCGTCTCAGACTCCTCCCTCCCCTTCCTAGACCTATCCATTTCTATCTCGGGTGACCGAATCGACACGGACATTTACTATAAACCGACCGACTCCCACAGCTACCTAGACTACACCTCCTCTAACCCTGCCCCCTGTAAAAACGCCATCCCATATTCCCAATTCCTTCGTCTCCGCCGCATCTGCTCCCAGGAGGACCAGTTCCAAAACCGTACAACCCAGATGACCTCCTTCTTCAAGGACCGCAATTTCCCCCCCCCCCTCCCCTCTCCCTCCCCGACGTAGTCGATGATGCCCTCCACTGCATCTCTACCACTTCCCGCTCCTCTGCCCTTGAGCCCCGCCCCTCCAACCGTCACCAGGACAGAACCCCACTGGTCCTCACCTACCACCCCACCAACCTCCATGTACAATGTATCATCCGCACTCATTTCCGCCACCTCCAAACGGACCCCATCACCAGGGATATATTTCCCTCCCCTCCCCCATCAGCGTTCCGAAAAGACCACTCCCTCCGTGACTCCCTCGTCAGGTCCAAACCCCCCACCAACCCGGCACCTTCCCCTGCAACCGCAAGAAATGCAAAACTTGCGCCCACACCTCCCCCCTTACTTCCCTCCAAGGCCCCAAGGAACACTTCCATATCCGCCACAAATTCACCTGCACCTCCACACACATCATCTATTGCATCCGCTGCACCTGATGTAGCCTCCTCTATATTGGGGAGTCAGGCCGCCTACTTGCGGAACATTTCAGAGAACACCTCTGGGACACCCGGACCAACCAACCCAACCACCCCGTAGCCCAACACTTTAACTCCCCCTCCCACTCCACCAAGGACATGCAGGTCCTTGGACTCCTCCATCGCCAGACCATGGCAACATGACGGTTGGAGGAAGAGCGCCTCATCTTCTGCCTGGGAACCCTCCAACCACAAGGGATGAACTCAGATTTCTCCAGTTTCCTCATTTCTCCTCCCCCCACCTTGTCTCAGTCAAATCCCTCGAACTCAGCACCTCCTTCCTAACTTGCAATCTTCTTCCTGACCTCTCCGCCCCCACCCCACTCCGGCCTATCACATTTCCCTCCTTGACCTCCCTCCACCTATCGCATTTCCAACACCTATAAGGTGTTGAAACAAAATTGGCCTTATGCACAATGAAATCTGTCTCTCAGAACACTGTCAGGGCATGAGCAGTAAAAGTCATGTTCTTCCAGGCCATTATCCTGTCCTCTCATTCGACAGCAAGAGAGAGAGAGAGAGAGAGAAGTGGGAGGATCATCAAAAGTAATTTGCCGGTCATTGTGCGTCCTGAGAGAGGAGCGGTTCAGAAGGAGAGTCCCTCAGGGTAACTTCAGCTGGTGTGGGAATTGTACCCATGTTGGTGGCAAAGGTTGGCATATAATGCTTTGCAAAAACTAGCCATGCAGCCAGCTGAATCACACTGAACTAGCAGCATACAGCAGTTAAAACCCAAATGTATGGAACCTGAATAGTTCACTCCTGTCTTTTATGAACAAGTACAGAGCAAGTGATGCAAAGGCTGACGAGATTAAGACGGCCTGTCGAAGATGTTGCACTGACAAGCATCGTTAAAACTGATACACCGTCTTAATGGTCAGAAAACCAATTGCTGGATTTCAACAGAGCCGATTTTTCCAAATGCGAAATTCTGAAATGTCTGGATTGATTGAGAGGGGCACAATTCAGAAAGTGTTGTACTGATTTTTTTTAAATGACAAAAGCACCGCTACACTCTCACAAGATGCAGCTCCGTCTTTAGTGTTGATCAGCCCTCAATGGGTCCAGATCGAATCACTAATGCCTGCAAAGAGTTCCTTCTCATTGTTTTATGTTTTATTTTCAGGCAAAAGAATTGCTTTCTCCTCCGATTTGGAAAAGGTTTGTAACATTTTATGTCTAAATAGACCACGGCTATTGCCACAGAGCGTGCAGATAGATTTATACCTTGCATCCACAGTGTAAAACATGAACTGTGGATTATTATCTGACTAATTGAAGAATACGCCATAAAATGTAGGGGCAGGAGTAGGTCATTCAGCCCTTCCAACCTAATCTCCCCGTTCAATAGCATTATCCAACTCAGTCTCCTGATCTCCATTTTCTCCCTTTAGCCCTTCAGAACTCTATCCAATTCCTTCCTGAACAACATTCCGTGTTCTGGCCCTGACTGCTTTCTGTGGCAGAGGATTCCACAGGCTCCCACTCTCTCTACGTGAAAGCATTATGCCCCATCAGTCCTACTCCATCTCCTTCAGACTGTGACGTCCTGGTTCTGTACACCCTCCTGTTCATCAGGAACCTCCTTCCTGTGTTTACCCTG
The DNA here is from genome assembly GCF_037043375.1 of Chiloscyllium plagiosum. Taxonomy (NCBI): domain Eukaryota; kingdom Metazoa; phylum Chordata; class Chondrichthyes; order Orectolobiformes; family Hemiscylliidae; genus Chiloscyllium; species Chiloscyllium plagiosum. The sequence goes on along the minus strand of NW_028270187.1, from coordinate 4,092,794 downwards.
TTTAGTCCTCTTACAATTCTAATAGATTCCCCGTCATTCTTTGAAACTGCTGTGAATATTATCATAATTAATACAGTCTCTCCCCATCCGTCTGTTCTACCATCCTAGGAATCACATGGGGAAATCTTCCCTGCAGTCCCTCCATAGTCAGAACATTCTTCCTCAGATAAGGAGACCCCAAACTGCGCACACAGTACTCCAGAATGTGGTCTCACCCTGTGCAAGTGCAGCAAGACAGCGCTGCTCCTGGTCTCGAATCCTCTCACTATGAAGGCCAACATTCCATTGACCTCATTTACCGCCTGTTGCTTCTGCAATGTTCACTTGCAGTGACTGGTGTATGAGGGGCACCTCACCTCACCCTTTCCCAAGCCATCACTATTCGGATTATATTTCACCACCCTGTTTTTGCTCTCAGTTGGGGAATCTCACGCTGATCCACAATAACCTAAATCTGTCGTGCATTGGTCCACTCATTCAACTTGTCCAAATCACACTGATGCATCTCTGCATCCTCCTTCTCAGCTCCCCATCCCTCCCAGCTTTGTGTCTGCCTTTAAACACAATGGAAAATAACCGGCAACACTTTCTCAATGGAATAGATTACTCACTGTTTCGCATTCTACTTCCAATGCCCAGAGACAAGTGAGTTTCAAAATTGGGGCAATATTAGTGTTGATGTTCCAGTTCCCTTTCGTACTTTATTACAACATCAGTGACATTGACGTTAAATACTTGCCAGTCCGTTGTCATTTGCACCCAATTGGCAGCAGCAGTGTGTACCATCCACAAGATGCACTGTAGAAAGTCAGCAAACATCCTCAGACATCACCTTCCAAATCCACAGACAATTCCACCTAGAAGGACAAGGAAAGCAGACGGGAAGACCAACCCTTGTGAGCTCCACTCTGAGCCACTCAACATCCTTTGGAAATACATCAGCCGTTCTTTCAGTGTCACTGCGTGAAAATGCTGGAATTCCCTCCCTAAGTGAATTGTGAGTTAACCTTCAGAAGTTGGGCGTACAGTGGCTCAGGAGAGCAACTGGAGACGGCAACAAATGCTGGGCCCAACCACGATGCTGCCGTCCCATAAGTAAATGGAAACAAAATCAAAATTGCCTCCGTCTATTCTGTTCCAAAGAAAGCAAGCCGTGCTTATCCAGCCTCACTTCATCACTGAAATGCTCCATCCCAGACAACATCCTGGTGAATCTCCTCTGCACCCCCCCAGTGTATCACTTCTGAGAGTGCAGAGGTTGGAATAGCACACAATGGGCTCACCAAAGTCCTGTCACACTCCAACATCACCTTCCTGCTTATATATCCATATGGCACACCACAGGAGCAGGCGGGACTTGAACCCTGCCCTTCTGGCTCAGAGGTAGGGACAGTATCACTTTGCCGCCAGATTTCTAGCTTGCAGGCCTTGAACTGCTTGATGGTGATTCCCATTTTCCTCTGAGACTCACTGCTACTTGTACTCCAACTGATCTCTCCTTCCCCTTCAGCTTCTTGCTCCCACTCGATTCCAATTTCATTCCAATATCATTCCATGGCAGGATTCGAAGACTGACCCCGATGATTATGGTATCACATACGCCACACTGAACCTCAGTGAGCCCTCGCAGGATGAAGACGGAGGGGACGGAAATGTTTACATGAATATTCCGCGGAAGTAAGAAGCAAGAAGACAGGTTTGTTGGGGGTGGGGGGGGGAGGGTTTCGGTCGATCTGATACACCGTCTGGTGAAGTGATACAATGTACCTCCTGTGTACAGATAACTAACTTCTTAACTTTATGTTGGAAACCGTGTATCACAAGGCATTTTGACTCAACTCGTTTTCTTCCGGGGAAGCTACTTTCATGTCAGTGTGACCACCAATCTGTTCTGGACCTCGCTGGGGTTTGAATTTACCAAATTATTTTGGCTGTTGGTTTTCTTTGGATATTTAATACCTGCCTCTCCTTCGCTCTCATGTACATATCTGGGAATTAAGCTTTTCATTTGGTCCACGTTTAAAGGGAGGAATGCATCATCTGTCTCCTTCTATGGATGGACAATCACATGTATGTCCCATTCTGAAAAATTTAGAACAGAAATCATCAGACGGTTCTGACAGGCGGGAGATACTAAGACAGAAATCAGGCAATTTTAGTGGTTACTTTTCAGGGTGAAAGTGTCCTGGAGCTTGCGGCTTGAAATCGCAACTTCTGGCCCCACAGAAAGAATGGACACTGAGCTGCAAACTACTGAAGATCCGGATGGGGGAAGACTGGCGGATAGGGAGTCTCCATGGAGAAGAGAACTCTCAACAATTCAATGCCGGATGCATCGGCCCAGCTTTGTGAGATTCCGTACTCCATTGTGTGAATGTATGGGGTGTCTCTCGCTGCAGATGTTTGGGAAACGCCACGATGAAGGGGGCGGGGGTATCAGACACATCCAGAGTAGCAGACTTGAACTTGGAATGGGGAAGCGTTGGCCTGGGTGGTGTTACCGGTGGACTGTTCATCCAGAGACCCCAGTAATATTCTGGGGACCCCGGTTTGAATCCCACCACGAAAGATGGTGAATTTTAAATTCAACAAAATTTTTGACTTTAAAGACTGACTGAGACTGCGAATCAATTGTCGGTAATACCCATCTGGTTCACTAATGTCCTTTAGGGAAGGAAACTGCCCTCCTTACCTGGTCAGGCCTACATGTGACTCTGGGCACACAGCAATGTGATTGATTTGTAACTGCCCTCTGGGCAATTAGGGATAGGCAGTAAATGCTGACCTATCCAGTAATGCCCTCCTCCCAGGAATAAAAGAAAAGTTGGCCTCACAGTCCGGAGGTAGGGACACTGCCACGGTACCACATAAGGGCTCTGACTGATGTAAATACAGGCTTTGTTGATGATGTAATATTTTAACACCGCCCTCGTACTGATCTGATAACTGCTGTCCATCAAGAAAGGAGCAGTGCAGGTCTGATTACAAACCGATTAACACCATCAGGGCGGCACGGTGGCACAGTGGTTAGCACTGCTGCCTCGCAGCGCCAGCAACCCGGGTTCAATTCCTGCCTCGGGCAATTGTCTGTGTGGTGTTTGCACATTCTCCCCGTGTCTGCGTGGGTTTCCTCTGGGTGCTCCGGTTTCCTCCCACAGTCCAAAGATGTGCAGGTCAGGTGAATAGGCCATGTTAGGTAAGGGGTAAATGTAAGGGTATGGGTGGTTTGCGCTTCGGCGGGTCGGTGTGGACTTGTTGGGCCGAAGGGCCTGTTTCCACACTGTAAAGTAATCTAATCTAATCTAAACAGTGTGAGGGCGGAAGGTTCTGGTCAATAGATGCAATTTCTCTTTCAATGGAACAGTAGGACTGTGTCGATGAATTGTTAAGCATTAGAGGGAGCAAAGACAGTGACTGAGTTACCGGTTTTTAATCACTGCAGTCCCTCATTCAGGTAAAGGATGTAGGGCATTGCTGGCAATGACAGATGCATGCTCCTAATCATGGAGTCATAGAGTGATATAGCAGGGAAACAGGCACTTCAGCTTAACTCATCCATGCTGACCAGGGTTCCTAAGCTGAACCAGCCCCATTTTCGTGCACTTGACCAATATTTCTCGAAACCTTTGCTATCCATGTACCTGTCCTGTAGATGCTGGGTCCATATATGCAAAAACTACTGCATGAAAATTTGCCCCTCAGGTCTCTTTTAAATCTCTCTACTGTCATCTAAAATCCATGCCCTCATTTCCACTTTCCTACCCTGGGATAAAGACCTTGACTATTCACCTTATGTATGCCCCTTATGATTGTATGAACCTCTATAGGGTCCACTCCTCAGACGCTGACCCTCCAGGGAAAAAAAATCGTCCCAGGTTCTCCAGCTTCCCCTTATCATTAAAACCCACGAACCTTGCTAACATCTTTGTAAAACTTTCCTGTACCCTTTCCAATTTAATAACAGCAGGGCGAGAGGAATTGTATGCAATACTCGAAACGTGGACTGGCCAATGTCTTGAACAGCCGTAACATGACATCCCAACTCCAGTCCTCAATTCTCTTTTCCCAATCCATCGCCATTCGGATAATAATCCACCTTCCTGTTCTTGCTCCGCAATTGGCCAAGGTCACGTCGATCCACTTTAAACTGCATCTGCCTTTGTGTTCTTTGCTTTTGTACACAATAATTCTGTATTCAGTAATGAGCAAAATTCCTGTACATAACATATTGGGAGATTTTCTTTATTAAATAGAGGTAAGCTGGTGGAATCCTGTCGATGAGGTGCGAGATAATTATCAGAGAATGAAAACCAAAAGAATTGAGAATGAGGTAACTCATAAATAAAAAAAAACCCTGCAATTGCTTGAAAGCTCAGTAGGTCTGATCGCATCTGTGGAGAGAAACCAGAGTTAATGTTTCAGGTCAAGTGACCTTTACGCAAAACTGTGTGGGCTTAAGGGGGATAGAATGTGAAGAGTTTGGGGAGACAGGAAATGAGTAGAGGGGGTTGGGAGGGCATGGAAAAGACGAAACCGGCATAGAAATGGACGGGCAGAGGAAACGGGGAAGGGAATAGAGTGGGGGCTGGGGAATGGGGAGGAGGATAGAGTGGGAGTGGTAGGGTAAACAAGAGGGGGATAGAGTGGGATAGTAGAACAGGGGAGGGAATAGACTGGGAGGCAGGGGAAACATTGAAGTTGGATAGAGTGAGGGGGCAGGGGAAACAGTGGAGCAGAATAGAGTGGGGAGCAGGGGAAAGTGGGAGGGGTATAGAGTGACTGATCAGGGGACACGGGGTTGGGAGATAGAGTAGAGAGACAGAGAGCAGTGGAGGGAAGTAAAGTGGGGACCAGGGTAACAGGGGAGGAGGATATGGCGGTGACAGCGCAAACAGGGGAGGGGGCTACAGCGTGGTGCACAGAAAACAGGGAAGGGGGACAATTTATCCCCCCCTCACTCCATCGCTCTCCACCCCATGTCCCCTCAATCTCCCGCAACTCTATTCTTCTCCCCTATTTCTCCTCACTAACCATCCTCTGAACCTTGCCCCCCCCCCACTTAATTGCCCTCTCCCATTTCCTTTCCTCTCATCTCTATCACCTTCCCATTTCTGTTGAGCCCCGCTCTACCCACTCCCGTTTCCCCTAAACCCCACTCTATCCTCTATTTGTGTTCAGCACAGTAGCTCAATGGTTCGCACTGCTGCCGTACAGCGTCAGGGACCCGGATTGAACCTGTTGAATGTGGGATGGGAGGAGATCAGGATGAAAGGGGTTATTCCTGCTCCTATTTGTGATGTGTCTATAAGTTGTTGCGGCCAGGTGAGGTAACTTTACACAGAAATAACATTCCTGTTGCACATCACCTTGGCGTTGTGGCTGTGAAGGAGAGAATATGGGAATTCCGTTGGGTGGCGTGCACACACCCACAACACCCACCAGGTTAACCCGTGACTGGGAAGCAGATTGGTGACATTACCCACCGCCATTTCCACACCGAGCTGCCTCACATCACACGATGCCTTTAGAGGTCAGCTTAGCCCGGACGTCGGTCACATATTTTCCAGCACGTCGGTTCCTGTCAGGGGAGGAGCTCACTCAGATGAATCAAAGCAGAGGTCGATCAGTCAAGATTGAAAGGTCACTCAAAACTGTCAGGGACAGAGGCATTGGGCTGAAGGGCCTCCTTCTGTGCTTTCCCTTCTCTATTACTCCAAAGGCCAAATCCTTAGTAACCACGAGAATGTGGCCATCAACTCAATTCAATTCATGTTAAAAAAGATCACTTTTTTTTTTAACATTCGCTCATGTGGTGTGGGCAATACTGACTGGATTAGCGTTTATTTCCCCCCATTCCGAATTGCCCCAGAGGACAGTTAAGAGTCAATGGCAGGAAGTTGTAGAAATCGACAGCACAGAAAAAAAGTCCATCAGTACATCGTGTCTGTGCTGGTCACAAGTAACCACCTCACTATTGTCTAATCCCATTTTCCCAGCACTTGGCACATAGCCTAGCTATCACGAGTGCACACCTACAAAACCTGCTTCAAGTTTATGAGGGTTTCGGTAAGGTGGGAGGGGAGAGATACAATAGAGTCCTGTGGTGCAATTTTTCACACAAAGGGTGTTGAGTGTCTGGAGGTAGTGAAGGAAGCGAGTACAGTTTGTAATTTCAGAAACATCTAAGCAGGTACATAGATAGGATTGGTATGGAAGGATACGGATCAAACACAAACACATGGGACTAGTTTTAATTATGAAAACTGGGCGCCACTGATATGTTGGCCCAGATGGACTGTTTCCATACTGTAGAAATGTATCACACTTCACGCACACTACACACTCACACAAACGCTACCGTCTCACACACGCTGTCTCTCTCACACAAACTCTGTCTCTCTCACTCACACACTTTTTCCTCTCTCCCACACCTTTCCTCTCACCCTCACACGCTTACTCTCATCAACTCTCTGTCCCTTTCACTCACTCACACTCTCACACTGTGTCTCACGCACTCACTCTTTCACACAGACACTCTCTCTCGCACTCAATCTCGCTCACACACTATTTGAAACACACTCTATCACTCTGTCTCACACATACTCCCTCACACACGCACTCTGTCTCACACGCTCTCTCACACACATAAACACTCTGCCTCAAACTGTCTCTCTCTCTCTCACACACACACACACACAGACCCTCTCTCAGAGGTCTGTGGTCTTTCTCACACCACTCTTTCTCGCACACTCTCTCTCACACGCATCCTATTCATTCACAAAGGCATTTCAAATCTTTTATCAGAAACAAGCCAGCTGGAGATACAACTACTGGAAATGAGGGTGAAAATTGACTTGCTGTGCAGTCAACCGTTAAACTGCCCAGGTACAGAAAACAGAGGGCTAAAGTAACAAATAGATAAGTTGCAAAGAGTGTGATGAACAGATTAGCAAAACTTTTGACAAGTCAACAGAAAAGGGAAGAGCAAATGTTTGTTTTAAACATAAATAGAAAAGGAGAACTGAATCGAGGCGGGGCAGATTAGGGACAGAAAGTGGGGACAGCTAATGCAGATTTGTGGTGAATGCTGATTTTACAGAGGGGAGGAAATAGATTATCTTGTTCCTCAGGGAGAAGATATTGCTCACTGCGTAGGATTAACATAAGAGCTGCCCACTGGAGATCCCAAATCATACCGTGACACTCTGCCATGCTGTCTGATGTTGTGGTACATGAGGAACACCTTCAAAGGCACGGAGATTCTTTGAGGTCCTCAAGCAGTTGAGAAAACTAGTTCTTACGATCCAGATGTTGGTTGGTTTCCAGAGGCTGAAGCAACTTCTGACAAAGTTGAAAGACACTCCCATGGAGAATGTCCTTATCAGAGGGATCGGGAAGATATTGTCAGTGAACAACAGACAACAGCACTACTGCTCAGCTGGTCATAGGGAATGGTGGATAAGCAGCCTTTACGTCAGAGGGAATAGTGGATAAAGGTTCGGTAGTTTTGCTTAAAGACTATACTGGTCAGACTACAGCTGGGAGACTGAATAGTTTTGGGGATTCCTATCTGAAAGATAGACCTGGGCATTGGAGGCAATCCAGAGAGGTTTCACTCAGCTGATCCGGGGTATGGAGGGACTGTCTGACAAGGAAAGTTTGGGTAGATTGGGCCTGTCCTCATTGGAGCTTAGAAGAATGAGTGGTGACCTTATTGAAAGTTCTTACAGGGATTTGACAGGAGAGAGGTTGTTTTCCCTTGTGGGGGGGAGCATGGGACCAGAGGGGTATTATCTAAGAATAAGGAAGTAGTCGACGATTGAAGACGGAGATAAGGAGGAATTTGTTCGTTTAGAAGGGATTGAATCTGTGAAATTCTTTTCCACAGAGGGCTGTCAAGGCTGGGTCTTTCAGGATATTCAAGGCTGCGATAGAGAGAGCTTTTTAATCAAAAAGGGAATCGAGGGTGAAAGGGGAAAGGTGGCGAAGTGGAGTTGAGGTTGATCAGATCAGTCACAATCTCTTTGAAAGGCAGAACAGACTCGATGGGCTGAATGGCCTACTCCTAGTCCTATAATTGTATGGACTCCATTCCCATAAAATGTAGTTACGTAATCCTGTGTTTCTATTCTGACAGAGTGATGCAAAGTTATTTTGAAATGTGTCACCCCCGTCTTTCTTCTTTGCTGGAACAGCAGTGGACACACTTTCACCAGGAGTGTGAAACAAAGAATACACTTTTTCTCAGGTTCCAAAAGCAACATATTGCCGTATTCTCGAGATTTGAAACCAACGTAGAGAGCACTGGAGAAACTCGGCAGCTCTGGTGGCATCTCTGAAGAGAGAGAGGGGGAGAGAAATCAGAGTTATCTAATCGTTTATAAAAGATTTGCAACATTTGTGCAGAGAGAGAGAGAGAGAGAGAATTTCATTTTGAGTCTGTTGACTCATATCAATCCTCTTGCCTTGCTGGCAAGTGTTTCTGTCAGATAAGGAGCTCGCTGTCAACTGCTGAGGCTTACTTCCCTTTTCAGTTGCAGGCAGTCCATTAAACTTGTCTCTGGGTGGTTAGTATCAGTTCCTGTTCTCTCTAACCCAAGGTCATCCCACAGACGCCGCTAGAGTTTCCCTGTGACCCCACAGCTGATGATTCAGAGCTGCAGACGGATCTGCAGAAGCCAGAGCCTGATCTCCCCCTTTGGATTGTCTCCCTGGTTCCTGGGGTGGGAGATGTGGCGCTCAATCCCTCCAGGTTCATGTACCCTTTGGAAAGGCTGTGCACACGTCAGACATGTTTGTTCAGCTTATTGATGGGAGAGAAAGGAGAGGGAAAACTGGAGGCAATTCACTGTCTTTGAAGAATGGATTGGAGAGATTGATCCTGGTGAGAAGTCCTCCAGGGAATGAAATAAAAATGCCTGAGATGCGACAGGAAGGATGTTATTAAACTGGAAAGGATGCAGAAAAGATTGACAAGGACTGGAGAATTTGAGTTGCGGGTAGAGGCTGGATAGACTGGGACTTCTTAACACTGGAGTGTAAGAGGCTGAGGGGTAATCTTTTAAAAGTTTCTAAGATCATGAGGGACATCGATAGGGTGAATAGCCAAAGCCTTTACCCCAGGGGAGGCGAGTGCAAAGCTAGAGGGCATAGGTTTAAGGTGAGCTGGGAAAGATTGATAAGGGATCTGAGGGGTACCTTGTTTCTCACAAATGGTCGTGCATTTTTGGAATGAGCTGCCAGAGGAAGTGATAGCGATAGCTGAAATTACACCATTTACAAGACATTTATACTGGATTGTATTGGATTGAATCAGACAGGTTGAGCAGGATAGGGCCCACTCGCAGGCAAATGGGGCTAGTTCAGTTTGGGAAACGTGGTCAGCATGGATGAGTTGGGCCGAAGAGTCTATTTCTGTGGTGTATGACTCTATGTTTGCTGAGCTCCCTTTATTCGCCGCAGTTAAAGGGAGAAGATTGTGGGAAAAGGGGGAGGTGGAGAGAAACCAGTTTGTAACCCACTCAGGGAGACGGATAGTCACAGATTACAAGTATCCACTGCTGCTAGGTGGACCGAGTAACCTCATTCCCTGCTCAATGAAGCCAGACGCCCATTTATTTCCTTCATTCAGGAAGGCCAGAGGAGAAATTATTTGCCTCCCTGAAGTATTTACCCTGCCAGAAAGAGAGAGAGAGGTCGACTTTGTGTTTGGAGGTGTTTGGAGTTGCCTGCTTGTTTTCTGTAAGTGGTTGTTATATGTTATTATCTAAATGAAATTGTATGTGTTTGTCTCTAGGATTAATGAGATGCCAATGCAATGCTATTAGGAGGAGCAAAAACAATTCAAATTGGTTTGTGTGTTCGAGCTTGCACTTAAAATATTTGTAAGAGGATGGGGTGAGACAGATAGAAAAAGAGAGAGAGAGAGGGGGGCGGGATTGAGGGAGGGGAGAGAAAGAGTGTGGGGGCAGGATTGAGAGAGGGAGAGAAAGAGCGTGGGGGCAGGATTGAGGGAGGGGAGAGAAAGAGTGTGGGGGCAGGATTGAGAAAGGGAGAGAAAGAGTGTGGGGGCAGGATTGAGAAAGGGAGAGAAAGAGTGTGGGGGCAAGATTGAGAGTGAGAGAGAAAGAGAGAGAGAAAGAGAGAGAAGGAGAGAGAGAAAGAGTGACAGAGAAAGAGAGAGATAAAGAGAGAGAGAGATAGAAAGAGATAGATAGATTGATAAAGAGATATCTGGCCCTGACTGCTTTCTGTGGCAGATAATTCTACAGGCTCCCCACTCTCTGGGTGAAATCATTTCTCCCCATCTCAGTGCTGCCCCATCGCCTTTAGACTGTGACCCCTTGATTCTGGTCATCTCCACCCAGTGATTGGGAACATCATTTAGTGTTGTCAGGTCCAGTCTGGATGTGTCGATGGGCCTCTCCTTTACTGTCAGAGTCTATTGCATTAAAGTGTACATTCCTTATAAGGTACTGTCTCCCAGATTTCTATATTGCCTATATCCAAAACTAAAAGGCATCACTTTAGGGTGAGAGGGCAAAGGGTTAAAAAATACATGAGGGGAGAACTTTTTCAACAGAGGATAGTGCATATGAGGAACAAGCTGCTGGAGGAAGTGGTAGAGACAGATACAATTATGACATTTGAAACCTATTTGGACAGAGACATGGAATAAAATGGTTTAGAGGGATACGGGCCAAACTGCAGGCAGATGAGACTACTTTAATTTGGGAAACCTGGTTGGCATGGACAAGTTGGGCCTAAGGGTCTGTTTCTGTGCTGGATGATCCTATGACTTCATTGTGAGATACCCTGAGCTCTCCATCTGAGCAGATTGAACAGACATCTTCATTCAAAGAAGCTGTGTACCCAGGACCCTTCCCTTCCACTTTTCAGTTAAACTCTCCCACTTCCTCTCTATTCTCCTTTGTAAAGTACTGTGCAGTTCCATTCTGGCATTCTAGTCTCAGCTTTCGATTTGGACATCAGAGCTGTGGCGCCCCTGAAACAGACTGCATCATTTTCTCACGGGCTGTGGTGCTTCCAATGCAAATGTACAAACTCAAGGTAAAAACAAACGGTGTATCCCTTTGATAATCAGAAATGCTGCCCCAAAACCCGTGGCTGAAGGATTTCAAACAACAGATTCCTCTTTCAGCAAATGACACATGATCGCACGGGTATGTACATCGTCTCACAGAGTTTAAAATCGATAATGAGAACTTTTGTAGGCAGGACGGCCAATTCTCTCTCGTTTCTTTTAACAGTAAGAAGGGTTTCACATCTGGAGGTACACGGTACATTTAAAATGTCACGTTGCACGATTTACATACAAAGGGAGAGAGATGTTTGGAACTCTGGCCAACAAACCACAGTGGAGGCTGGATGAAATGTTGGTTTTCAATCTGAGAGAAATGCTGTTTGCAAAGGTATTAACAGGAGAGGGGCCAAAGGCATGTCTGTGTAGTTAGACCACAGAGCAGCCATTGAATGGCAGATCACGCTTGATGGTGTCACGTTGACTCGGTGGTTAGCACTGCTGTCTCACAGCTCCAGGGACGCGGGTTCAATCCCAGCCTTGGGCGATGGTCTGTGTGGAATTTGCACATTCTCCCCGTGTCTGAGTGGGTTTGCTCCTGGCGCTCCGGTTTCCTCCCACAACCCAAAGATGTGCAGGTTAGGTGGGTTAGCCATGAAATCGCCCATAGTTTTCAGAGATGTGTCTGTTAGTTGGATTTTCTATGGGAAATGCAAGGTTACAGGAATAGGGTAGGGTGGTTGGTGTGCTTATGTTGTCCTTCAGAGGGTTGCAATGGACTTGATGGGCCGAATGGCTTGCTTCTACACTGGATGGATTGTGTGTCCCTACGAATTCTCAGAGTTGAGGCTTTATTGTGTTTGCTATTGGCAATATCCCTCAGTACTCAGACATTGTGGAAATTCTCCACTCTTGTCCATGGAATGTCATAAATACATAAGGGTGAGAAACAGGGGGGCATTCCGCCCATTAGGAGCCTGCTCCCCTATTTCATACAATCGCAGCTGATTCCATCTCGGCCTCAACTCTATTTCCTGCCCTCGCTTCCTTTAACCTGTCACTGGTTAAAAATCTATATCGTCCTTCAGTGTCCCTGTATTCCCCACAAACTCTGGGGAGGGAATATTCCCACAGATTACTGCACCCCCTTTGAGAGAACCCATTCCTCCCCATCTCTGTTCTCACTCTGTCCTATCCCCTGCTCCTGAAACGATAACCTCTCGCTCTAGATTGTCCCACATGAGGAAACATCCTCTCTCCATCTCCTTTACCAATCCCCCCTTTAGCATCCTATATCTCTTAGATCTCCTCTCATTCGTCTAAACTCCAGCGGGTTTCGGCCCAAACTGCTCAATTACTCTTCCTAAAATAAATCTTTGGACTCACTCAGTACTTTTGGCTCCAGTGATGTTGGGATTGGGTGTGGGTGAAGGCTATTTGAATTATAATTACGCTCGATCAGCTCCGATTCCTGCCTCAGGCAGAAGTTGGGTTTGGTGTAGCTTGGAAAACTGCTTTGGAATGCCAACAGCGAGCATTCATTTCCACCACCAGCTGAGGTCACCAGGACGATTCTCCTTCTCAACCTCTCCCCTCGCCTGAGGAGTGGTGACTCCTCAGGTTAAAACACCATCCAGTCATCTCTCTTTAACGAGAGAACAACCCTAATGATCTGGTTAGACTGTTGTGAGTTTACAACGATCTGAAACGGCAATGTTCCAATGGCATGTTCCCTTTTAAACTTTAAAAAGCGACAGAAAGCTGTATTTTGTACCAGGTGTTACTGCGAATGTCGATCTCAATGACCATGACACTCCCCTGCCGTGGTAGAATAACCACGGGGAGGGGGGGGGAGAGAAAGAGCAATAGAGAGAGAGAGAGAGAGAAACAGAATTAACGCCACAGCTCATAAACACAGAGAGTACCAGAGAAACCCAGCAGGTCTACCAGCATCTACGGAGAGAGAGGAACACATTTAACATTGCAGGTTAGAAACACAGAAATTACTGGAGGAACTCAGCAGGTCGAGCAACATCTGTGGAGAGAGAGAGAGAAACAGTTAGCATTACAGGTTATAAACACAGAAAATGCTGAAGAAACTCCGCAGGTTTCACAACATCTTTGGAGGGAGAGAGAGAGAGAGAGAGAAACAGAGTTAACTTTACAGGTTATAAACACAGAAAGTATAGGAGGAACGTAATAGGTCGGAACGTAAAGAAGTCAGCTCCCCATCACCTTCTCAAGGGGGCAACCAGGGAAGGGAACAATAAATGATGTTTATTGTGAGAGAGAGAGACAGAAACAGCGTCAACATGTCGAGTCCTGGAACCGTTTCTCAGTGTTGACTTTTAACTGCCCTTTGAAATGGCTGAGCTTTGAAATCCATCGTGCTAAATTATCAACAATGTAATGAAACTGGACGGATCACCCAGTATCAACCTAGAAACGGGAAAAGATCTGTTGACCCTGCAGAGACCTCCTCACTAACATCTGGGGGCTACTGCCAAAATTGGGAAGGTCATCGTCATACTCACTGAATAATACCTTACAGACAATGTCCCAGACACCACCATCACCATCCTTGGGTATGTCCTGTCCCGCAGTGGGACACACCCAGCAGAGGTGGCTGCACAATGGGATACAGTCCGGAGGGGGTTACACGGCGAGTCCTCAACATTGACTCTGGACAACATGAGGTCTCATGGCTTCAGGTTAAACTTGGACAAGGAAACCTCCTGCTGAATGCCACATATCGTCCTCCCTCAGCTGATGAATCGGTATTCCTCCATGATAAATAACAATTCGAGGAATTTCTAAGGATGGCAAGGGCACAAAATCTAACCTGGGTGGAGGATTTCAGTGTCCACCACCAAGAGTGGTTCGGCAGAGTCGATTGGGTCTGAAAGTGCATAGCTGCTAGACTGGGTCTGCAGCAGGTGGCGTGGGAACCAACAAGAGGGAATAACAACGTGACCTCATCCTTACCAACCTGCCAGCTGTAGATGCATCTGCCCCTGTTCACATCGGTAAGAGTGACCCCTGCACAGTCCTTGTGGAAATGGAGTCCCATTGAAGATCATTTCTGCTTATGGGACCTGGGCATCACTGGCTGGGCACATCATTTATTGTTCCCTTCCCTGGTTGCCCCCTTGAGAAGGTGATGGGGAGCTGACTTCTTTAACCACCGCAGTCCACATGCTGTAGGTAGACCCACAATGCCCCAAAGAGGGAATTCCATGATTTTGAACCAGCAAAACTGAAACAGCAGCTGATGCATTTCCAAGTCAGGATGATGAGTGGCTCAGAGGGGTATTTGCAGGGGATGGTGTTCCCATGTATCTGTATACTGTGTCCTTCTGGATGGAAGTTGCTATTGGTTTGGAAGATGCTGTCTCAGGATCTTGGGTGAATTTCTGCAGTACACCTTGTCAATGGTACACACTGTTGCTACTGACTGTCAATGGAGGAGGGAATGGTACGGGAACTGCTTTTTCCCTGGATGGTGTCGAGCATCTTGAATGTTGTTGGAGCTGCACCCATCCAGGCTAGTGGGGAGTATTCCTTCTCCTGGCTCCTGAGTTGTGCCTTGTCAATGGTGGACAGGCTTTAGGGAGGAGAAACATTGATTAATCGACCAACTGGAGATTTTGCATCAGACAGTAAAATCAAAGGCATGAACTGTGATGAAGAGTGAAAGGTTTCAATTGAAGTTTCACTCATTAGAAATGACTGTTATTGTTGTTCTGCAGGCCAATCTGCAGAGGTCGTCATAACTAATCCCAGGGATGGTGTCAGCAAAGTGGTTCACTCTAAAGTGTCAGTGCAACAACAGATTTATAAAGGCATCTTGGTGGATGAACAACTTTACAATGTGAAATCTTATGACTTTAGCCGAAGATTAGATTACTTACAGTGTGGAAACAGGCCCTTTGGCCCAACAAGTCCACACCGACGCTCTGAAGAGCAACCCACCCAGACCCATTCCCCTACATTTATCCCCTTCACCTAACACTACGGGCAATTTAGTATGGCCAATTCACCTGACCTGCACATTTTTGGACTGTGGGAGGAAACCGGAGCACCCGGAGGAAACCCACGCAGACACGGGGAGAATGTGCAAACTCCACACAGACAGTTGCCTGAGGTGGGAATTGAACCCGGGTCTCTGGCGCTGTGAGGCAGAAAAACTGAGGGCTTGCACAAGTGACAAATTGGGAACCTCTTTACACAAAGTGAACCTTTGGAAGTGGTGGCCATTGGTCCGTCAACATTGAGTGTTGATGTCGTACTCTGTGTTGAACAACATTCCTTTTTGCAGAGAGACCACACGATATATCTTACTGCACACTTTTCTATTCATCGAGTCACAAGGGGCACAGCAATGCACTGAGGAGTTCCATCCCACTTCCCAAGAAAGGGAATTTTAATGTTGACTATCAGGACCAAAAGAAATCAGAAAAGAGTAGGCCATTCGGCCCCTTGATCCTGTCCACTTTTCAGTCAGTTACACAACTGATCTGTGACCGAGTTTCAGAACCTAACTGCTCCAGGTAGATTTATCTATTTTGCTGACTAGACTGGGCCTCACCGTAAACTGGGACACATCCCAAACTGAGTCCCACCCTAAATTGGGCCACATCCCAAACTGAGCTTCATTATAAACTGGGCCACATCCCAAACTGGGCCTCAGCCTAAACTGGGCCATGTCCCAAACTGGTACTTCCCTCAACTTGGCCACATCCTAAACTAGTCCACACCTGAAACTGAGCCACATCCCAAACCGGGACTCACCCTAAACTGGGCCACATCCCAGACTGGGCCTCACACTGAACTAGAGTCAAGATTAGAGTGGTGCTGGCAAAGCTCAGCAGGTCAGGCAGCATCTGAGGAGCAGGAAATTCAATGTTTCAGGCAAAAGCCCTTCATCAGGAATGAGGAGTGTCATTCCTGATGAAGAGTTTTTTTTTGCACGAAACGTTGATATTGCTACTCCTCGGATACTGACTGACATGCTGTGCTTTTCCAGCACCACTCTAACCTTGACTCTCATCTCCAGCAACTGCAGTACCCACTCCTGCCTCACACTAGACTAGGCCATATCTGAAAATGGGCCTCATCCTAAACTGGGCCACATCCCAAAATGGGCCTCACCCACACTGGACCACATCCCAAATTGGACCTTACCCTAAACTGGGCAACATTCCAAATGGAGTCTCATCCTAAACTGGACCACATTTCAAAATGTGCCTCACCCTAATCAGAGCCAGATCCCAAGAGGGCCTCAAACTAAACTGGGCCACATTCTATAGTGGGCCTCAAACTAAACTGGGCCACATCCCCAACTGGGCCTCACCCCTCAACAGGGCCACATCCCAAACTGGGCCTCACCCTGAACTAGACCACATCTCAAACTGAGCATCATCATAAACTGGGCCACATTCCAAACTTGGCCTCACACTAAGGTGAGCCTCACACTAAATTTTTTCAGATTGTCAACTAGGCCCTATCGTAAAGTGGGACACATCGTACATTGCACTTCATCCTAAACTGGGCCTCATTCTAAACTTGGCCAGATCTCACACCAGGTCTTATCCTAAATTGTGCCAGATATTACACTGAGCCTCACCCTAAACTGGGCCTCATTGTAAGCTGAGTACCATCCTAAATTAAGCCTCATCCTAGACTGGTGCTGATCCTAAACTGGGACTCAAAATTAACCTTGCCACATCCTAAACTAGTCCTCATCACAAACTAGGAGAAAGTGAGGACTGCAGATGCTGGAGATCAGAGATTAAAAATGTGTTGCTGGAAAAGCGCAGCAGGTCAGGCAGCATCAAAAGAAGCAGGAGAATCGACATTTCAGGCATAAGCCCTTCTTCAGGAATGAGGCGGGTGTGCCAAGCAGGCTAAGATAAAAGGGAGGGAGGAGGGACTTGGGGGAGGGGCATTGGGAATGCGATAGGTGGAAGGAGGTTAAGGTGAAGGTGATAGGCCGGAGAGGGGGGTGGGGGCGGAGAGGTCGGGAAGAAGATTGCAGGTCAAGCAGGCTGAGGGTTGGGACTGAGAAAAGTTGGGGAGAGGGGAAATGAGGAAGCTGGATAAATCTGCATTCATCCCTTGTGGTTGGAGGGTTCCTAGGCGGAAGATGAGGTGCTCTTCCTCCAGGCATCGTGTTGCCATGGTCTGGCGATGGCGACCTTGTCTTAAACTGGGCCTCATCCTAAACTGGGCATTACCCTAATCTGGGCCTCATTCTAAACTAGGCTACATTCCAAACCGGGCCTCACCTTAAATTGAGTCACATCCCAAACTGGACCACACCTTTAACTGGGCCTCATCCCAAACTGGGCCTCAAACTAAACTAGTCACATCCTAAAGTGGGCTGCCCCCTAAACTGGGCTATACCCCGAACTGGGATTCACCCTTAACTGAGCCACTTCCCAAATTGGGCCTTACACTAAACAAAGCCACACACCCAAAGTGGGCCGCAAGCTAAACTGGGCTATATCCCAAACTGGGCCGCACCCTAAACTGAGCCACATCCCAAAATGAGCCTCACCATAAACTAGGCAACATTCCAGTCTGGGCCTCAAACTAAACAGGGCCTCAACACAAATTCGGTCTCACAATAAACTAGGCTATGTCCCAAAGTGTGCCTCACCCTAAACTGGACCACATCCCAAACTGGGACTCAACATAAGTTGGGTCACGTCCCAAACTGGGTCTCATCCTAAACTACCAAATCCCAAACTGGGTCTCACACTAATTTGGGCTGCATCACAAATTGGGCCTCATCCTAAACTGGGCCTCACCTGATTTAGGCCACATCCCAAAATGGGCCTCACCCTAAACAGGTTCACATCGGAAATTGGGCCTCAACCTAAACTAGGCCACATCCCAAAATGGGCATCACCTGAACTAAGCCACATCCCAAACTGGGCCTCACTCTTAACTGGGTCACATTCCAAACTGGGCCGAACTCTATGGTGAGCCTCATCCAGAGTTTCTTCATGTTGCAAACTTGGCCCCATTGTAAAGTGGGCCCCATCGTAAACTGGATCTCATTCTAAACTGGGCCTCATTTTTAACTAGGCCATATATTACACTGGGCCTCATCCAAAATTGGGTCTCATCCCAAAGTGGGCCTCATCCTAAACTAGACATCATCGTAAACTGGGCCACATCCGAAACTGAGCCTCACCCTGAACTAGGCCACATCCAACACTGGGCCACAGACTGAATATGTCTTTGTTCCAAACTGGGCATAACCCTAAGCTGAGCCACATCCCCAACTAGGCCTCACATTAAACAGGGCCACATTCCAAACTGGGCCTCACCCATGACTGCGACATATCTCAAACTGGGCCTTACCCTAAACTGGGCCACATCCCACGTGGGCCTCAACCTAAACTTGGCCACATCCCAAACTGAGCCTCAGCCTAAATTGTGCCATATTCCAAACTGGGCTTCTTCCCAAACAGGACAAAATTCCAAACTGGGCCTTACCCTGAAATAGGCCATGTACCAAACTTGGACTCACACTAAACTGGATCTCATCCCAAACTGGATCTCTTCCTATACTGGGCCTTACTCTAAACTAGGCCAGAAGTCCCACTGGGAATCATCCTACAGTGGGCCAGATATTACCCTGTGCCTCATCCTAAACTGGACCTCATTCTTTGCTGGGTGTCATCATAAATTGAGCCACATGCTAGACTGGGCCACATCTCAAACTGAGCCACATCCTAAGTTAGGCCACATCCCAAACTGGGGATCACCCTAAACTGGGCCACATCCCAAATTGGGCCCCACACTAACTGTGCCACAATGCAAACTGAGCCACAACCTAAACTGTGCCACATCCCAATCTGGACCTCACCCTAATCTGGGCCGCATCCCAAACTGGTCCTTACCCTAAATTGGGCCAAGTCACAAAATGGGCCTCACCCTAACCTGGGATATATCACAAACTCAGCCTCAACCTGAACAATGCCACATTGCAAACTGGGCCTTACCTTTTAACTGGGCCATTTCCCAACTTGGCCTCACCCTCAACTGGGCCACTACCCAATGTGGGCCTCACCTTAAACTGGGCCACATCACAATTGAGCATCAAGCTAAATGGCATTACTTGAAGATGAAACACACCCTACTTTTTTCAGATCATAAACGTGGCCACATCGATCCATTGTACACTGGAACTCATCCTAAACTGGACCTTTTAATATACTGGGCCTTATTCTAAACTAGGCAAGAAGTCCCACGGGGAATCATCCTAAACTGGGCCAGATATTGTACTGGACCTCATCCTAAACTGGCCCTCATTCTTTGCTAGGTGTCATCATAAATTGAGCCACATCCTAAACTAGGCCACATCCCAAACTGGGAATGACAAAACTGGGCCAATTCCCAAACTGGACCTCAAACTAAACTGGGATATTCCATAAACCTAGTTACATCCTAAATTGGGCCTCATCCACAACTGTGACTTATCCAAAACTAGGGCTCATCGCAAACTGGACCTCATCTTAAACTGGGCCTCATCTTAAACTGGTCCCTATCCTAAACTGGGCCCTATTCAAATATGGAATACATCCTAAACTGGGCCTCATTCTAAACTGTGATAACATCCTAAACTTGGAGACATTTTATACTCGGCCACATTCCAAACTAGGCCTCATCCTAAATTGTCAAAAGTATTGTGCTGCAAAAGCATAGCCATTCAAGCAGCATCTGAGGAGCAGCAGAGTATACCTTTCGATGGGGGTCATGTCCTATACTTGTATTCATCAGAAACTGGGCTTCAGCTTAAACTGGGCCACATTTGAAACTGAGCCTCATCCTGAACTAGGTCACATCTGAAACTGGTCCGCACTCTGAACTAGGCCATATCCTAAACTGGGCCTCACCGTAAACTGGGCCACATTCCAAATTGGGCGTCACTCTAAGGTGAGCCTCACCCTAAGTGTTTTCAGATTATAAACATGGCCCATCGTAAAGTGGGCCCCATCATAAACTGGACCTCATCATAAACTCAGCCTCATTTTAATCGAGGCCAGATGTCACACTGGGCTTTATCCTAAATTTGGCCAGATATTTCACTGGGCCTCATCCCAAACTGGGCGTCAACTTAAACTGGGCCTCATCCTAAACTTGGCCTTAGCCAAACCTCGGTCACATTCCCAAACTGGACCTCACACTATACGGAGCCGCAGCCTAAACTGCGCATCATCCTAAACTGAGACACATCCCAAACCGGACATCACCATAAAATTGGCAATATCCAAAACTGGGCCTTAGCCTGAACTAGTCTTTATTCCAAACTGGGTATAAACCTAAGCTGTGTGACATCTGAAACTTGGCCTCCCCCTAAACTGTGCTACATTCCAAACTAGGCCTCACTCTGTACTGTACCACATACCAAACTTGGCATAACCCTAAACTGGACCACATCTCAAACTGGGTCTCACCCTTAAATGTACCACAATCCAAATTGAGCCTCAACTTAACCTGTGCCACATCCCAATCTGGGCCAAACCCTAAACTGGGCCGCATCACAAACTGGTCCTTACCCTAAACTGGGCCGCATCACAAATTGGGCCTCATCCTATCCTGGGCCACATCACAAAGTCAGCCTCAACCTAAACAATGCCCCATTGCAAACTGGGCCTTAACTTAAACTGGGCCATTGCCCAACTGGGCCTCACACAGAACAGGGCCACAACGGAATGTGGGTCTCAGCCTATACTGGGCCACGTCCCAAACTGGGCATCACCCTAAATGGGAACACATTCCAAACTGGCCATCACCCTGTACTAGGTCACATCCCAAACTGAGCATCACCTTAAACTGGACTACTTCCCAATCTGGTCCTCAGCCTGAGCTGGGCCACATTTCAAACTGGGCAGCACCATAAGCTAGGCCTTATCCCAAAGTGGGCCTCACCATAAACTGGACCATATTCCAACCTGGGCGACACACTACACTGGACCACACCCCAAAATGGGCAACACCGTAATCACCGTAAGCCTCACCCTGAACTAGGCCACATCCCAAACCGAGCCTCAACCTAAATTTTGCCAAATCGCAAACTGGGCTTTACCCCAAACTCGGCAAAATCCTAAACTGGGTCTTACCCTCAACTAGACCATGCACCAAAGTTGGACTCACCCTAAACTGGGACACAATCCAAACTGGGCGTAACTTGAAGATGAGCCTCACCCTATTTTTTTCAGATCGTAAACTTGGCCACATCGCTCCATTGTATACTGGACCTCATCCTAAACTGTACCTCTTCCTATACTGGGCCTTATTCTAAACTAGGCCAGAAGTCCCACTGGGAATCATCCAAAACTGGGCCAGATATTACACTGGGCCTCATCCTAAACTGGGCCTCATTCTTTGCTAAGTGTCATCATACATTGAGCCTCATGCTAGACTGGGCTACATCTCAAACTGAGCCACACCCTAAACTAGGCCACATCCCAAACTGGGAATCACCCTAAACTGGGTCACATCCCAAACTGAGCCTCACCCTCACTGTGCCACAATACAAACTGAGCCACAACCTAAACGGTGCCACATCCCAATCTGGACCTCACCCTAAACTGGGCCACATCCCAAACTGGGCTTATCTCACTTTAACTCTAAGGTGAGCCTCAACCAAAGTTTTTACACATTGGAAACGTGGCCCCATCATACACTGGACCTCATCCTAAACTGGACCTCATCCTAAACTAGGTGTCAATCCTAGCTAGGCCAGATCTCACTGGGAATCATCTTAAACTTGGCCATATATTACACTGGTCCTCATCCTGAACTGGGCTTCATTCTCAGCTGGGTGACATCCCTAAACTGAGCCTCATCCTAGACTGTGCCCCTTCCTAAAATGGGACTCAACATTATCCTTGCCACAACCAAAATTCGGGCTTATTCAAAAGTCTAGACCTCATTTAAACTGGGCTCATCCTAAACTGCACTTCAGCCTAAACTGGGCTACATCCAAATCTGAGCCTCATCCTGAACTCGGCCACATCCAAAACTGGGACTCAGACTGTGTGTGTCTTTTTCCAAATTGGGCATAATCCTAAACTGGGCCACATCTCAAACTGGGCCTCACACTAAACTGGGCCACAACCCAAACTAGGCCGTACAATAAACTGTGCCACATCCTAAAGTTAGCATCACCCTAAACAGGGGCCACATCCCAAACTAGGCATCACCATAAAATTGGCAACATCCAAAACTGGGCCTCAGCCAGAACTGCTCTTTATTCCAAACTGCATGTAAACCTAAGCTGGGTGACATCTCAAACTCGGCCTCTCCCTAAACTGGGCCACATTCCAAACTGGGTCTCGCCCTATACTATGCCACATACCAAACTTGGCATAACCCTAAACTGGCGCACATCTCAAACTGGGCCTCACTGTGGCACAATCCAAACTGAGCCTCAACCTAAACTATGCCACATCCCAATCTGTGCCTCACCCTAAATTGGGCCGCATCCAAACTGGTCCCTACCCTAAATGGGGCCACATCACAAATTGGGCCTCACCCTATTGTGGGCCACACCACAAAGTCAGCCTAAACCTAAACAAGGCTACATTGCAAACTCAGCCTTACCTTAACTGGGCCATTTCACAACTAGGCCTCACCCTGAACTGGGCCACAACCCAATGTGGGCCTCACCCTAAACTGGGCCACATTCCAACTGAGCATCAAGCTAAACTGGGTTACATCTCAAAGTGGGCATCATCCTAAACTGGGCCACATCCCAAACTGGGCATCATCCTATACTGGGCCACATCACAAACAGAGCATCACCTTAAACTGGGCTACTTCCCAAACTGGACCTCAGCCTGAACTGGGCCACATTTCAAACTGGGCAGCACCATAATCTAGGCCTCATCCCAAATTGGGCCTCATCCTAAAGTGGACCACTTTCCAACCTGGGCGACACACTACACTGGGCCAGACCCCAAAATGTGCAACACCATAACCTGGGCCACATCCCAACCTGGGCCTTACCCTGAACTAGGCCACATCCCAAACTGAGCCTCAGCCTAATTTGTACCACATCCCAAATTGGACTTCATCCCAAACAGGGCCAAATCCAAAACTGGGTCTTACTCTGATATAGGTCATGTACCAAACTTGGACTCACTCTAAACTGGACCACATTTCAAACTGGGCGTCACTTGAAGATGAGCCTCACCTTATTTTTTTCAGATCCTAATCTGCACTTCAGCCTAAACTGGGCCTCACCCAAAACTAGGCCTCACACTAAACTAGGCCACATCCCAAACTAGGCCTTGCAATAAACTGTGCCACATCCTAAAGTCGGCCTCACCCAAAACTGGGCCACATCCAAAACTCAGACTCAACCTAAATTGGGCCACATCCAAAACTGGGCCTCACCCTAAACAGGGCCAAATCCAAAAGTGGGCATCACCCTAATGTGGCCCACATCTCAAACTGAGCTCCAGCCTAAGCTGAGCCACAATCAAATGTGGGCGTCACCCTAAACTGGGCCAAATCCCAACTAAGAATCAATCTAAACTGTGCCACATCCCAAATTGGGCACAACCCTAAACTGGCCCACATTGCAAACTGGGCCTCACCATAAACTGGGCCACCTCCCAAACTGGGCTTCAACCCTAAACTGAACCACAGCCCAAATTGGCCTCCCCCTAACCTGAGCAACATCACAAACTGTGCCTCAGCCTAAACTGAGCCACATCCCAAACTGGTCCTCACCGAAACTGGGTCAAATCCCAAACTGAGCATCATTCTGAACTCGATCACATACCAACTGGGCCTCACCCTAACCTGGGCACATACCAAACTGCGCATCACCCTAAGATGAGTCTCATGGGTTTTTTTTCCAGATCATAACCTTGCGGGGGGAGGGTGGAGTGGATAGGTGGAAAAGAAGATAGGCAGGTAGGACAAGTTAGGACAAGTCATAGGGACAGTGCTGCGAGTTTGTTTCAGGACATGGTTGAAGAGCTTCAGGGCAGAGGAAATGACCTGGGAGTTGCAGTGGGAGAGAGACTCCCTGAGATTCTTGTAGAGAGAGTAGGAAAACTTCTTCAAGGCAGGCATCCTTGCAAGAGGATTCACAGTAGGGTTAAAATCAATTAGGTAAAAACAATGACTGCAGATGCTGGAAACCAGATTCTGGATTAGTGGTGCTGGAAGAGCCCAGCAGTTCAGGCAGCATCTGAGGAGCAGTAAAATTGATGTTGCGGGCAAAAGCCCTTCATCAGGAATAAAGGCAGAGAGCCTGAAGCGTGGAGAGATAAGCTAGAGGAGGGTGGAGGTGGGGAGAAAGTAGCATAGAGTACAATAGGTGAGTGGGGGAGGGGATGAAGATGATAGGTCGGGGGCATGGGGAGGGTGGAGTGGATAAGTGGAAAAGAAGATAGGCAGGTAGGACAAGTCAGGGGGATAGTGCTGCGAGTTTGTTTCAGGACAGGGCAGAGGAAATGACCTGGGAGTTGCAGTGGGAGAGGGACTCCTGAGATTCTTGTAGAGAGAGGACGAAAACATCTTCAAGGCAGGCATCCTTGCAAGACGATTCACAGTAGGGTTAAAATCAACGAAGTAAAAACAATGACTGCAGATGCTGGAAACCAGATTCTGGATTAGTGGTGCTGGAAGAGCACAGCAGTTCAGGCAGCAGCTCAATTAGGCTAGAAGTCACTCTAGGTCTCATTGTAAATTGGACCATATATTGTCCTGGACCTCATCCTAAGCTGGGCCTCATTATAAGCTGGGTGACATCTTAAATTGAGCGTTAAACTAGACTGGGCCACATTCCAAAAATGGGACATTCCATAAACCTAGCTACATCCTAAACTGTGCAACATCCAAAATTGGGCCTGATCCCAAATGAGGCCTCATCCTAAACTGGGCCTCAACTTAAACTGGGCCTCATCTTAAACTGAGCTCTGTCCTAAACTGGGCCCAATTCTAATCTGGGCCACATCCTATAAATGGGCATCATTCTAAACTGTGCTAGGCTCCTAAACTTGGAAACCCTTTACACTTGGCCTCATCCCAAACTTGGCCTCATCCTCAACTTGCCCTCATTCTAAACTGTCAAAAGAGTGGTGCTAGAAAAGCACAGCCATTCAGGTAGCATCCCAGGAGCAGCAGAGTTGATGTTGCAACTGGGTCATGTTCTATATTTGTCCTCATCCGAAACTGGGCCTCAGTCTAAATTGAAAAAATGTGGTGCTGGAAAAACACAGCAGGCCAGGCAGCATCCGAGGAGCAGGAGAATCGACGTTTCGGGGCATAAGGCCTTCTTCAGTCTAAATTGTGCCACATCTGAAGCTTAGCCTCACCCTGAACTAGACCACATCCCAAACTGGGCCATACCATATACTAAGCCACATGCCATGCTGGGCCTCACCATAAGCTGGGTCACATGATGATTAAAGGAATAGAGCTCATGAAAGGACGTCATAGTTGACATAGTTGAAACCAGGTTTTGTGATGTAAACCATAGGATTTTGATTAATCATTTTCAATGTCTGTTGCTTGGATATCTGCTTCAAATTGGAGTAAATGTGACAATGACAGCCGGGTGGAACACATAGAATATGAGTTCCCTGATTGGGGCTATTAACCAGGTCCAATCAGAGAGTCCTGGCCGAAAGATATAAACGGGAGTGGCAGCAGTTCAATCTCAAAGCCAATTCTGAGCTAGCTGTGTCAATGTACTGTACACATGTAAATAAAGGGTGACTTGACTGACCACCAGCCTCAGTGGAGTTATTTCAGTAGCAATTGACTGACGCATTTTCGTCTCTACATCTGATGTTAATACATTAACTGGAAGGTACTTCTGACACCATTCCATCCATAAACAGTTTGAAAGCCTGGATATAGACTGAATAGCTTTATGTATTTAGATTGCTTTTTGCTGGAATGAGATATGCCTTGGGATGAACATTCATAATATGACAGCATTTTTCGTTAGGATTGAGAGTGAGATTTTGAGGCTAGTTTCCTGAATCTTAATAAGGAAAACTATGATGGTACGAGGCATGAGTAGGCTATGATGGATTGGGAAATGTTACTGAAAAGAATGAGATTGGGTGGACATTCAGCAAATGAATGGGTTAACTATCAAATTATTTATTCCAACCTGATTTAAGTGCAACGAGAACAGTGGCCAAACTATGGCTTACAGAGGAAGTTTCAGAACGCATTAGATACAAAAAAGTCATTCAAATTAGCAAGAAAAGAAACAATAGCATTGAAGATGAGGAACTGTTCAGAAGTTACCGAAGGAGCACCAAAAGATTAGGTGCCAAGAGGCAACTAGAGTATGAGTGCAGGATTGCAGGGAACATAAGAACTGACGGTAAAAGCTTCTGCAAATATGAAAAGAGAAAAAAAATCTGAAAACCAATCTAAGTCCCTTGCAGTCAGAAACAAGAGAATTTACACTGAGCAACAAAGAAACGGCTGATGAACTAAATTATACTTCATTTCTATCTTCATACAGGAGATAAAAACTGTGCTGGAAATGATGGGGAACACAAAAGTTGTTGAGAGGGAGGAAATAAAGGAATATTGCTGGGGAAATTGATGGGATGCAAGGGAGATCGATGTTCAGGACCTGACAATCTACATCTCAGAGTGGTTAAGGAAGAGGTCTTAGAATTAGTGGTTGCATTGGTGATAGTGATCAAGGATCCAACAGACTGTGGGACAGTGCCTATGGATTAGACGGTTGCTGGTGCATCCTTACTATTTAAAAAGGGAAGTAGAGTCATAGAGTAATGCAGCATGGAAATAGGCCCTATGGCCCAAATAAGTCCTCTGTTAATTAAAACCAGGCACCCAGAAAAGCTCACCTTGGCTCTTAATCTATTAAAATGCGAGTGAGTGATAGAGAATTCCTAATTTCTACTATTTAGATTAGATGACTTTTTAGATTACTTACAGTGTGGAAACAGGCCCTTTAGCTCAACAAGTCCACACCGACCCGACGAAGTGCAACCCACCCAGACCCATTCCCCTTCATTTACCCCTTCACCTAACACTACGGGCAATTTAGCGTGGCCAATTCACCTAACCTGCACATTTTTGGATTGTGGGAGGAAACCGGAGCACCCGGAGGAAACCCACGCAGACACGGGGAGAATATGCAAACTCCACACAGAGAGATGCCTGACGCAGGAATTGAACGGGGGTCTCTGGTGCTGTGAGGCAGCAATACTAACCACTGTGCCACCGTGCCACCCATAATTTAAAGAAGAATAACAATTTATTTTCATAACTCTAATACTGAACACTAAACAACAACTTGTGGGCGGCACGGTGGCACAGTGGTTAGCACTGCTGCCTCACAGCGCCAGAGACCCGGGTTCAATTCCGGCCTCAGGCGACCGACTGTGTGGAGTTTGCACATTCTCCCCGTGTCTGCGTGGGTTTCCTCTGGGTGCTCTGGTTTCCTCCCACACTCCAAAACTGTGCAGGTTAGGTGAATTGGCCATGCTAAAATTGCCTGTAGTGTTAGGTGCAGGGGTAAATGTAGGGGAATGGGTCTGGGTGGGTGCGCTTTGGCGGGTCGGTGTGGACTTGTTGGCCCGAAGGGCCTGTTTCCACACTGTAAGTAATCTAACTATTTACAAATCCAAGCGCCCCTTTTCTTAGCTATTTAATATCTCGCTTCAACTCTGGAGAAAAAAATGTTGTTCCACTCACACATTTATTTCACATTGCATTAGCTTAATCTCAAGGCCTCACGGTCTCTGTCTTCCCCCCATGTCTTAGTTTGCCAGCTGCTGAGCTCCCTGGGTCATCTTCTTTCTTTTCATTGTGAATAAACTTTACATCAAAAGGCACTTTTGATAGAGTTTCTTTTTCTGATTTCTTTAAGAGTACGATGTGAGAAAGGCAGTTAATTTTCTGGTCGTTTCTCTCCCTATGGCAGTTGCTCTCTGGTCAATTTCAAAATGTCTCCAGTCTTATATCACCCAACATCGGATTGTCTTACTTGGTCGATGTTGGCAAAACAATAAGATCAAACTCGATATGGTTTTGGTATCCAGTGGCATAACTTAAACTGATTGGTTAAATTTGAATTGTTGTCAAAACCGCAAACAAAACTCAGGTATCCATTTCACAGTCAAATGATATTTATTTTCAATTTTCCAGTATACTCTGGGAGTCCCATCCAGTTTGATACAAGGGTTTGTAATCTCTTAGTTCAGAACAACATTCTCTCTCTTCAAGGTACAGGAATTGTCTTCAAACTTCATAACACAGGACAGTGTTAAAACTGTACTGGAAATGATGGGGAACACAGAGGGTGGTGAGAGGGAGGAAGTAACATTAGATTGCTGGGGAAATTGATGGGTAAAAATGGAGATCGATCCTCAGGACCTGACAATCTTACCCCAGAGTGGTTAAGGAAGTAGCCTTAGAATTGACACATTGGTGACTATGTTCCAGGATGCTACAGATGCTGGGATAGTGCCTGCATATTAGATGGTTGATGTTGCAACCTTATTGTTTAAAAAGGGATGTAGGATCATCCAGTAATACAGCAGGGAAAGAGGTGCTTCGCCCTAAACTGGTCCATGTCAACTATGGTTCCCACTAATCTAGTTACAATTGCCCTCACTTGGTCCACATCCCTTTAAACCATGCACTTATCCAAATGTCTTTTTTTTAAATGTTACTATTGTACCTGCCTCAACCATTTTCTCTGCCAGTCCATTCCATATACGCACCATTGTCAATGAGAAAAAGTTGCCTCTCAGATCCTTCTTAAATCTTTCCCCCTCACCTTAAATCTGTGCCCTCTTGTTTTCATTTCCTCATCCCTGGGGAAAAAAGACAATCTGATTTCAACCCGTCCGTACGTGTGTTGATTTAAACACTTCAATATGATCACCTCTCATTCTCCCATGTTCCAAGGAACAAAGTCCTATCCTGGACAAGCTCTTCTTCCAACGCAAACCTACTCGCCCTGGCAACATCCTCATAAATCTTCTTTGCACTCTTGCCGGTTTAACCGCGTTTTCTTATTACAGAGTGATCAAAACTGTACACAATACTACAATTGCGGCCTCACCAACGATTTATACAACTGTAACATAAAGTCCCAACTCCTTTGTTCAATGTCTCAGCCAATGAAGGCCAACATGCTAAATGCCTTCTTAACCACCTTGTCGCCCTATTACGTTGCCTTCAACAAATTATGTGTTTGTACTCCTAGAATCCTCTGTTCCACTCACGTCTCTGGACCTTTATATTTCCTAAATTGGTTTGACTTTCTAAACGGTTACACCTCACACTTATCTGTACTGAATTGCATTTGTCAATCCACAGCCCACTTCCTCATCTGATCAAGATCCCTCTGTAATTGTTGATAACCTCTTCCTTGCTATCATCAATACATTGTAATGTTGTATTATCCACCAACTTCCTAATCATGCCTTGTAGAATTCGCATCCAGATCATTTATTTGAATAACAAATATTAAAGGTCCTAGTACGGACCCCTGTGACGTACCACTAGTCACAGAGTTCCAGTCCGAGGGAAACAAACCTTCAACCATCACTCTCTGCTTCCTCGAATTGAGGCCAATATTGAATCCAATTAGTAAAGTTTTCAGGGATCCCTTGCGACCTAACCTTTGTTACTTACCTGCCATGCAGGGCCTTGTCAAAATCTATGCAGACAAAATCCATTGGGCATTATAGACCAGTCAGCTTGCCATCGAAATTGGGAGTATCAGGGACATTTTGAGGATTCAACATTGTCCAATTTCATGTCAATATAGAGACAGTTTAACCTGAGTGATGGGTAAAACCATAAGCACTATAGCCAGCAATGGATATCAGAGACAGAACCATGCTGTGATCAGCTAGAATTTTCCTCTAGATTTCATGGGAATTAAATCAATCAAACTGTGTGACTCACTTCGGAAATAATATTCTCATAAAATTCAGGGAATAACATTTGTTTAGATAGCGGATTGGCTAGTCAACAGAGTCAGGATAAATGGATCCTTTGTTTTTCTGTTTGAGTGGGATATAATGAGCGCAAACCCTTTGTTTGTCTTTGTCTCCAACTATTTATAATCTGCATTCATGATTTGGGCGCAGGAATAGAAGGTACTCCAGGCAAATGTGTAACTGACACTAAAATAGTTGGGAAAACATAATCTGCAAGGTAGAACTAAAACACTTCCAAATGGATCCAAATAGGTTAGGTGATGGCGATAATATTTGACGTTTGATGCAGGTAGGTATGAGGTTGACCATTGTGGTTAAAGGAATAGAAATGCAACTTATTATTCAAGTAGGCGAGAAACTTCAGAGTGAGACAGTGCAGAGGGATCCGGGTGTCCTTGTGCATGAAACTTAGAAAGTTGGCATGTAAGGACAGCAGGTAATAAGGAAGGCAATTGGCAATTGCTGAAAGAATGGTGTAAATGAGTAGGGAAATGTTGCTGCAACTATACAAGGCATTAGGGTTTCCTCATCTGGAGTGCTGCATGGTGGTTTGGTCCACTTACTTGAGGAAGGATGTAATTGCATTGGAGGCAATTCTGCAGAGATTCGCACAATCGATTACTGGGGTTTGTCTTATGTGGAGAGATTAAACGGTTTCAACATATACTCTCTGTAGTTTAGAAGAATGAGAGGAGATCCAAATGTGGGATATAAGATGTGAAAGGGTGAGGTGGGATAGACAAAGAAGATGGAGAGAGGATGTTTCCTCCTGTGGGATAATCTCGAATGACAGGGCATTAGTTCAGGATAAAGGGCTGAGCAGACTGAAAACAGAGATACGGTTGAATGGCTTTTCTGAAGGTGGGTGGGAGAAGGGGGGTGTGAATCTGTAGAAATTCTCCCGTCCGCCCTCCCCAGAGTTTGTGGGGGGAACGCCAGAACACTGAATAACTTTGAGGAGGAGACAACAGGATTTTTGACTTTGCCAATCCACAGCATACTTCCCCATCTGATCCAGATTTCTCTATAATGTTTGATAAACTTTCATGCTGTCAACCACATTTATATCCTAATTTTGTGTCATCCACCAACTTATTAAGCATGCCTTGTACATTCACATCTATATCCTTTATGTAAATAACAAATAATAAACGTCCCAGCACCGAAACCTGTGGTGCACCACACATCACAGGCCTCCAGTCTGAGAATCAACCTTCAAACATCACTCCCTGCTTCCTCGAAGCGAGCCAATTTTGATCCAATAAGGCTTTGTGGCTAGCTTGCCATGAAGGAACTTGTCATAGGCCTCACTAAAGTCCGTATAGACAGCATCCATTTGGTATTGTTTGAATGGAGAAAGACTGTGGAAAGCTACGGATCAGAGAGATTTGAGGAGTCCTTATCTATGAATCACAAAAAAAGCTAGCATGCAAATTCAGTGGGTTACAGGGAACACAAATTGTCTTTATTTCAAAGGAAATGGGCTATAAAAGGTGGGAGGTTTGCTAAAGCTATACAGCCAACACACTAGTCAGACTACAGCTCGGATCCAGAGAACAAGTTAGGCCCCAAATCGGAGGAAGGTTAGACCAGCTTTGGAGGCAGCCCACAGAAGGTTTACTCAGCTGAACCGGGTATGGAGGGATTGTCTAATGAGGGCGATCTTGAGTAGATTGTGCCTGTCTTCATTGGGGTTTACAAGAAGGGGAGGCGACCTTAATGGAATATTCTTCAAGGCTTTTACAGCATCGATGCAGAAGAGGTTGTTCCCGCTTGTGTGGGAGAGCCTGGGACCAGAGTGGCATCGTCTCAGAATAAGGGGGTATGGTGGGCACCCAGTGAAGCTGGGGATGAGAAGGAATTCCTTCTGTCCATGGGTAGTGAGTCTGTGGAATTCTTTACCGCACAGGGCTGTTGAAGCTGGATCACATTTCCTGAATGTGTATGGGGGAGAGTGAGGGAGGAGCTTTGGAGAAGGTACCAGTAATTAACAACTAGCAGAAAGCACACTTTGTAATCCATCTTCTGAAGAAATATTAGAAACAGCAAGTGAATCGATTCCCACTTCGAGCATTATACTCCTGTTGTGGAGACGTGAACAGTGTGTTTTGTCAGATCCTTTTGCTCCCCTGCGGAAAGTTAATAAAAGAGCATTTTATTGCCATAATAACATGGAATGCATGGCAACATGTTAGCTTCTGGGCATCCTGCAAACATTGTGAAAGTATCTGCTGAATGGATCTCAGGTTATGGGTCCGTGCACATTTAAAAATGCACACACATGGAGAATGTGCTGTGGTTATATCATAGAACAGGGATTGGCTTGAAATGAAAGGCAAATAAATAAGCAGCAAATAAGCAAATTCAGTGTAGAGCTAATTATTTTGGGGAAGGAGTCACATGAATACCCATGAGAATGTAAGTCCATTACATATAGTAGCAGAATCAAGCCTTTTTAAATCATGGATTCTGCCATTCAATTGGAGCTGATTGAGTTTGAGAAACCTTTCTCTTGCCAACTCCTCATAACTCCTGATCCCCTGCTCTCTCCAGAATCTCTCTTTGTCTTAAAAACACTCACTGACTTGGTCTCCACAGCTCTCTGCAGCAATGTGTTCCCCAGATTCACCCCTCGCTCGGGCTGACGAGATTCCTCCTCATCTCAGTTTTCAAATGTCATCCCTTCCCTTCACTTTGAAGCCCATAGAAGCAGAGAATGTACCCGCTAGTGAATGGGTAAATATACAGTCAGGAGTAAGGTAGGTATTGGGGTGTTTGATAAAGATAGCAGTCTGATCAAATAAATTGACAACTGGAGCCATCCACTTCAGGCATTTGAGGACATGCATTGCAAGCTAACCAGTATTCCTACTTTTCTTCAGCATCCATGAGATCGTTATTTAGTAAAGAGATTTTTTAAAATGTCTGATTATTGACAATCTAACCATTTCCCCTTAACATTCTGTGAATGTTACTAGTGCTGATTATTCCATTATCCAAAGTATGGGGATACTTTAACTGGAATCTGATCATGACCAGCCATAAAAACATTTTGGCTCTTATGGTGTACAATTTTGATCCCCTTACTTGGTGAAAGATGTGAATGGTGATTTGGTCAACATTTAGCAGACAGGGTTTGATGTTGTTAAGTGTGACGTTGGAAAATTTTTAAAAAGGGCCATTCTCTAAATGGAGAGAATCTGCAGTGTTTTAGTGCAGAGAGACCTGGGTGACCTTATGCATGTTATCACAGAAAATGAGCGCATGGGATGTGGGTGCCTCTAACTGCCCAGTATTATTGGCTATTCATTGTTGCCTTTGAACTGATTGGCTTGTTAAACCATTTGATAGGGTAACTCAGACTCAACCTTACTGTAGGTCTGGAGCCACATGCAGGCCAGACCAGATAAGGATGGCAGATTTACTTCCCTGAAGGGAATAAATGAAGCAGATATCTTTTTCCAATAATAGCGGTTTCAATTTTTAATTCCAGATTTTCTCATTATATTGAATTCAAATTCTACCATTTGCTGCAGTGGTATTTGAACCCAGGTTCCCCAGAACATTAGCTGAGTTTTTGGATTAATAATTCTAGCAAAAACACCACCTCCTTGTGTACATTAGTTAGCAATTCGATGTTAATTTGACCGTGCAATTGTCTCGGAGAGAGAAAGTATAGGGCTATGTTTTCATCTGCTCAATTGCTGAAATGCATAACATATTTTCATCTGTTTTTGAGGATTTCTTGCATTTGCCCTGATAAAATATTTGGGCACCACAGTCCATTGTGTAACAATATTCAACCATGTGGTGATATTCTGATGAGCTCATCATTGAAGGGAGTGCGACAAACATTGAAATTATGGTTGGAGGAATGAGAAATCAAAGGTTTAGATAGACTTAGCTAACTAAAAATAATTGAGTAGAAAATGGATTAAAAGAGAAAATATATCACACTCTCTAGAATATACACAATTTCCAATTGCAACTGTAACACTCGAAAATTCAATAGGACAAAAAACAAAGCTTCTTATTTGATGTTATAGTTGATCATGCCACTTTTAGAGTACTGTATATAGGAAGAATATTATTAAATTGTAGTGGGTGCAGTAATGATTTGCAAATATGTTTCACGGACTGGAGGATATGAGTGAGACTAAGAGGCTTGGTACATTGGGACCTCTTTCCCTTGAGCGGAAGAGGTTGTATGGTGATCTGATAGAAGTGAGGAACATAGATAAGGGGAATAGCCAAGATATTTTCTCTAGGGAGTGGAATTCAAAACTAGAGGGCAAAGGTGAATTAGAAAGGTGCAAGATTTAAAAGAGACTTGGGGGTGACTTTTTCACACAGAGTGTGATTGGTATCAGGGTGGAACTGCCAAAGGAAAGTGTAGATGTAGTTACAGCTACAATATTTATAAGACATTTGGAAAGGCCATACTACCAATGGATCATGGGGCTGCTGTCTTGCTGGAGGGAGAGGGAGGGAAAGGGAAGTGTTGGGGTTGGATTTTCATCTGAGGGTCATTACACATCAGGCGCAGGATGAGCAGGAGAAGGGGAGTCCTTCATGGTAACATCAGCCAGTGTGAGGAACGAACCTATGTATTGGCATCATTCTGTATTAACAAACTGTCTGCTCAGCTTACTGCCCGCCAGTGTACTATGTGAATATGCCAAGGCAGAAAATGGAAACAAATGTAAGGGAACATTGAAGATTTAGAACCAAAGCAATAATCACAATTTTACCTGTCAGTGTAAAGCCGTTTTTAAAATGTTCGGCAATGATGACCACCATCACAATGAGCACGAAGACACTGAGGCAGGGACGCACCAAAGTCACAGCAGTGTGGTCTCGTTCTGCACAAGGAGAAAAACCCAGTTTAGATTGCTGTGTGTTCAGGAACTGGCCATGTTGACAGAAATGATTGAAAAGCAGAGAAGCACCAAACTCCTCATTGAATATCCGAGTAACTTTGGAACTTTGCCGACGAGTTCGGATCAGCAGGGAAGTGTAAGAATGTAACTATGTTCTCCACAAAACAGAAGGAAGGGAGGGTAAGGGTTTGCCTGAATTGGTGGGTGGAAGGGATTTCTAGAAACCAGATGCATACAAAAAGAGAAGAGGCCATTCACCCCATCAAGCTTGTACTACCAAAACGCACACTCCTGCCCAAATATCCACTGTAGGCCCATTTCCTTGAAAGTGAAGAAACACTAAGTTGATATTTGTGTACTTCTTAAAGATCGTGAGGTTACCTGCCTCCCAGGCAGTGCATTTAGGACATTATTGTGCTCTGGGTGATAAACGGATCCTTAAATCTGGTCTAAGACTCTCGTCTTTCACATTAAGTTGATACCACCCCTTGTTTTTGGCCCTATGACTAAGGGGAACAGCTGCTTCCTATTCCCATATCCATGCCCCTCAATATTATACAACTTTACCAAACCTCCCACCTTTTCTGTTCCAAAGAAAACAACCCACCCTCTCTTCATGGCTGAAATGTTCCATCACATGCAACATCCAGGTGAATCTCCTCTGTAAACTCCCCCCCCCCCCCACCAAAGTAATGACACCTTTCCTATAATGCGGAGACTGGAACTGCACACAGTGGCAGTTGACGCCAGAATTTTTTTATTGCTGGATTGTAGGAGATTGAGGGGTGATATTAGGCAGGTTTATAGAATCACGAGTGGCATAGATAAGGGGCATTGGCAAGGCCCTCCCCCTCAGTAGAATGTGAAGACTGCCGATGCTGGAGATCAGAGTCAAACAACGTGGAAAAGCACAGCAGGCCAGGCCGTATCCGAGGTCTAGGAGAGCAGAATCTCAAACTAGAGGGGATAGGTTTAAGGTGAGGGGGAAATATGTAAAAGGGACCTGAGAGGCAATTGTTTCTCATTGAGGGTGGTGTTTATATAGCATGAGCTGCAGTGGAAGTGGTGAAGGCGGTAACAATTATAACATTTAAAAGGCCTTTGGATAGATACGTGGCTTGGAAACGTTTAGAGGGCATGGGGACCTAATACAAGCAAATGAGACTGGATCGGGTTGGGATGGCTGGCCAGTGCGGTTCGAGGTGAACACAACCAAACAAATTATTTTCCTCCACCTTCAAATCACCATGACGTTTTCTTTCTTTTTATCCATAAACTGCCACGAGTTAACCAGCCAATTAGATATTGACAAGCAAAGCCCATTCTGGGCAATATAAACCATCAAAGGTGAGAGGGGGTGTAAGAGAAAAAAATCGAGAGAATGATGGACACGGTGTGCTCCCTCTCTAAGGACACACGGATATGAACATAACTGCAAAAGAGTGACACTGGGTCTGATTTCATTTTCTTTTTCTATAACCAGAAGTACGAACACATTAGATAAAAGGGTCAGCTCGACTCGAAACGTCAGCTTTTTTCTCTCCTTACAGATGCTGCCAGACCTGCTGAGATTTTCCAGAATTTTCTCTTTTGAGTACTAACACATTAACTGGATGACTTTCCCATCACCAAATCACCCTGCCTTTCATTTTGTTTTCAAAATGACAAAGCACTACCAGAACTCGGTCTCATTTTTTAATTTTCTTTTAACCCAGATATGCTATCACACACAGCTTGCCAACCACCAAAATCTCCGAACCTACATTTTTTCTTTTCTCCCCTCTTTTCTATCTGTGAGCCGCCTCCAGTGAATCACTAATTTGCCATTTACCTGACTATGAAAACCATTAAAAGTGTGGAGGATGTAGGGAAAGTGGCCAAACCAAAATGGACTTGGGGGAGAATAAAGCATTGTATCTATTGCAGTGCTCACCTCTCTCTAAAGGCACTGAGAGCGGTAGGAGACAGCAATTGCTCTCGCCACAATGACAACCAAGCATGGAAGTGGGCAGGGGGTTCATTTTATTTACACATTATTTCTAACCAATCTTTTAAGAGTTGTTATTGAACATTTCTGGAGCACGTGGGTCTTGAATCCTGGTCTCTTGGTTCAGCGGAAGGGACAGTACTCTGCATCACAAGAGGCATGGGCGGAGGGGGGATGTGATGTTTCATTTTTCTTTCTCTCTTGTGCCTTTTTGGCTCAAAGCACTCTTTATTTTATTTTCTTCCCCCAAATCACCCGTGTTAATGTATGTAGTGGTTTTCTCTATTTGTAGATATAGTGACACAGTAGGAAAAGACATTGTTATGAATGGACTTAATTATGTATAAGTTTTTCCATCACAAAGAATACACCCGAGTGGCTAAGTATATATTAAAAAGCAATGCCCGTTAAGGGCAATGCTGACATTAAAACAGTGAGAGAGATTAAGGAGAAAGAGAGGGAACTAAATCAGACTGAAGTTGAAGGAGGAAATAAAAGCGCTTTAACCGTCGCAGTGCCCAGCTCAGGCTAAAGGCACCAACAGCATTTGCAAACTGCATTAACATTAGCTGTTGCGTGGAGTTGATATGTTTGAATAGATATTGCTCTGTTCACATTTTGACTCCTTGACCAGTACGAGAGATATTCTCTGCAACATTATCAATTAATACGACGATATCTATCTGTTATGCTGGAACTGTACAAAATGCCCGTTTGGTCACAAAGCAAGAATATTGTGAGCAGTTCTGGAATCCACATTCTCAGAGAAGTGTGATAGCTTTGGGACAGGATACAGCTAAAGATTTACCAGGGTGTTGCTATTTGAGGTGGCAACTTTTTAATATGACGAAAGACGAGACAGACTGGTATAGATTAGAAACTACTGGAAAACTCAGCAGGTCCACTTCTGACGAAGGGTCACTGGATTCAGATCATTAATTCTGCTTCTGCCTCGCCACAGATACTGCCTGACCCGCTGAGTTTCTCCAGCAGTTTGTGTTTATAACCTCTAACATTTAAAATAATTCCACAAAATTAATATCAACTTAACAAGATAGCGTTTTTTGACATGTGCACAGTCATGATCCAAACACTACTAACACAGAGTCGGCTCCTACAGAAAGCACAACCACTGACGTTCCTGCTTATATCTACCAGCAGGAATCCCTGATCAGGCCAGGATTAAGACTCCAATTAGGAAATTCATTTTCTATGAGATCCGCCTGGCTGACCTATAGGTCTGTGTTTCATCCTATAGCTTTTTCACACCATGTCATTTTCACACCAGGTCCAGAACTTCGGACTGTGCCTGGGCAGTGGTGGTGTGTCTGCACCACAGCCTGGCTCTTGCACCCAGAGTATACCGGCCGAATTTTTTTTTTCTTTCAGGCAGTATTGGCATGGAGACTGCAGGTTTTGGCAGTGTGCTTTTTGACACTAGGTAGAGGGGGAGCTAGGACAGCCTTGGCGGATATTCTGAGGGACTGGGTATATTTTCCTTTACCTCTGTTTGCAAGGTTGCAGCTTTCACATCGGGCATATGCTTGTTCAGCACCGCCTCACTTACTTGAACTTTGCATGTCACAGGACCTGACATCAAAGCAACCAGGTCGTTCCCGTGGATTAAACACCACCCTTCGTCCTCTGAATAAAACTATCACCAAGAGGAGTCTTGTGTCCCGCTTTGGCATTCCACTTCCCATTTCACCCTTCCCCATGTCCAGGAAGACCAGATTTAACCTGGTCTTCATTAGCAACTCTGCTGGAGCTGTCCCTGGGCTGTGTGAGGGGTGGTCCTACAATAAAGAGGAACTGAGACAGGTTGGTATCGAGTGAAGGTATAGGTTGTTCCTTTAAACCTGCCTTCAATGTTTGAATTTCTCTTTCTTCCAGGCTGTGGATGCTATGGAGCTATCCTTACATGCAAAATTCCTTTTTAACTTTATACTCGTATTCCCTGCTGGTAAATAATGGCCCTTTATCTATGATCAACACCTTTGGGGTCTGTAGATTGCAAAAGATGCTTGCAACTTTTCAACCGTTATTTCCGTATTTTGCAAATGAACTATATGCACATCCAAGCATTTTAAATGATGATTAAAGGAATAGAGCTCATGAAAGGACGTCATAGTTGACATAGTTGAAACCAGGTTTTACCCAATGATGGGACCTGCTGGTGGCAATGTTTGTCCTCACCAAAGTAACAATGTCAGCATCCAATGCTAGCCACCAGACATAAAGTATGACCAACATGTTTATTTTGTAAACCCTGGTGGATATTAGCCAGTATTTGGTGATAAGTTCTGCTCTCTCCATTATTATAAGCCGTCCTCTATGTGACCTGGTCTTTCCCGATCCAAAAAAGGTTTCAATTCTGTTTGTGATGGGCCTACTTTTCCCATCACCACATTACATGGATCGGTTGGAGTGGCAGTTAAATGTAATGAAGAGATTACAGGAGCTGGGGGTGTGATGAATGGCAGTTCTCGGAAGCGAGAAAAACTGCAGGTACAGTCATGTAAGTGGGTTAACTCCAGAAAAGTTAGGAGAGATAGGCAGGTAGTGCAGGAGTCTTCTGTGGCTCTCCCCACTTGAAAAACGTATGCCATTTTGGAAAATGTTAGGTGGTGATGGACTCTCAGGGCGAATGTGAGACGAACAGCTAAGTTTCTGGTACCTAGAGTGGCTCTATTGTAAGAAGGCGTAAGTAGGGCTCTAAGCGATCAATTGTGATTGGATCTCTCTAATCAGAGGCACAGACAGACTTTTCTGCGGTCAGCAGTGACAATCAGAATGGTGTATTGCTTCCCTGATGCCAGGATCTGGAGTACCTCGGAGAGAGTGCAGAACATTCTCAAAGTTGAGAGGGACCAGTAAGACGTCACCGTAAAGATTGGACCTAATGATAAAGGAAGGAAAAAGCAAGAGATTCTGAAGGGAAAATATAGGAAATTAGGCAGGAATTTTAAAAAAGGACGTCCTCGAGAATAGTAATATCTGGATTACATCCCGTGCTATGAGCTAGTGAGGATAGGAATTGGAGGATAGAACAGATAAATGTGTGGGTGAGGAGCAGGTGCATGGGAAAAGGATTCATTTTTGAATCACTGGAATCTCTTCTTGGGTAGAAGTGACTGGCATAAGGAGGATGGATTACATCTTAATTGAGCAGGGACTAATGTCCTGGCAGCGAGATTGCGAGAATTGCTCAGAAGGGTTTAAACTTGTAAAATGGCGATTTTACAATCAGAGGAAAAACAAATCAGAGACTGAGACATTTGGGAAAAAGGAGCAAGCCAATCAATCAGGACAGGAGGGACAAAGCAGAGAACAAAGTAGGACTGATAATGTAGATTGCATTTGCTTCAATGCAAGAGGCCTAACAAGGAAAGCAGTTGAACTCAGAACATGGTTTGGAACATGCGACTGGGATGGCATAGCAATTACAGAAATATGTCTCAGGGTTGGGCACGACTGGCAGCTTAATGTTCCAGGATACAAATGCTATTGCAAGGATAGAAAGGGCAGCAAGACAGGAGGAGGAGTGAAGTTTCTGATTAGGGAAAACACTATGACTGTATATGGAAAGGATCTTCCTGGGAATACGTCAAGAGAAGTTATTTGTGCAGAATTGAAAAATAAGAAAGGGATGGTCACGTTATTGTGATTGCACTATAGAGCCACCGATAGTCAGCGGGAAATTGAGAAACAAATTTGTAAGGAGATCTCAGTTATCTGTAAGAATAACAGGGTGGCTTTGATAGGGGATTTTAACTTTACAAACGTAGACGATGTAGAGGAATTTTTTACGTGTGTACAACAACATTTTCTGATTAAGTATGTGATTGTTCCTACTGGAGAAGATGGAAAACCTAATCTACTGTTGGGGAATAAGACAGAGCAAGTGACTGAGGTGGCAGTATGGGAAAACTTTGGGGTCAGTGCCCATAATTCTATTTATTTTAAATAGTGATGATAAAGAAGAGACAGGATCTAAAACTTAATGTTCTAAACTTGAATGGGTTCCAAAAATATTGACAAGCATTTTGCCACAGTTGGAGAGTTTGAGCTAAAGGGAGAGTCTGAATTGGCTGTGGTTGTTTTCTCTGGGGCCTCACAAGCTGAGGCTTGACCTTACAGAGGTTTATAAGATCATGAGGGACTTGAATAGGGTTAATAGACACGGTCTTTGCGCTGAGTCCACAACTGGGGGGCATAGGTTTCAGTTTAGAGAAGAAAGATTTGAAACGGACCTAAGGGGCAACATTTTTCACAAACAGGGTGGTACATGTTTGGAATGAGCTGCCAGAGGAAGTATTGGAGGCTGGTGCAATTACGTTTTAAAGGCATCTGGATGGATATATGAATAGGAAGGGTTTAGAGAGATGTGGACAAAGTGCTGACAAATGGTTCTAGATTAGGTTCGGACATCTGTTTGGCGCACACCAGATGGACGGAAAGGTGTGTTTCCGTGCTGTATAGCTCATGACTTGCAGTTCCTTGCTGAATATCAGTGTCAAATGATACTTTTCGGCAGGCACAATGGTATAATAACTTTATTTCAATTAGCTTTACAATAATAAAGCTGAACAACTGCTGATCATCCTTACTAAGACCGAAAAATCCAAATAACAGTTAACTTACTGCACTGATTC
The DNA here is from genome assembly GCF_037043375.1 of Chiloscyllium plagiosum. Classification (NCBI taxonomy): domain Eukaryota; kingdom Metazoa; phylum Chordata; class Chondrichthyes; order Orectolobiformes; family Hemiscylliidae; genus Chiloscyllium; species Chiloscyllium plagiosum. The sequence goes on along the minus strand of NW_028270187.1, from coordinate 4,051,245 downwards.
CAAGTATGCCGCATTTGAACTCTTTGTCTCCACTACCATTCCCTTATTTTTTACTTCAGGGACATGGATGTGACTGACTGGGCCCAGCATTAATCACCCTTGAACCTTGAATCACTGCAGTTAATATGCTGTACATATGCCCCCCAGTGTCCTGAGGGAGGGATTTCCAGGACGTCAACCCAACGGCACTTAATAGACAGCCGATATATTTCCAAGTTAGAATGGTGAGTGGCTCGGAGGGGATATTGCAGGGTTTCATGTACCTACGTATCCACTGCTCTTGTTCTTCCAGATGGAAGTGGTCATGAGTTTTGTCTCAGGATTGTTGGTGAGTTTGTGCAATAATCTTATAGATGGTACACACTGCTGCTATTGAGAATTGGTGGTTGAGGAAGTGGATGTTGTGGATATGGTGCCAATCACGTGGGAGCTGCTTTGTTCAGGATAGAATAGAGTTTAGATTAGAGTGGTGCTTGAAATGCACAGTAGGTCAGGCAGCATCCGAGGAGCACCAAAATCGATATTTCAGGCAGGAGCCCTTCATCAGATTCTCGAGTTGCTCGTGTGTTCTTGGAGCTGCATCCTGAGAAATGGGGAGTATTGCATCACACTTCCGACTTGTGCCTTTTAAATCGTGGGCAGGTTTTGGGGGGAGTCAGGAGGTGAGTTACTCGCTGAAGTAGTCCTAACCTCTGGCGTGCTCTTGTAGCCACAGTACTGATATGGAGAGTCCAGTTCAGTTTCTGGTCAACAGTAACTCCCAGGACATCGGTAGTGGGGGTATTCAGTGATGACAATACCATTGAAAATCAAGGGGGTTATGGTTAGATTCTCTCTCAAAGAGAACCACCGGGATGTTGGTATTGTGGGGGATAGGGTGTTGGTGGATTCAGTGATTTCAACATCATTCAAAATCAAGGGACGATGGTTAGATTCTCTCTCAATGGTAAACCCCAGAACGTTCGTAGTGAGGTGATTCAGTGATGGGAACATTATTGAATATTAATAGGCTATGGTTCGGTTCTTTCTGATTGGAGAATGTAATAGCATAGTGCAAATGTCCCTTGCCACATTTCTGCACAAGCCTGGATATTATCAATATGTTGCTGCTTTTGGACATAGACTGCTTCAGTATCTGAGGACTGGCGAATGGAACTGAAGGTTTGAGTCATGGAGAAGAACATCACGTAAACAGTCCCTTTAGACCAACTCATTCATGTCGATCAGATAACCGAAATCAATCTAAACCTGCTTGCCAACATGTGGATCATATCCCACTAAACGATTCTTATTCATGTCCCTTTTCAATTTGCCTCTCTCACCTTAAACCTATGCCCTCTAGTTGGATTGTCCTACCCTGGGAAAATGACGTTTCCTATTTACACTATCCATGCCCTCATGATTTTATAAAGCTATATATTTTGTAAACCACAGTCTTTGACGCTCCAGGTAAACTAGCCTCTCCCTATTTATCAAATCCAACAACATGGCAACATGCTTATATATCTTTTCTGAATCCTTTCATGCTTAACACCGCTTTTCCTATTGCAAGGAGAACAAAATTGAATACAGTATTTAAAAAAAGGCACAACCAATGTCCTGTACACCCGCAACATGACATCACAACTCCTATCCTCAATGTACTCACCAATGAAGGCACCAAACGCCTTCTGCACCACCCTGCCCACCTGCAACTCCACTTTCAAGAAAATATGAACCTGCACCCATAAGTCTTTGTTCAGCAATATTCCCCCAGATGCTACATTTAATGTAGAAACCATGCCTTGATTTGTTTTACCAAAATGCAGCAAATTACTTTAACCTAATATTTTACTAATTTGAAATAATGTGGTCAGTTCTGGGTCCCAATTTGTGAGGAAACCTAATCTGGGCAATGAGGCAATCCAGAGAATGTTCACTCAGTTAATCCCGGATATGGAGAGAGTTACTGACGAGGAAAAGGTTGAACGGACCGGGCCTGTTCTCATTGGCGTTTAGAAGAATGAGAGGTGACCTGATTGAAGAGTCATAGAGGGAATTGAAATGAGAGATAGAAAGAATTCGCTTCCCCTTGTGTGGGAGAGTCTAGGACCAGAGGGGCATTGTCTCAGAATAAGGGACTTTGCTCATTGAAGATAGAGGTGGGCAGGAATTTATCCTCTGTGAGCGGAGCTGATCTGTGAAATTCTTTACCACACAGGGTTGTTGAGGCTGTGTTATGAGGTATATTCAAGCAAAGATGAAGAGGCTTTTCATCAGGAAGGGGTATCGAGGGTGATGGGTGTTTGGTGGAGTGTTGGGATGGGGCAGCATGGGGGTGAAGACTGGAAGGTAGAGTTGAGGATGTTTAGATCAAAAACATTACTGTTAAATAGTGGAGCAGATTCGATGGGCTGAACTGCCTACTCCCATTCTTACATCTTATGGTCTCCACAGACTGAGAACAATCAAATTACACGCAGCGAGCAAATGCATAACCCTTGCACAGAATTAGGCCAAATTACACAGTAAGAGACCAGAGACACTCAAATTATCTCCAGTTAGAATCAGGCCTCAGGATTAGGGCAGAGGTGAATATTGGCGGTCTACTAATCATGGAACACCCCTCTTGAAATTCACCCTCATTTCCAGGAGCTAAATTTGGAGAGAAAAGCTGGGACTATTCTAAAAACTATAGAAGATGACGTAAAGATTTCAGGCAAACTGAGACCTATTTTGAGTAGTTGCATTGACCTTCGCGTCCTCCATAGGAACCAGACAGCCAATCTCTTCCAAAGCCAATGTCAATTTGCTCCCGCTCGAGTTGACACTCTTGCAAATTGTTCTGATTGGTTTCAAGATGAGAAACGAAAGACACCATTTCCATTTAGCCAGATCAGCGTTAGTGAACTATGGTTTCCATCTCGTGTTAGTCTCTCCCCACACCTCCCACCACACCGCGGCCACTCGGTTCACTCACTCTGGACAGTGACCTCCACCGGGAGGGATGTGAACATCGAAAGGTTCTGGAAAACTAAGCAGCGGTACCATCCTGAATCCATTGGGGTCGCTTGGTGGATGTGATAGATGTTGCGAGACACAGAAGCAGAGCTCACAAGGGTTTCGTTTCTTAAGAAGGATATTTGTCCTCTCCCACACATGTGATCCTGGGCACATGTACAATTCAGTATGATGGAATCACCGGCTCTCTGCAGTCTGGGATTCACCTGCAAGATCACTGGACTTTCTGAAATTGACAGAGTGGTTAAAATGTTTTGTGATGTAAACCATAGGATTTTGATTAATCATTTTCAATGTCTGTTGCTTGGATATCTGCTTCAAATTGGAGTAAATGTGACAATGACAGCCGGGTGGAACACATAGAATATGAGTTCCCTGATTGGGGCTATTAACCAGGTCCAATCAGAGAGTCCTGGCCGAAAGATATAAACGGGAGTGGCAGCGGTTCAATCTCGAAGCCAATTCTGAGCTAGCTGTGTCAATGTACTGTACACATGTAAATAAAGGGTGACTTGACTGACCACCAGCCTCAGTGGAGTTATTTCAGTAGCAATTGACTGACGCATTTTCATCTCTACATCTGATGTTAATACATTAACTGGAAGGTACTTCTGACACCATTCCATCCATAAACAGTTTGAAAGCCTGGATATAGACTGAATAGCTTTATGTATTTAGATTGCTTTTTGCTGGAATGAGATATGCCTTGGGATGAACATTCATAACATGACAGCATTTTTCGTTAGGATTGAGAGTGAGATTCTGAAGCTAGTTTCCTGAATCTTAATAAGGAAAACTATGATGGTACGAGGCATGGGTAGGCTATGATGGATTGGGAAATGTTACTGAAAAGAATGAGATTGGGTGGACATTCAGCAAATGAATGGGTTAACTATCAAATTATTTATTCCAATCTGATTTAAGTGCAAAGAGAACAGTGGCCAAACTATGGCTTACAGGGGAAGTTTCAGAACGCATTAGATACAAAAAAGTCATTCAAATTAGCAAGAAAAGAAACAATAGCATTGAAGATGAGGAACTGTTCAGAAGTCACCGAAGGAGCACCAAAAGATTGAGTGCCAAGAGGCAACTAGAATATGAGTGCAGGCTTGCAGGGAACATAAGAACTGACGGTAAAAGCTTCTGCAAATATGAAAAGAGAAAAAAAAATCTGAAAACCAATCTAAGTCCCTTGCAGTCAGAAACAAGAGAACTTACACTGAGCAACAAAGAAACGGCTGATGAACTAAATTATACTTCACTTCTATCTTCATACAGGAGATAAAAACTGTGCTGGAAATGATGGGGAACACAAAGGTTGTTGAGAGGGAGGAAATAAAGGAATATTGCTGGGGAAATTGATGGGATGCAAGGGAGATCGATGTTCAGGACCTGACAATCTACATCTCAGAGTGGTTAAGGAAGAGGTCTTAGAATTAGTGGTTGCATTGGTGATAGTGATCCAACAGACTGTGGGACAGTGCCTATGGATTAGACGGTTGCTGTTGCATCCTTACTATTTAAAAATGGAAGTAGAGTCATAGAGTAATGCAGCATGGAAATAGGCCCTTTGGCCCAAATAAGTCCTCTGTTAATTAAAACCAGGCACCCAGTAAAGCTCACCTTGGCTCTTAATCAATTAAAATGCGAGTGAGTGATAGAGAATTCCTAATTTCTACTATTTAGATTAGATGACTTTTTAGATTACTTACAGTGTGGAAACAGGCCCTTTAGCCCAACAAGTCCACACCGACCCGACGAAGTGCAACCCACCCAGACCCATTCCCCTTCATTTACCCCTTCACCTAACACTACGGGCAATTTAGCGTGGCCAATTCACCTAACCTGCACATTTTTGGATTGTGGGAGGAAACCGGAGCACCCGGAGGAAACCCACGCAGACACGGGGAGAATATGCAAACTCCACACAGAGAGATGCCTGACGCAGGAATTGAACGGGGGTCTCTGGTGCTGTGAGGCAGCAATACTAACCACTGTGCCACCGTGCCACCCATAATTTAAAGAAGAATAACAATTTATTTTCATAACTCTAATACTGAACACTAAACAACAACTTGTGGGCGGCACGGTGGCACAGTGGTTAGCACTGCTGCCTCACAGCGCCAGAGACCCGGGTTCAATTCCGGCCTCAGGCGACCGACTGTGTGGAGTTTGCACATTCTCCCCGTGTCTGCGTGGGTTTCCTCCGGATGCTCTGGTTTCCTCCCACACTCCAAAAATGTGCAGGTTAGGTGAATTGGCCACGCTAAAATTGCCTGTAGTGTTAGGTGCAGGGGTAAATGTAGGGGAATGGGTCTGGGTGGGTGCGCTTCGGCGGGTCGGTGTGGACTTGTTGGCCCGAAGGGCCTGTTTCCACACTGTAAGTAATCTAACTATTTACAAATCCAAGCGCCCCTTTTCTTAGCTACTTAATATCTCACTTCAACTCTGTAAAAAAAAATGTTGTTCCACTCACACATTTATTTCACATTGCATTAGCTTAATCTCAAGGCTTCACGGTCTCTGTCTTCCCCGCTGTTTTCTGTTTGCCAGCTGCTGAGCTCCCTGGGTCATCTTCTTTCTTTTCATTGTGAATAAACTTTACATCAAAAGGTACTTTTGATAGAGTTTCTTTTTCTGATTTCTTTAAGAGTACGATGTGAGAAAGGCAGTTAATTTTCTGGTAGTTTCTCTCCCTATGGCAGTTGCTCTCTGGTCAATTTCAAAATGTCTTCAGTCTTATATCACCCAACATCGGATTGTCTTACTTGGTCGATGTTGGCAAAACCATAAGATCAAACTCGATATGGTTTTGGTATCCAGTGGCATAACTTAAACTGATTGGTTAAATTTGAATTGTTGTCAAAACCGCAAACAAAACTCAGGTATCCATTTCACAGTCAAATGATGTTTATTTTCAATTTTCCAGTATACTCTGGGAGTCCCATCCAGTTTGATACAAGGGTTTGTAATCTCTCCGTTCAGAACAACATTCTCTCTCTTCAAGGTACAGGACTTGTCTTCAAACTTCATAACACAGGACAGTGTTAAAACTGTACTGGAAATGATGGGGAACACAGAGGGTGGTGAGAGGGAGGAAGTAACATTATATTGCGGGGATATTGATGGGTAAAAATGGAGATCGATCCTCAGGACCTGACAATCTTACCCCAGAGTGGTTAAGGAAGTAGCCTTAGAATTGACACATTGGTGACTATGTTCCAGGATGCTGCAGATTAGATAGTGCCTGCATATTAGACGGTTGATGTTGCAACCTTATTGTTTAAAAAGGGATGTAGGATCATCCAGTAATACAGCAGGGAAAGAGGTGCTTCGCCCTAAACTGGTCCATGTCAACTATGGTTCCCACTAATCTAGTTACAATTGCCCTCACATGGTCCACATCCCTTTAAACCATGCACTTATCCAAATGTCTTTTTTTTTAAATATTACTATTGTACCTGCCTCAACCATTTTCTCTGCCAGTCCATTCCATATACGCACCATTGTCAATGAGAAAAAGTTGCCTCTCAGGTCCTTCTTAAATCTTTCCCCCTCACCTTAAATCTGTGCCCTCTTGTTTTCATTTCCTCATCCCTGGGGAAAAAAGACTATCTGCTTTCAACCCGTCCGTGCGTGTGTTGATTTATACACTTCAATATGATCACCTCTCATTCTCCCATGTTCCAAGGAACAAAGTCCTATCCTGGACAAGCTCTTCTTTCAACTCAAACCTACTCGCCCTGGCAACATCCTCATAAATCTTCTTTGCACTCTTGCCGGTTTAACCGCGTTTTCTTATTACAGAGTGATCAAAACTGTACACAATACTACAATTGCGGCCTCACCAACGATTTATACAACTGTAACATAAAGTCCCAATTCCTATGTTCAATGTCTCAGCCAATGAAGGCCAACATGCTAAATGCCTTCTTAACCACCTTGTCGCCCTATTACGTTGCCTTCAACAAATTATGTGTTTGTACTCCTAGAATCCTCTGTTCCACTCACGTCTCTGGACCTTTATATTTCCTAAAGTGGTTTGACTTTCTAAACGGTTACACCTCACATTTATCTGTACTGAATTGCATTTGCCAATCCACAGCCCACTTCCTCATCTGATCAAGATCCCTCTGTAATTGTTGATAACCTCTTCCTTGCTGTCATCAATACAGTCTAATGTTGTATTATCCACCAACTTCCTAATCATGCCTTGTAGAATTCGCATTCAGATCATTTATTTGAATAACAAATATTAAAGGTCCTAGTACGGACCCCTGTGACGTATCACTAGTCACAGCGTTCCAGTCCGAGGAAAAAAAACCTTCAACCATCACTCTCTGTTTCCTAGAATTGAGGCCAATATTGAATCCAATTAGTAAGGTTTCCAGCGTCATTGAGTCTTAAAGGCATACGTTCATACATCGCAGAAGTAGACACTTCGGTCTAACAAGTCCATGCCGATCATAACCCCAAACTAAACTAGCCCCACCTGCGTGCGCTTGGACCATATCGCTGCATTTTAAAAAATTCATGTACTTAGCCAAATGTTTTTTAAACTTTACAACTGTACCCATATCCATCACTTCCTCTGGAAGTTCATTCCACACACAAACCAGTCTCTGTGTAAAATCAATTGTTCTTCGTGTCCTTCTTAACTCTTCCTCCTCTCATTTAAAAATATGCCCACTGGTCTTGAAATCCCCCATGCGAGGGAACAAAAGACACCTGCCACCCCCTCATGATTTTAAAAACCTCTATAAGGTCACCCCTCAACATCGTGCACTCCAGCCTGTCCAACATCTTTTTATAACTCAAACCCTCCATTCCCAGCAATATCGTGGTAAGTCTTTTCTGAACCCCCTTCTGCATAATAATAGCTTTCCTTTAAATGGATAGCCAGAACTGGACACAGTACTCCAGAAGAGGCCTCATCAACATACTATACAACCTCAACATGACATCCAATCCCCTATATTCAAAGGTCTGAGCAATGAAGACAAACATGCTAAATGCTACCTTAACCATCCTGTCTACCTGTGATGCAAATTTGAAGGAATTGTGCTCCTGAATCCTAAGCCTCTCTATTCAACTACACTACCTAAGGCCCTTTCAATTGTAGAAGCTCTGCCTTTGTTTGTTTTACCAGAATGCAACACATCACATTTATCCAAATTAAACTCCTTCTCCCACTCCTCAGCCCACTGACCTGATCACCTTTTAGGGCCAGAGGGAAATTTGTAGTTGAAGTAGTGGCTCTTTTTCCCAATTAATGATCTGGATCTTGTTGTGCAGGGGGAGCATTTCCAAGTTTGCAGGTTGCATAAAAACCTGGGAGAATTGTAAGCTCTAAGGAGAAATGGTGCAGAAATCCAATAGGACATTGACAAGTTGGTGACATGGGCAGAGCGGTGGCAGATGCAATTCAATGCATTAGATGCAAAAACAAAAGGGATTTCAAATTAGCAAGAAAAGAAAGAGTAGCCTTGAGGATGAGGAACAGTTCAGAAGTCACCGAAGGGGGAACCAAACGATTGTGTGTGAAGAGGAAACTAGAGTATTAGTGTAGGCTTGCTGGGAACATAAAAACTGACTGCAAATGTATAAAGAGAAAAGTATTGCTGAAAACTAATCTAAATCCATTTCACTCGGAAACAAGAGAATTTACAATGAGGAACAAAGAAATGGCTGATGAACTGAATTTGTACTCACTTTTGTCTTCATACATGAGGAGATGAAAAATGTGCTGGAAATGATGGGGAACATGGAAGTTGTTGAGCCGGAGGAAATAAAGGAATATTGCTAGGGAAATTGATGAGATTGAAGGGAGATTGACCTCAGGCCCTGACAATCCACATCGCAGAGTGGTTAAGGGAGTGGCCATAGAATTTATGGTTGCATTGGTGACAGTGTTCAAGGATACAACAGACTGTGGGCTAGTTCATACAGATTAGACGTTTGCTGATGTAACCTTGCTATTTAAAAAGGGAAGTAGAGTCATACAGCATGGAAAAGGCACTCTGACCCAACAAAATCCTCTGTTAATTAAAAACATATACCCAGAAAAGCTCACCTCAGCTCATAATCTGTTAAAATGTGTGTGTGACAGAGAACTCCTAATTTCTACAATGTAAAGAAAAATAATAACTTATTTTCTAACTCTAATAGTGAATAATAAACAACAACTATTTACAAATCCAAGTCCCTTTTCTTAACTACTTATTATCTGACTTCAATGCAATAAAAATATGTTGTTCCATTAACACACTTATTAAACATTACATTAGCTTAATCTCAAGACCACACAGTCTCTGTCTTTCCTGCTGTCTTCAGTTTCCTGCTGATGATCTCTCTGGGTCACCTTCTTTCTTTTCACTGTGAATAAACGTTACATGAAAAGGTACCATTGATAGAGGTTTTTTTTTCTGATTTCTTTAAGAGCACGATGTTGGAAAGGCAGTTAATTTTCTGGTATTTTCTATCTCTATGGCAGTTTTCAACCAGTTTGCAAAATATCTTCATTCTTATATCACACAACTTTGGATCTTCTCATTTGGTCAATGTTGGAAAAACATTAAGTTCAAACTCAATTTGGTTTTAGTATCCCATGGCATCATTTAAACTGATTGATTAAATTTGAATTATTGTCAAAACAATAACTCAAGTATCCATTTCACAGCTAAATGTTACATATTTTCAATTTACCAGTATACTCTGCGACTGCCATCCAGTCAGATACAGGGGTTTGTAATCTCTCAGTTCAGAACAACATTCTCTCTCTTAAAGGTACAGTACATTAAAGGTACAACCTTCAAACTTCATAACATAGGAGGGTGTGAAAACTGTACTGGAAATGATGGGAAACACAGAGGTTGGTGAGATAGAAGAAGTAACAATATGTTGCTGAGGAAATTGATGGGTAAAAATAGAAATCGATCCTCAGCGCCTGACAATATAGGTTAAGGATGTGGCCTTCGAATTGATACATTGGCGAGCGTGTTTGCAGATTCTACAGATGCTGGGACAGTGCCTGCATATTAAACAGTTGATGATGCAACCTTACTATTTAAAAAGAGAGGTAGGATCATCCAGTAATACAGCAGGAAAACAGGCCTTCCGGTCCAAACTGATCCATGCCAACTATGGTTCCCACTAAGCTATTTACAATTGCCCTCATTTGGTCCACATCCCTCTAAAACCTTCCCATCCATGTACCTATCCAAATGTCTTTTTAAAAATGTTACTGTTGTACCTGCCTCAACCAATTTCCCTACCAGTCCATTCCATATATGCACCATAGTCTGTATGAAAAAGTTGCTCCTCAGTTCCTTCTTAAATCTTTCCCCTCTCATCTTAAACCTGTGCCCTCTTGTTTTCATTTCCTTATTCCTGGGAAAAAAAGACTATTTGCATTCATCCTGTCCGTGCCCCTGATGATTTATATACCTCTCTAAGGTCACCCCTCATTCTTCCACGTTCCAAGGAATAAAACCCTATCCTGGACAACTTCTTCCTCTAACCCAAACCTACTCGTCCTGGCAACATCCTTATAAATCTTCTTTGCACTCTTTCCATTTTAACTATATTTTCTTATAACAGGGTGCTCAAAACTGTACACAATACTACAATTGCAGCCTCACCAATGACTTATACAACAGCAACATAAAGTCCCAACTCTTATGTTCAATGCCTCGACCGATGAAGGCCAGCATGCTAAATGCCTTCTTAACCACCTTGTCACCCGATTATGCTGCCTTCAACAGGCTATATGTTTGCACTCCTCGAATCCTCTGTTCCACTCACGTCTCTGGACCTTTATATTAATATCTTGGTTTGACTTTCTAAAGTGTGACAGCTCACACTTACCTGTATTGAATTGCATTTGCCAATCCTCACCCCCTTCCCCATCTGATCAAGGTCCCTCAGCAATTGTTGATAACCTCTTCCTTGTTGTCATTGATACTTTCTAATTTTGTAATATCCACCAACTTACTAAACATGCCTTGTACATTCACATTCAGACCATTTATGAAAATAGCTGAAAAATGTGTTGCTGGAAAAGCACAGCAGGTCAGGCAGCATTAAAGGAGCAGGAGAAGCGACGTTTTGGGCATCAGGCTTCTGAAGAAGGGCTTATGCCTGAAACGTCGATTCTCCTGTTCCTTTGATGCTGCCTGACCTGCTGCGCTTTTCCAGTAACACATTTTTCAGCTCTGATCTCCAGCATCTGCAGTCCTCATTTTCTCCCATTTATGTAAATAACAAGCTACAAAGGTCCTGTCACCGACCCCTGTGGCGTACCACTCGTCACAGGCTTCCAGTCCGAGAAAACACTTTCAACCATCACTCTCTGCCTCCTAGAATTCAGTGAAACTTGAGTCCAATTAGTTAGGTTTCCCTGGATTCCAGGCGACCTAACCTTTGTGACTAGTCTGCCATGCGGGGACCTTGTTAAAATTCATGTAAACAGCATCCATTGGGCATTACAGGCCAGTCAGCCTCACATCGGAATTGGGAGTATGAGGGAGATGGGTGATGGTAAAACCATAAGCATTATAGCCAGCAATTGATATCAGAGCTAGTACTGTGCTGTTATCAGCTAGAATGAACCGCTCAGATTATTACTGCTTTAATAATGCCAATCACTCAGTGTCATCCTTTCAGCTGCTGAAATACATTTCTCTCTAGATTTGATGGGAATTAAGTCAATCAAATCATGCGGCGAACTTTCAAAATAATATTCACATCAATTTCAAGGAATAACATTAGTTTAGACAGCGGATTGGCTAGCCAACAGCGAACAGAGTCAGGATAAATGGATCTTTTTTCTGTTTGAGTGCGATATAAAGAGTGCAACTCACAGGGTTAAGCCTTTATCTCTAACTATTTGGAATCTGTATTCATGATTTGGACACAGGGATAGAAGTTACTCCAGGCAAATTTGCAGATAGTGCTAAAATAGTTGGGAAATAAGACATTTATAAATAGGATGGAATAGGTTCAGTAATTGTGACAAAATTTGACATTTGATGCGGGTATGATTGGGGTTGCCCATTGTGGTCAAAGGAATAGAAATGCAACTTATTATTCAAGTAGGAGAGAAACTTCAGAGTGATTCGGTGCAGAGGGATCTGGGTGTCCTTGTGCACGAATCTTATTACAGCAAGGAAGGCAACTGGCAATTGCTGAAAGAATGGTGTAATTGAGTCGGGAAATGATGCTGCAACTGTACAAGGCATCCGGAGAACTGTGTGGTTTTTTGGTCCACTTACTTGAGGAGGGATGTAATTGCATTGGAGGCAGTTCAGTGGAGATCCACTCAATCAATTCCAAGGGTTTGTCTTATGTGGAGAGATTAAATGGTTTCGGCCTATACTCTAGATAGTTTAGAAGATTGAGAGGAGGTCCAATTATGGGATATAAGATGCGAAAGTGTGATGTGGGGTCAACAAAGATGGGAGAGAGGATGTTTCCTCCTGTGAGAAAATCTAGAAATGAGAGGTCATTATTTCCGGATAAGGGGCTGAGCAGACTGAAAGCAGAGATAAGGAGGGATCCCTTTTCTGAAAGTTGGGAGTCAGGGAAGGGAGGCGTGAATCTGTAGAAATTCACCACTCCGCCCTCCCCAGAGGTTGTGGGGGATACCAGAACACTTAATAAATTTGGGGAGGAGGCAGAAGGATTTTTGATTGTGCCAATCTTCGGGCTACTTTCCCATCTGATCAAAATCCCTCTGTAATTGTTGATAACCTTTCTTGCTGTCAACCGTACCTCTAATTTTGTATCATCCACCAACTTATTAATCATGCCTTGTACATTTACAGAGGAGAAAGTGAGGACTGCAGATGCTGGAGATCAGAACTGAAAATATGTTGCTGGAAAAGCGCAGCAGGTCAGGCAGCATCCAAGGAACAGGAGAATCGACGTTTCGGGCATAAGCCCTTCTTCAGGAAGGGCTTATGCCCAAAACGTCGATTCTCCTGTTCCTTGGATGCTGCCTGACCTGCTGCGCTTTTCCAGCAACACATTTTCAGCTTGTACATTTACAGCCAGATCATTTATGTAAATAACAAATAGTGCATGTCCCAGCACTGAATCCTATGGCATGCCACAAGTCACAAGCCTCCAGTCTGAGAAACAACCTTCAAACACTATTCTCTGCTTCCTAGAACTGAGCCAATTTGAATCCAATAAGGCTTGCTCTCACAGAATCATAACCTTTGTGACTAGTCTGCCGTGCAGGAACTTGTCAAAGGCCTCACTAAAGTCCATATAGACTACATCCATTTGGAATTATAGACCAGTCAGCCTGATGTCGGAATTGAGAGTGTCAGGGACATGTTGAGGGTTCAACATTGGCCATCGTTTCAAGTCAACATGACGGATTAAAGAGAGTGGGGGCAGGGACATGGATTTGAGGCTGAGATATGATCAGCCACAGTTGTTCGGAATGGGGGAAGCAGGTTTTGGAGGGACTGAATGGCCTCGTTCTGCTTCTAACCCTTATATTCTAAAGTGAAACATACCTTGCACATCCACATATTTGTAAGCTGACGTGTATACAGGACCGTTGGGATACTTAACAAACTGCATTTGGCATCGATACCGTCCTGCATCCTCAGATGTAACCTGTTCCTTTTCAAAAGAAACACTTTTATTTCTTGTCCGGATCTCAGCCACAACAGAACCTTCCCGATAAAATGTGTAAATGAGTTCATCTTGCGCATGGAATATGAACTGACAATTCAACTTCAGTGTCTGTGTATACCACAGAGCTTCTGGCTCAGATTCAATACTCATAAGCGAATCAGGAGCTGTCAAGAAAGAAATGACTTGAATTAATAACGGGGCGTAAGAACCAACCAGACCAATCAGCTGCTTGCTGCCAGCAAAGTCTCTACTCATACAAGTCCCTGACTCCAGCTCATCATCCAACACGACTTTCCAAGTAGCTGTGTAACCAACCCTTCCACTTATGATTATAAAACAAATTTCCAAAAGGGGCACCGAATTTTGCTTTTGCAGTGTCTTTTCCCCATTTCAGCCCACTATCCAAAATACAGGAAAAAATAATCGGTAATTCTCAAGAGCAGTGCATCCCATTGACAGGAAATATAGAGGAGCTGGGTATTGTTTAAATGGAGAAAGACTGCAGAAAGCTATGGATCAGAGGGATTTGAGGAGTCCTTGTTTGTGAATCACAAAAAAAGCTAGCATGCAAATACAGTGGGTTACAGGGAACACAAATTGTTTTTATTTCAAAGGAAATGGGCCATAAAAGGTGGGAAGTTTTACTAAAGCTATACAGCCAACGCATTAGTCAGACTGTAGCTAGGATCCAGTGAACAGTTTGGGCCCCATATCTAAGGAAGGTTAGACCAACATTGGAGGCAGTCCACAGAAGGTTCACTCAGCTGAGCTGGGTAGGGAGGGACTGTCTAATGAGAGAGAAATTGAGTACGTTGGGCCTGTCCTCATTGGAGTTTACAAGAAAGAGAGGCGACCTTATGGAATATTCTTCAAGAGTTTTACAGCACTGATGCAGAAGAGGATGTTTCCCCTTGTGTGGGAGAGCCTGAGACAAGAGGGGCATTGCCTCAGAATAAGGGGATGTGGCGGACACCTAGTGAAGTTGGAGATGAGAAGGAATTCCTTCTGTCCGTGGGTAGTGAGTCTGTGGAATTCTTTGCCGCACAGGGCTGTTGAAGCTGGATCATTGAGGACATCCAAGTATGAAAATTTTAATTGGGAAGGAGAGTTGAGGGTGACTGGGAGCGTAGAGTTGTAGATGGTCAGACGGATTGCGATATCATTGAACACTGGAGCAGATGCAATGGGCTGAATGGCCTAATTCTGATCCCACATCTCAAGAATTTGAGAATGCAAGTGTCACAAGTCACTGCTCTGCTGATACAGCAGTCAATGCCTGCTATGTACTGAACAGATACTGCTGAGAACTATTCTTTCTGTGCTGTTAATGTTTGGAAAGGTGAACCATTTCCTAATGTCCTGCATTGACTGTGGAAGAGAAACTGTCAAGTGGGGGGGAAGGGGGTTACAAAAGAATTAAAAGAATGCATCAGACTCAGCGTCATAGAGTCGTCAACTCATAGGTTCATAAAACACAGAAATGGACACTTCAGTCCAACAAGTCCATGCCGATCATAATCCCAAACTAAACTAGCCATATCTGCCTGAGCTTGGCTCATATCCCTGCAAACATTTTTTAAAAAATCATGCACTTAGCCAAATGTTTTTCAAACTTACAACTGTACCCACATCCATCACTTCCTCTGGAAGTTTATTCCACACACGAACCACACTGTGTAAAATCAACTGTCCTTCATGTCCTTCTTAAATCTCTTTCCTCTTATTTTAAAAATATGCCCACTAGTCTTGAAATCCCCCACCCTCGGGAAAAAGATTCCTTCCATCCCCTCATGATTTTGAAAACCTCTATTAAGACCCCCTTCGACCTCGTGCACTCCAGTCAATGCAACATATTTTTATAACTCAAACCCTCCATTCCCAGCAACATCCTGGTAAATCTTTTCTGAACCCCCTTCTGCATAAGAATAGCTTTCCTTTAACAGGGCAGCCAAAACTAGACAGAACTCTGGAAGAGGCCTCACCAACATACTGTACAACCTCAACATGACATCCAATCCCCTATATTCAAAGGTCTGATCAAGGAAGATAAACATGCTAAATGCTACCTTAACCACCCTGTCTACCTGTGACGCAAATTTGAAAGAATTGTGCTTCTGAATCCTAAGCCTCTCTATTCAACTACACTACCTAAGGCCCTTTTAATTGTAGAAGCTCTGCCTTTGTTTGTTTTGCCAAAAAGTAACACTGCACATTTATCCAAATTAAACTCCTTCTCCCACGCCTCAGCCCACTGACCCGATCACGTTTTAGGGCCAGAGGTAGGGTTGCAGTTGAAGTAGTGGCCCCTCTTTTCCCGACATGTGTATCTTGGTTGTGGATCTGGATCTTGTTGTGCAGGGGGAGCATTTCCAAGTTTGCAGATTGCATAAAATCCCAGGACAATCGTCAACTGTAAGGAAAAATAGTGCGGAAATTCTATAGGACATTGACAAATTGGTGGCATGGGCAGAGCTGTGGCAGATGCAATTCAATGTAAAGAGAAGTGTGAGGTGCAGCACTTTGGTGGGAAGAACATTGAACGATAATAAAAAGTAGGGGGATACAATTCTACAGAGGGGTGTAGGAGCAGAGGGAGCTGGGGCACATGTCCACAAATCAGTGAAGGCGGAATGACGAGGGGAGAGCGATTAATAAAATACACAATGCCTTTGGCTTTATTAGTAGAGTTGTACAGTCTGCCAGCAGGGCGGTGATTTTGAATATGTACAAGACACCAGTTAGACCTCAGCTGGAGTAGTGTGTATACTTGTTGGCACCATGTTATAACAACGTAATGGGGAATGGGGCAGGGTTTGGGGGAAGCACAGAAGCGGCTTATGGGTGTGCTTTTCCAGCACCACTCTAATCTAGACTCTGGTTTCCAGCATCTGCAGTCATTGTTTTTACCTAAGATTCCATGGATGAGAAACTTCAGCGCTCAGGCTTTAATGGAGTATGATGCTTTTCAGTCTATAACAGACACGGTATCTGTATTAAACCGTGAGCTTTGTTTTGACTTAAATTGGTAAATAACCAGGAATTTGGTTCATAAAGGGAGCTGGTTTTCTCTTAGCAAGAGATTGTTTCAGTTCAGGTCATTTTCCCTCTGGGAGTGCACCAGCAGGATGTTTTCTTCTTGTTTTTCTTTTAATTTGTGAAGGCTCCAAGCGACAGTTTGATATAAAAACTTAAAATTCTCAGAGGTGTAAAATATATAATAAAACACTCACGCCCTCGAAATAGCGAGACTGTCACTCAAACAGACTCGTGGATGAAACATGACATTGAAAAGACAAATGGAAAGAAGGAGTCAGTTAAGTCGAGGCTTCAAGAGTTGTGTGACGATGATTGAAATATCAAAAATAGGAGAAGGAGTAGGCCATTTAGCCCTTCGAGAGAGTGCTGTCATTCAATCGGTAGTCTCAGTCCGGTTCCCCGTTTTAACGGCTTTAATAACGAACTCTATATGAACTTAAGGGGCGGGGTCATATGTACCGGACGTATCACAGATTAGCAATCGAGTAGACCAGGGTGACAATCCACAGGGTGAGTTTGAATCCCCCCGCTTTCCTATGAGAGCCGCTGGGTAACACTGATCCAGGCTCAGTGAGATCTGCATATGAGATGGTGTCTGTCGAAACCACGCCACCCACCCACTTCCCATCATCAGAAGAGTCCTTCTGGGAGACTGCTGCCTGTTCTTAGCCCTTCCCTTTCCCTTTCCAAATCCAATTGCCTCCAAATTTCAAGTGGGTAAGCTGCCCAGTCCAAGGGCATGTGGCTCACAATGTGGCAGCAATGCCTGAGAAAGTTTGGGGGTGGGGGTGTGGAAGGCACCATCAATCGATTCAGTGAAGACCCGCAAACCTTTGCGCATCAGAGTTGTACTGATGCTAACACATGAGAAGACCAATATCCTTACTATTTCCTACCCCTGTCTACCTTTGGGAATTATTAGAAACACACCCCAACTCACAGGATACTCTCACGAGAATGCTGTTGCTGTAGGGTGTTTTATGTGCCGATGTGGAAGATTGGCATTTGTACTCCCCAACATCCTCCTTTGTAGCAGCCTCAATGATGTAAGTCTTCTCCCTGAACTCTTTGGTAGTTTTGTTTATGATCCAGTTATAGGTCGTCGAATGAAGCTCCCGACCGGCATTGCAGCTAAGAGTGATCCGGTCGCCCGTTAAGAATCTGTCCCACATTGGCTCCATCGTTAGTACAGGTGCTCCAGTCTCCACTGAGGAACCTAATCCATAGAAAAACATACACAGCCACAATGGGAAGCACTGAAATTTGCTTGCTGCAGTAGCTTGCCACTCAGACAACTCAAGCTGGCTTAGGCTGATGAGTGGTAAGTAACATTCCCATCTCACAAATTCCAGACGACTATCTCCAATAAGAGAGAATCGAACCATCACCCCTTGACATTCAATGGTGTTACCATCTCTGAATCGCCTCAATATCGATATATAGGGGTCACCAGTGAGAGAGAATCTCACCAGCCCCTTCACTTTCAAAGATATTACCATGACTGAATCCGTCATACTATCAGTATTGGGGATGGGGGTGGGGGAGGTTTACCATTGAGAGAGAATTGAACCATCTCCCTTTGGTGTTCTATTGTGTTATTATCACTAAAGTCCCCACTATCAATATGCTGGGGTTACTATTGAGGGATAAATTAACCATCATCCCCTTCATTTTCCCCATTATTAACATTCTCGAGGCTATGTTGAGAGATCGTAACCATTGCCACCCATCCTCCCGGCTTCACAACATTTGTGTTGCTATCATTAAAAGCAAATCTAATAATCGCCCCCTCATTGGTGTTAGCATCACTGAATCACCCATTATCAATATGATGGGGATGACTATCAAGAGAGAGTCTAGCCAACAGTCCTTGACTTTCAATATTAATATCATCACTAAATTCCATCCCGATTAATATCCTGGGTATGCCATTGACCAGAAACTGGAGTGGACTCACCATGTAAACACAATAGCTACAACAGCAGGTCAGAGGCTGGGAAGCCTGCAGTGAGTAACTCACCTTTGGACTCGCACCCTGTCAACAAGGTGCAGTGACAGGCAGCATGGTTTTGTGTATCTCAATATCTTGATTGATTTTTTGGAGAAGAGAGAAAAAAAAATTGATAAAGGTAGAGTGGTGGATTTTGTCTATCTGGACTTCAGCAAGGTGGTTGACAAGGTTCTCCATAATATACGGTTGAGCAAGGTTAGATCACATGGAATATAGGGAGAGCTAGCCATTGGACACTCAATTGGCAGAAAGGTAGGAGTCAGAAGGCGATGGGTTGCTTTTCAGAGAGAAGGCTTGGGATCAGCAGGGTGCCACAAGGATCGGTGCTGCATCCACTGCTTTTCCTTATTTAAATAATTTGGATATGAATATAGGAGGTATAGTTTATAAAATAGCAGACAACACAGTTTTTGGCAAGGTGGACAGTGAAGGAAGTTGTCTCAAAGTACAATGGGATCTTGATCAGATAGGCTGAAGAGTGGCAGATGGAGCTAAATTTAGATAAATGTGAGGTGTTGCTTTTTCATAACGCAAATTAGGGCAGGACTTACACACGTGATGGCAGGGTTCTGGGAGTGTTATCAGACAAAGAGACCTTGGAATGCTGGTTTGTAGTTCATTGAGGATAGCGTTGCAGGTGAGGGAGAAGGTGAAAAGGTATTTGGTACGCTTGCCTTTAATGGTAAATGCTGGAAATGTGTTGCTGGAAAAGTGCAGCAGGTCAGGCAGCATCCAGGGAACAGGAGAATCGACGTTTCGGGCATTAGCCCTTCTTCAGGAATGAGGAAAGTTTGTCCAGCAGGCTAAGATAAAAGATAGGGAGGAGGGACTTGGGGGAGGGGCGTTGGAAATGTGATAGGTGGAAAGAGGTCAAGGTGAGGGTGATAGGTCAGACTGGGGTGGGGGCGGAGAGGTCGGGAAGAAGATTGCAGGTTAGGAAGTCGGTGCTGAATTTGATGGATTTGACTGAGACAGGCTGGGGGGAGGGGAAATGAGGAAACTGGTGAAATCCGAGTTCATCCCTTGTGGTTGGAGGGTTCCTAGCCGGAAGATGAGGCGTTCTCCCTCCAACCGTCGTTTCACTGTGGTCTGACGATGGAGGAGTCCAAAGACCTGCATATCCTTGGTGGAGTGGGAGGGGGAATTGAAATGTTGAGCTACAGGGTGGTTGGGTTGGTTGGTCCGGGTGTCCCAGAGGTGTTCTCTGAAACGCTCCGCAAGTAGCCGGCCTGTCTCCCCAATATAGAGGAGGCCACATCGGGTGCAGAGGATGCAATAGATGATATGTGTGGAGGTACAGGTGAATCTGTGGCGGATATGGAAGTTTCCTTTGGGGCCTTGGAGGGAGGTGAGGGGGGAGGTGTGGGCGCAAGTCTTGCACCTCCTGCGGTTGCAGGGGAAGGTGCCAGGAGTGGAGGTTGGGTTGGTGGGGGGTGTGGATCTGACGAGGGAGTCATGGAGGGAGTGGTCTTTACGGAATGCTGTTAGGGGAGGGGAGGGAAATATATCCTTGGTGGTGGGGTCCGTTTGGAGGTAGCGTAAATGATGGCGGATGATCTCCATGTACAGCGCATCATCCGCCGTCATTTCCGCGACCTCCAAACAGACCCCACCACCAAGGATATATTTCCCTCCCCTCCCCTATCAGCATTCCGTAAAGACAACTCCCTCCGTGACTCCCTCGTCAGATCCACACCCCCTACAAACCCAACCTCCACTCCCGGCACCTTCCCCTGCAACCGCAGGAGGTGCAAGACTTGCGCCCACACCTCCCCCCTCACCTCCCTCCAAGGCCCCAAAGGAAACTTCCATATCCGCCACAGATTCACCTGTACCTCCACACATATCATGTATTGCATCCTCTGCACCCGATGTGGCCTCCTCTATATTGGGGAGACAGGCCGGCTACTTGCGGAGCATTTCAGAGAACACCTCTGGGACACCCGGACCAACCAACCCAACCACCCTGTAGCTCAACATTTCAATTCCCCCTCCCACTCCACCAAGGATATGCAGGTCTTTGGACTCCTCCATCGTCAGACCACAGTGAAACGACGGTTGGAGGGAGAACGCCTCATCTTCCGGCTAGGAACCCTCCAACCACAAGGGATGAACTCGGATTTCACCAGTTTCCTCATTTCCCCTCCCCCCAGCCTGTCTCAGTCAAATCCATCAAATTCAGCACCGACTTCCTAACCTGCAATCTTCTTCCCGACCTCTCTGCCCCCACCCCAGTCTGACCTATCACCCTCACCTTGACCTCTTTCCACCTATCACATTTCCGACGCCCCTCCCCCAAGTCCCTCCTCCCTATCTTTTATCTTAGCCTGCTGGACAAACTTTCCTCATTCCTGAAGAAGGGCTAATGCCCGAAACGTCGATTCTCCTGTTCCCTGGATGCTGCCTGACCTGCTGCGCTTTTCCAGCAACACATTTCCAGCTCTGATCTCCAGCATCTGCAGACCTCACTTTCTCCTTTAATGGTAAATGCATCGAATGTAGGAGTTGGGACGTCATATCATGGCTGTACAGGACATGTGTACAGCCACATTGAGAATACCAATAGCCGCAAGATGTTGTGAAGTTTGAGAAAAGATTAACAAGGATGTTGCCAGGATTGGAGGGTATGAGCTGTGCAGAGAGATTGAATGAGCTGCGACTATTTTCCTTGGAATGTTGGAGGCTGAAGGGTGACATGACAGAGGTTCATAAAATGATGAAGAGCATAGCGTGTGTGAATAGTCAAGGTATTATCCCCAGGTTCGGGGAGTACAAAACAAGAGGGCATAGGTTTAAAGTGAGAGGGAAAAGATTTAAAAGGGACCTAAAGGGGACCTTTCTCATGCAGAGTGTGGTGTATGTATGGGATAAGCTGCCAGAAGAAGTGGTGAAGATAGGTACAATTGCAAGGTTAACAAGGCATCTGGATGGGTTTATGAATAGCACGGGTTTAGAAGGATATTGGCCTAGTTGTGGCAAATGGGATAGGTTGCATGCAATTCTGGTCTCCTTCCTATCGGAAAGATATTGTGAAACTTGAAAGGGTTCAGAAAAGATTTACAAGGATGTTGCCAGGGTTGGAGGATCTGAGCTACAGGGAGAGGCTGAACAGGCTGGGGTTGTTTTCTCTGGAGCGTCGGAGGCTGAGGGGTGACTTTATAGAGGCTTACAAAATTATGAGGGGCATGGATAGGATAAATAGGCAAAGTCTTTTCCTTGAGGTCGGGGAGTTCAGAACTAGAGGGCATAGGTTTAGGGTGAGAGGGGAAAGATAGAAAAGAGACCTAAGGGGCAACTTTTTCACGCAGAGGGTGATACATGTATGGAATGAGCTGCCAGAGGATGTGGTGGAGGCTGGTACAATTGCAATATTTAAGAGGCATTTGAATGGGTATATGAATAGGAAGGGTTTGGAGGGATATGGGCCGGGTGCTGGCAGGTGGGACTAGATTAGGTTGGGATATCTGGTCGGCATGAATGGGTTGTTTGGGTTTCCATGCTGTACATCTCTATGACTCTATGACTATATCTGGAGGGTAGCAAATGTGTTCCTCTTGTTCAAGAAGGGGAATAGAGGCAAACCTGGCAAGTATAGACCAGTGAGCCTTTCATCGGTTTTGTGTAAAGTTTTGGAAAAGATTATAAGAGATATGAGTTATATTCATCTGGAGAGCAATACATTGACAAGAGCTAGTCAACATGGTTTTGTGAAGGGTCGGTCGTGCCTCCCAAACCTTATTGAGTTCTTTGAGAAGATGACCAAAGAGGTGGAGGAGGATAAAGTGGTTGATTGTGGTGTATATGCTTTTCAGTAAGGCATTTGATAAGCTTCTGCACAGTGGAGTATTGCACAAAACACAGAGGCATGGGATTAAAGATAATTTAGCAGATTGGATCAGAAACTGGTTACCTGAAAGAAGATGGGGGTGGTGTTTGATGGAAAATGTTCATCCTGGAGTTCAGTTACTAGTGGTGTACTGCAAGGATTGGCTTTGGGATGACTACTGTTTGTCATTTTTATAAATGACCTGGATCAGGGCATAGAAGGATGAGTTAGTAAATTTGTGGATGACATTAAGGTCAGTAGAGTTGTGGATAGTACTGAATGATGTTGCAGTTACAGAGGGGTATAGATAAGGTGCAGATCTGGGCTTGAAGGTGGCAAATAGAATTTAATGCAGAAAAGGGAGAGGTGATTCACTTTGGAAGGAGCAACAGAAATAAAGAGTACTGGGCTAATGGTAAGATTCTTGATAGTGTGAATAAGCAGAGAGATCTTGGTTTCGATGTGCATAGATCCCTGAAAGTTGTCACCGAGGTTGATAGGGTAATTAAGAAGACATTCGGTGTGTTAGTAGAGGGATCGAGTTTTGGAGCCATGAGGTCATGCTGCAGTTGTACAAACTTCTGGAGCGGCCGCACTTGGAGTATTGTGTTCAGTTCTGGTAACCGCATGATAGGAAAGATGTGAAAGTTTTGGAAGAGGTTCCAAAGAGATTTATTGGATGTCGCCTGATATGGAGGTCAGGTCTTCTGGGGAAAGGCTGAGGGACTTGAGACTGTTTTCATGGAGAGAAGTAGGTTGAAAAATAACTTAATTGAGGCATATAAGATAATCAGAGGGTTAGACAGGGTGGACAGTGAGAGCCTTTTTCCTTGGATGGCGATGGCTAGCACGAGGGGGCATAGCTTCAAATTGAGTGATGAAAGATATAGGGACAGATGTCAGAGGTAATTTGTTTATTTAGAGTAGTATGGGGCATGGAATGCACTGCCTGCAATAGTAGCAGAGTCACCAACTTTAAGGGTATTTAAATGGTCATTGGATAAACATATGGATTAAAATGGAATAGTGTAGGATATGTGTGCTTAAGAGTCGTTCCACAGGTCGGTGCAACCTCGAGGGTAGAAGGGCCTCTGTTACGCTGTGATGTTCTATGTTATATGGTCAGTGTGGACGAGTTGAACTGAAGGGTCTGTTCTGTGCTGTACAGCTCAATGACTCTAAATCAGGAGTGTGATGGACACAAAATGTTAACTGTGTTTTTCTCTCTCCCTCTCAGTCCGCAGATGCTGCCAGACCTGCTGAGCTTATGTAACATTTGTGTTTGTTTCATATTTTCCAAAGTTGCAAGACTTTGTTTACCATAATGTAAACACTGACGCAAGTGCAGACACTGTGGGGTTCTTCAACAAGTCATGAAAGGAAGGCACACTGGATCTTAACATACCTTCTCGTATTTGTAGAATCATCACTTGCTCTGAAAATATATAATTAGACACGATCAATAAGTTTTATGGAAAGTGGAATTGAGGATGATTAGATAAGCCATGAGGAGAAAGTGAGGATTGCAGATGCTGGAGATCAGAGTTGAAAATGTGTTGCTGGAAAAGCGCAGCAGGTCAGGCAGCATCCAAGGAACAGGAGAATCGACGTTTCGGGCATAAGCCCTTCTTCAGGAATCCATGATAAGCCATGACCTCATCGAATGGCAGAGCAGATTTGATGGGCTGAATGGCCTGCTGTGATCCTATGCCTTGACATGAGGGCCCTTGCTTTAATTTGCTCAGCGGTGATACATAATCAGACTCATTTGCTGAGGTCACATGTGCGTTTTTGTGTGTGTGAGAAAAATTGTGTGTGCATGAGAGAACGAGACAGGGTGAGAGTATATGCGTGTGTGAGACAGTGTACATAAAGGAGTGAGGTCATGCGCCTGTAAGAGCGCGCATGTGCGTGTTTGTGTGAGAGAGTGAGAGAGAGACAAAGAGAGAGAGAGGGGGTGTCTGTATAAGCGATATGGGAGACTGTGTATGTGTATGATAGAGAGAGGAGTCTGTGTGTTTGTGTGTATGAGAGAGAGGAGTCTGTATGTGACAGAGAGAGAAGAGTCTGTGTGTGAAAGAGAGAGGAGTCTGCGTTTGAGAGAGAGAGGAGTCTGTGTATTTTGAGAGAGACAGGCGTCTGTTTGTGTGTCAAAAACAGGAATTTGTGTGTGCGTGTGAGTGAGAGAGGAGTCTGAGAGTGAGACAGAGTCTGAGTGAGAGTGAGACAGAGGGGTCTATTTGTGTGTGTGAGAGAGGCGTCTGTTTATGTGAGAGAGAAAGGAGTTGATTCCTGATGAAGGGCTTTTTCCCGAAATGTTGATTTTCCTGCTCCTCGGATGCTGCCTGTCCAGCACCATTCTAATCTTGATTTGAATCTCAAGCATCTGCAGTACCCGCTTGCACCTGAGAGAGAGAGGGGTCTGTGTGTGAGAGGGAAAGTGTGCTTATATACTTGAGTGAGAGGGAGAGAGAGAGAAACAGAGAGATGGAAGGGATAAGCATCAAGGAATGCAGACTGAGTGAGGGAAAGGAAGAAAGGGAGAGAGACGGACAGAAGAGGGGTAAATGAAGAGAGAAACAAGGACAATAACAGGGAAACACGGAGAGGGAGAGAGAGAAAGAAGGAGGAAGAAAGATATAGAAGGGGGATAGATAGAGACACTGTGAGAGGGACGAAGAGGCGAGAGTGAGTGAGGTGGGACAGAGAGGTGGAAAAACAAGATAGAGGGAAGAGAGAGTGAGGGAGGGAGAGAGTGACATGGGGGAGAATGGTGTGTTAGAGAGAGATAGGGAGATTAAGTAAGAGGAAGGAGGAGAGAGAGAGCTGTTGGGTAGAGAGAGTATGACAAAAGAGTGGCAGTGTGTGTGAAAAAGAGGGAGAGAAGGAAAGAAAAACATGAGAGACAGTGATATAGTGTTCAGATGGAGACAGCGGTCGAGTGTTTACAGAGTAAGAGAGAAAAGAACAGTGATAAAGAATGTGAGAGATAGGGATAGACAGATATTAGAAAGGAAGACAAAGAGAGAGAATGGGCAAAGAGAGAGTGAATGTGGGAGAAAAAATGGAAGGGGGAGAGAAAAAGAGAGATGAGAAGATAGCGAGATGGAGAAGTGAGATGGGACAGAGAGAGAGGGGAACACAAACAGATTCAGAGAGACACACAGGGAGAGAGATGTTCTCAGGACTTGCATTTATTTCCTGGTATGGGCATAGAGCGAATACTGAATTTATAAAAATCTGCAACTAATGCTGGGCCCAACCAGCAATGCATACATCCTGTGAATGCATTAAAAAGACACATCAATTACTAATGTGATTGGGTTCAAAGCAGCCAAACGGACCCTCAAGCCTGCTGCACTATTGAGTAGCATCATAGCTGATCCTGTATCTCAAAGCCATATCCATAGAATCCTTACAATGTGGAAGTAGTTCATTCAGCCCAATGAGCCCACACCAACCTTCCAAACAGCATCACACACAGACCCATCTCCCTAACCTAACCCTGCACTTGTCATGGCAAACCTACCTAGACTACACATCCCTGGACACTAAGGGTAATTCCCCTTAGCCAATTCACCTTAACCTGCACATCTTTGGATTTTGGAAGGGAACTGGAGCACTGGGAGGAAACCCACACAGACATGGGCAGAATGTGCAAACTCCACACAGACAGTTGCCAGAAGGTGGAATCGAACCCGTGTCTCTGGTGCTATAAGGCAGCAGTGCTAGCCATTGAGCCACCATGCTACCCCCACATTCCCCATTTTGTCTTCATTTCACTTGGTTCCTTTCAAATCTAGACAATTATCTCTCCATTCAGCTCCCTTTGTCTATCCCCACTTCCCAGTTTGTCACCATTTCAATCGTACTCGCTTTTTGTTTCTCCACATCTGTTTCACTTTTAGCCACGTTGTACTGCATCTGCAATGTGCTTGTCCACTCACTCAAATTGTCTAAATCACTTCCTTTGCATCCTCCTCACAATCCTGGCCAGTTTTGTGTCATGAGCAAACTTGGAACTGTTGCATTTGGCTCCCTCATCCAGGTCATTAATATATATTGAGAGTGGCTGGGGCCCATGTATTAGTTCCTGCAGTATCCCACTAGTCACGATTTGCCTCTTGGGTAAAAGACACATTTATTCTCACTCTCTCTCTTGTCTGTCAACTAATTCTCAATTCACATCAATATACTGCCATCAAACTCTTGTCCTTTCACTTTGCACATAAACCTCGTCTCAAATGTCTTCTGAAAAAGCCAAATAAGCTACATGTACTGTTTCTCCCTTATTTATCCTTAGACCCTCAGAAAATGACGGTTGATTTATTAAGGTTCTTCTGCCTCTCATAACCCATTCTGGCTTTGTCCAACGTCTTTAATGCTTTCTAAGTGTTCTGTCATCACGCCTTTTATAGGTATTCCCAGAATTCCCCCTACTAACTGATGTTCAGCTATCTGGTCTGTAATACTCTGTTTATTTTTGTCTCTCTCTGCCGCCTACTTTTTAAACAGAGGGATTACATTACCTCTCCTCCAATATGTGGGAATTGTTTCCAAGTCTATAGAATCTTAAAGCATTATCAACAATGCACCCATTATATCCAGTTCCACTTTCTTAAGGATGTTGAGATATCAATTAAGAGGCCCTCAGGACTTATCCCACTAATTTCCCCAATACCATTTCCCTACTATTACTGATTTCCTTCAATTCCTCCCTCTCAGTAGATGTTGGTTATCTAACATTTATTAGGAGATGATTTCTTTCCCTCTTTTGAGAAGACAACCAAATTATGCATTCAAATCTTCTGCCGTTATAATATCATCTTGATTCAGATTGCATTGGACCTACAATTGTCTTCATAAATACTTTTCTCTTCACATGTTTGCAGAAGCTTGCAGTCAGTTTTTATGTTCCCTGTTATTTTAAACTCATTCGCTATTGTCCTGCTCTTGATCAAAATTTTTGTCTTTGTTTTCCAAATTCTACAATTCAATTATGCATATTCATTTTCATGTACACCAGCATACTCGCAAACGCACACACTACCGTTATACATTTGGGCATTGCTGACGAGACCAGCATTTATTGCCTGTCGTTAACTGTGCTCTCTCTCCTGCAACCTCTTTCTCTCACTATCTCCCACGCACCCTCATTCTCGCTCTCTCCCACACCCTCACTCGCTCCATTTATCTCCTGCACCCTAACTCTTCCTGTATCTCTCCTCCACCCTCACACTCTGCCTTTCTCTCCCGCAACCTCATTCTCTATTTCCCGCACTTTAATACACTCCCGCTCTCCCCCACATTCTCAGGCTCTCTCTTACAATCTCACGTTCTCTCTCCCTCACATTCTCACTCTCTCCCATTCTTATTCTCTCTCTCTTCCCCACACTCTCAGTCACTCTCTCTCCTGCACCTACTCTCTCCCGCACCTTTACTTTCTCTGGCTCTCCCCTGCATCCTCACTCTCCCTTTCTCCCCCGTGCCCTCACTCTGTCCCTCCTCTGTATCCTCACTCTCCCTCTCGTGCCATCATTCCCTCTCTCCCGTACACTCACACACACACACACGCTCTCTCTCCTGCACCGTTAATTTTCTTTTTAGTCTGTACCCTCTCTCTCTTTATCTCTCATACACACAACTTCACTCTCCCGCTCGCACCCTCACTCTCCTGCACGAGTGTGTTTGTGAGAGTGTTTGGATGAGAGAGAGGGAGACTGTGCATGAAGGCTGAGAGAGATTGTGAGGAGTGCATGTAAGAAAGGGTGTTAGATAGTGTGTACATGAGAGACATATACTGTGCGTGAGAGAGTATGAGAGATAGTGAGAGTGCATGTAAGAGGGTGTCTGCGTGAGAGAACAACAATGTTGGAAAGTGTGTGTGAGTAAGTGTGAGTGTGTGTGAGTGAGTGAGCATGTGCACGTGTGTGTGTATGTATTTGTTAAACAGTCTGGGAAATACCAGCACATATGTGCACTGCTGTCCGTATCCAATAGGATTCTGCCTCTGTTCACATTCCCATTGTACACTGAGTTGAGGGCAGGAGATGAATGACAGATTTATTCCTTGCACCCACCCCGAAATAGTGATAAAAGCTGGAGATACATACCGAGCAGTAGGAGGGCAGAGAAGATATCCATCACAGTCTTGTTTGATAGGGGCGTGTATACAGTCAGTGATTCAGTCTGCTGTTTCCTGCTTGTCTGATCCTGCTGGTAGCAGGGGAGTGGTGGGCGAAGTGGGCACAGCCAAACAGTCTGAGACAGATTGAGGAGGGACATGGTCGTCAGTCATCGGGACCTTTCTTCACCCACTACTCCCCATTACCCGCCATTCCCCCTCCTGATTAAAAATCTCAGCCTTCAATACACTCAGCAACGCAGCCTCGACAGCCCGGTGTGGTAAATAATTCCACAGATTGACTCCTTTCGGAGAGAAGAAATTCCTCCTCACTGACAGCACAGAAACTGACCCTGCAGGTCAGCTCCCTTCCCTCCATCCAGTTCTTGGGGCGAAATAGGATCAGCCATTCCTCCCCATCTTTGTTTCCAATCTGTCCCATCCCATTGTCCTGAAACATTGATCCTCTCGCTTTAGATTGCACCACATAAGGAAGCATTCTTTCTCCAACTCCTTTGCCAATCACCTCTTCAGTGTCTTATATCCCTCAGTTAGAGCTCATGTACAAGAGGGATAGACTGCATTCAAGCTAGAGGGGGATCAATATTCTGGCGGAGAGATTTGCTCGATCCACTCGGGAGGGTTTAATCTAATCTGATTGGGACGTGGGATCCAAAGCATTGGGGAGATGAAAGAGAAGGTTGCGATCACACTTGTTGCGTTTCCACCCTGAATTACAGATAATGATTATTTTATTTATATAATATATAATTAATATTTATAATAAATCGATTGTGTTAACCTGAATCAATATTAATTGACAGGATTTCTTCACACATTCTCAGTGACCTGTCATATTGATTCATGGTTAATTTAAAACATGACTGCATTAATTCATTGTTAATTAAAGAATGGAAAGCTACATTACTGGCTGATGAGGTAACTAAAGAAGCTGCCCTGAATCCATAGGAGCGGTGGTTTATTCCTTAATACCTACTGTCCCAGGTCCTCGGAAAGCTCCTATCTCTGGTCACTGCCAATCCCAGAAACTAAAGATTTGTTCTTAAAGATGTATATACTGGGCTTGTCCTCCTCTTTGTCTTTCCTCAGGAAACAGATTTTATTGGCACTGACTCCGCCCCTCGAATTCACTATTCATCCGATTTGACCGGGAGCTTGGGTCTTTGTAAAATCATGGACAGAGACTAAATTGCAACCGGACTGGGAATGGCCGTGCCAGGCTCTTTTGACTTCCGAAATGACGATAAGAACGGCAGGGCAAGACTGGATTCACTCGGATCAAAGGGCCAGTGGAATCTCCAGTTGAGGAAGAAGTCTGGACAGCCGAATCAATGCAAGAACCACTGAAACTCAGACTAAAGAGACTTTGAGAACCGATTATATAGTGGCTACGCGAGCACGAGATTATTTCTGTGGGATTGTATATTAAGTCTTTTGGTGCTTCAACAAAACTTTTAGAATGCTGGGGATGCTTAGGGTTATGATACAAGCTTTCTTAGTATTGGGATTTTGTCAAACATTATTTTCATATGTGTTATTAACAGTTCCTGAGTCTGACAACCCACAGGTAATAGACACCGATGCATGCAGCTTAGTAAATTGTGGGGATGTAGATAATCAGAGACAGTACTGCATCTCAGAAATACATCTTAAGTCCTTTGGGGATGGCCTTGGGGATGATACTTGTTATGTTCGTCTCGTCACAGTACACCAGGCCCCCTTCCCACCAGCTCTCGATTGTCCCAATAAAGAGTATAAACCAATATACCTAATGATAGAGAAAACCACAAGGCACGAAGCAATTATTTGGGGGGTGGGCACCTATGAAGGATTTCTCGGGCTGTTGTTTTCAAATTAGCATAGGGAAGGGTAAACAGACAGAACTACTGGATAATATGATTTCAACCTTTCACCCCTCCCGATGACCCTAAGGTGGTAAAAATTATAGATGTGAAGGACTTGAAACAGACCATCGAAATAGATACAGGGTATGGGGATGCAAATGCCTGGATTGAATGGGTAAAGTATACTGTACAAAGTCTAAACAAGAGCAATTGCCATGCATGAGCCTCCAGTAGGCCAGTGGCCCAGGTAGTTCCCTTTCCACTTGGGTGGAAGCGAGACAGGAAATGCATGAAATGTATGATAGCCCTGTACCAGGATGATACTACATGGAATGATAGGAACTGTACCTCCCTATCTCTGATGTTCTCTCCCTTGGAGAAGAAAGACTTAAAAGCACCCCACCCCCACACCCCACGTTTTCAGCTGCAGTTGGAAATCACATGTCGTGTGTGTGTCGGTGAGGTACAAATCAGCCCAGAGACTTGGGGGGAGCTGAAATTATGTACAGAGATTAAGAATGTCACCGAAATGGACAAGGGAGGGAATTACTCAGCACTAAAGGTTCCCCCAGTGGATCTGTGGTGGTACTGTGGAGGCAAAGTATTGTGACACACTGCACCTCTGGATTGGAGATGGATGTGTGCAATTGTACAATTGGCAATTACATTTACCCTGGCATTTGAGAAGGAAAAGATAGTAGAGAGAAAGTGAATAAGTAAAAGATCATTATTAGAAACCTCTTTTGATGGCAGGATTTATCTAGACTCTATAGGAGTTCCAAGAGGGGTAGCGGATGAGTTCAAGGCTCGCAACCAGATTGCAGCAGGGTTTGAGCCAGCTCTCTTCTGGTGGGTAACAATTAATAAAAATGTAGATTGGATAAATTACGTTTTCTATAATCAGCCACAATTTATAAATTATACAAGAGAATGCGGTTAAAGGAATAGCAGAACAGCTTGATGCAACAAGTAGGATGGCATGGGAAAATAGAATGGCCCTTGATATGATTCTAGCGGAAAAAGGGTGGGGGGGGGGGTGTTTTATGTTAGGAGGAAGCTGTTGTACCTTTATTCCTAATACCACTAATGGTTCAATTACTCAGGCCTTAAGGGGATTGACTACCTTAGCAGAGGAACTGGCTGAGAATTCGGGAGTAGACACATCTCTCAAGGGATGGCTTGAATCATGGTTTGGAAAATGGGAGGGCGGGGTGGTTTCCATCCTTACTTCCCTGATAGTAGTAGCCGGAGTATTGGTAGCCATTGGCTGTTGCATCATAACCTGTATACGAGGGCTCACCCAAAGACTGATTGAGACAGCCTTAATGAAACAATTGCCCCTAAAGAGCAATCAGAGAGAAGGGCTCTACCTGTTAAACAATGAAGGAATAAGTGACCTCGGGGAGATTTCCAAAATAAATGAAATTTCGGGAAAGATGCCCGCCAATTTGGAAGCGACATATAAGAAAAATGCAGAAGATAACTAATGATAATTAAATAAAAAGGGGGAAAGTGTGGGATATAGGTAAAGCAGTGTTACTTCTGCAATCATAATTACTTATGCAAGGTAAATGACCTCATGCCAGTGTATAATTGTTTCAGCCAAGAGCTGAGTTAACAAGAATGAAAACTATGTGAAGGAAATATATAATTGCTTTTGCATTAGCTAAAATGTGCATACAAGAATGAAATGTGCCTGCAAACAATGGTAGATGTCACAGACAAATAGATAAGGTGCTGTGAGGGGAGGGGGTTAAGTTAGATATGCCTATACAAACAGTAGTTATAAGCATCTGTTTCCCACTTCTGCAAAAACAATAACAAAACACAATCAAGAGGTCATAAGGCTCAGTTTGGGCAAAGAATAAAAGGAAATGTTGCTTTAGCAAGCACGGAAACAGATGGCAGTGAAGAAGGATATATAACAATAAGACTACAGAGGAATGTGCTTAAATGGCCTTGTGAGGCCAGAGGAAACATTTTGTCACGGATAAGGCCGGATGTGTTCAGAGATAAACAACTGGGTTTAGAACAGTGACAGATGTAAACAGGGGAGGAGCTATAGGAGGAGGGAAGAGAAACGAATTACATAAATATTGTGTACTCGTTAAACTCGGTGTGTGTGTGACTACCTTGTAAATACTAGACACCACACCCCTCTTGCAAGAGCGTAATAAACAATACTACTGCTTCAGATCTTGTCTCGGACTGAAATTATTCAATTGAGTAAGCTTTGTTTCTCACAGTACAGAAGGTAATGACAGCAATTAACAAGCAAAGGCAGTGTTGATTATCCTAATACTAGACAGGATTTACACGGGTATAACAGAAAGCAAGGGAAATCTGAGTTAAACTGCATTTATTTCAAGATAGGAAGCCTGATAGATAAGGCAACTGAACTGAGGGCATGGATTGTTACATGGGACTGGGATATTACAGCTATTACAGAAACATGGCTGAGAGAGGGACAGGACTTATACCTCAATGTTTCAGGGAACAGATATTATAGGAAGGATAGAAAGGGAGGCAAGAGAGGAGAGGGGAGTTCATTTTTGATTAGGGAGAACGTCACAGCAGTCCTGAGAAAGGACATCCTTGAGGGATAATTCACTGAGTCTATATGGGTAGAACTGAGAAATCAAAAGGGCAAGATCACTTTAATGCCATCTACTATAGGCCTCTCCCAATAGACAGTGGGAAATTGAGGAGCAAATATGTAAGGAGATCATAGATAGCTGCAAGGATAATAGAATGGTAATAATAGGAGATTTTCACTTTCCTAACATCGACCTGGGCTGCTATGGTGTTGAGGGCTTGGTTGGAGAGAAATGTGAATGTGCTCAGGAATAAATTCTCATGCAGTTTGTATATGGCCCGATTAGAAAAGGCACAAAACTTGACCTTCTCTTGAGAAATAACGCAGGGCAAGTCTCAGAAGTGTTAGCAAGTGAACACTTTGTGAATGGTGACCATAATTCTATTACATTTGACAGCTATGGAAGAGGAAAGGTGCACAAGTTAAATTTCTCAACTGGAGCAAGGCCAATTTCGATGGCCTTTGACAGGAACTTTCATGAGTTGATTCAGGGAAGCTGGTTGCAGGCAAAGGGACATCTGATAAATGAGAGGCTGTCAAAAGTGAGTTAATGAGCGTTCAGAGCCAGCATGTTCCAGTCAGAAGTAGGGAACCCTGGTTGACTAGAGATATAGAAGGAGAAAGTGAGGTCTGCAGATGCTGGAGATCAGAGCTGAAAATGTGTTGCTGGAAAAGCGCAGCAGGTCAGGCAGCATCCAGGAAACGTCGATTCTCCTGTTCCCTGGATGCTGCCTGACCTGCTGCGCTTTTCCAGCAACACATTTTCAGCTAGAGATATAGAAGCCCTGGTCTTGGAAAGGAAGGAGGCAAATGACATGTGTAGGTAGCTGTCATCCAGTGAATTCCTTGAGGATTATAGAGGGTGTCACAGTGTGCTTAAGAGAGAAGTCAGCATTGTATAAAGGGGACATGAGATGGCATTGGCAGATAAGGTAAAGGAGAATCCACAGTACTTGAAGGACAAAAGAGTAATTAAGGAGAGAAGAGGGCCTCTTCAAAACCAACAATGTCTTGACGTGTAGAGCAACAAGAGATGGGCGAGATTCTAAATCAAAATTAGAATCTATGTCAGGACAAATGCTTATTGCTTTTCATCTGCCCCGATTTCATTTTGTTGATATACTGGGCCCAGTCTTTGGAAGGATCGCAAAAATCATGCTTTCCTAATAACGGCATGATGCCACAAATTCAAAGACAACTCTTGCAAGTGAATCACTTCAGCAGTGCGTTTTTCTCTTTTCACCACTGAAATAGTTACACATGCATAGCACATGACACTGACCCAGCTAAACTGAACCACCACCTAATGTGAACAGAAGCTCTGATATTTCTGCTTATATCTGTCAGTCAGGACTCCCAGATTGGACTAGACCATCAGCCCCAATCAGGGAACTCAGATTCTATGAGGTCCACCTGGCTGACTTTGTTCTAATCATTGTAGGAGAGGGCTACAAAAACAGAGCAAGGAGAATCTCGGTTGATAAGCAGGGTCAGATTTGGAAACAGATGTCTCAAAATTATCAGCGCAAATTTTAAAAATAAATTCAGGTTAAAAAGCAGAACTCAATAAGAAAGCAGAATCACCCATGGTTGGGAAAGGCGGTCAATGAGTGCAGTCCAACTCAAAACAAAGGTCAGTCAGAGATTTGGACATCTTTCAGGAACACACAGATGGTGTTGAAAACAGAGAAAAATTATGGTGAAAGTAAAAATACAAAAAACGAGCTTCTGTGGATATGTAAAAAAGAAAAGAGAGTTGCAATCTATCGGACATGCTCTAAAGCCTACAGAATTTTGGAAGGTAATCATTAATCCAAGCCAAGTTGCAGTTAACATAGAACATAGAAGAATACAGCGCAGTACAGGCCCTTTGGCCCTCGATGTTGCGCCGATCCAAGCCCACCTAACCTATACTAACCCACTATCCTCCATATACCTATCCAATGCCCGCTTAAATGCCCATAAAGAGGGAGAGTCCACCACTGCTACTGGCAGGGCATTCCATGAACTCACGACTCGCTGAGTGAAGAACCTACCCCTAACTTCAGTCCTATATCTACCCCCCCTTAATTTAAAGCTATGCCCCCTTGTAATACACGACTCCATACGCGGGAAAAGGTTCACGCTGTCAACCCTATCTAACCCCCTAATCATCTTGTACACCTCAATCAAGTCACCCCTAAACCTTCTTTTCTCTAATGAAAACAGCCCCAAGTGCCTCAGTCTTTCCTCATACGATCTTCCTTCCATACCAGGCAACATCCTGGTAAACCTCCTCTGCACCCGTTCCAGTGCCTCCACATCCTTCCTATAGTATGGCGACCAAAACTGCACACAATACTCCAGATGTGGCCGCACCAGAGTCTTATACAACTGCATCATGACCTCAGGACTCCGGAACTCAATTCCTCTACCAATAAAAGCCAGTATGCCATATGCCTTCCTCACCGCACTATTTACCTGGGTGGCAACTTTCAGAGATCCGTGTACATGGACACCAAGATCCCTCTGCTCATCCACACTACCAAGTATCCGACCATTAGCCCAGTACCCCATCTTTTTGTTATTCTTCCCAAAGTGAATCACCTCACACTTAGCTACATTGAATTCCATTTGCCACCTTTCTGCCCAGCTCTGCAGCTTCTCTATATCCTGCTGTAACCTGCCACATCCTTCCTCACTGTCAACAACTCCTCCGACTTTCGTATCATCCGCAAACTTGCTCACCCAACCTTCTAACCCCTCTTCCAGGTCATTTATAAAAATGACAAACAGCAATGGTCCCAAAACAAATCCTTGCGGAACACCGCTAGTGACGGCACTCCATGAAGAAACTTTGCCATCAACTACTACCCTCTGTCTTCTTCCATCCAGCTAATTCCTAATCCAAACCTCCAACTCACCCTCAATGCCATATCTCCGTATTTTCTGCAGTAGCCTACCATGGGGAACCTTATCAAACGCCTTACTAAAATCCATATATACCACATCTACCGCTTTCCCCTCATCAACCTCCTTCGTCACCTTTTCAAAGAATTCAATAAGGTTTGTGAGGCACGACCTGCCCTTCACAAAACCATGCTGACTATCCTTGATCACATTATTCCTATCCAGATGTGCATAAATCCTATCCCTTACAATTCTCTCTAAGACTTTGCCCACAACAGAAGTGAGACTCACCGGCCTATAGTTACTAGTTAAAAAGGGGTGCTGCGCATCTTAAAAGTATTAAGGGAGATAAGTCCCTGGGCCCTGATGGATCTATTCCAGAATATTGAGGTAGGTGAGTGAGCAAATTGCTGGAGCAATGACAGACATCTTTGTATCTACTTTAGCCACAGGTAAGGTCCCAGAGAACTAGAAAATAGCTAATGTTACCTCATTGTTTAAGAAGGCTATCAGGGATAATCCAGGAAACCACAGGCCTGTGAGTCTCATGCTGATGGTAGGGAGTTTATTGGAAATGATTCTCCAGGACAAGATCTATATGCATTTAGAAGCAAATTGACTTATTTGCAATCAATACCATAGTCATGCCTCACTAACTTGATCGAGTTTTTCAGGAGACAAAGATAATTGATGAGGGAGAAGTTGATATTGTGTACATGGACTTCAGTAAAGTCTTTGACAAGATCTGTCTTGACAGACTGGTTAAAAAGGTAATGTTACATGGTATCAAATGTGAGCTGGCAAGGTGCATGCAGAACTGGCTTAGACATAGAAAACAGAGGGTTGTGGTGGAAGGATGCTTTTCGACCGGACGCTTGTGACTAGTGGTGTTCCATAGGGATCAGTGCTGGGACCTCTGCTGTTCGTGATTTACATTAATGAGTTGGAGGAAAACGTGGCAGGTCTAATTAATAAATTTGCAGACAGTACAGAGTTTGTAGGAGTTACGGATATTGAGGAAGATTGTCAGAGGATACAGCAGGATATAGATCAGTTGAAAGCATGGGAAGAAGACTGAAAAATGGAGGTTAATCCAGACAAATGTGGGTTGATGCATTTTGGAATGTTATGTAGAGGTGGAAAATATACAATGAATGGCTGAACCCTCAGGAGTATTGAAATGTAAAGAGATCTGGGTGTGCAGGTCCACAGATCACTGAAGGTGGCCGTGCAAGTAGATAATGTGAATAGACAGGCTGCCCAAAATAATTAATTTATGATGAACTTCAATATAGTGGCCATAAATTGAAGTATGCTGGGAAATGGAACCCAGCCTTAACTAAAGTGACTGTCTCAATCCATATACTGCAGAATACAGACAGTCCGCAGCTGCCACAGACAGTTTGCAAACAAACCTGACAGCTGCAGACCCTGTAATACACACCTGGAGTTGGGACACTGAATGGGACAATGGAATGTTGCCCCAGGATAATTAGGAGCATCGAATCATTCGAAAGACATGGAGGCACACAGCACCCTTATTTGGAGGGAACTGTGTGCATCCAGCACCTACCAAAATGGACAACTAATGGCCACACTATCATGAATGTGCCAACACCTTGTTGGGTCTGATCAAAAAGGTAATCAAATCTAATCAATCCACTGGCAGATCCTCAAGACCCTCCCAAAAGGGCACGACGATTCAGAAGGGTGAGAATTGCCACAGAACCCCACTCAGCACGGCAACTCGAGAATCACCACTGAAAAAGAAGACACATTCAAGACCATTGGAAGAAGAGGAAGACATCACTATGTGGAGCCTGGCCAAGTTCTAGTGTGGTGGCATATGATCACACAAAGTTAAGTAAAGTTTAAGATGGTTTCTAATCTGTATCATTAGTTTCTAGTATACTTTATTGTTCCAATATTAATGATGCCAAATAAATGAGTATTATTGTGTATCATTAAGGTTCACCTCACAGTTCTTTTGCTGATTATAAGAATTTAAACATACTGTGTGGCAGGTGCAACAATAAGGTAGCGAAAAAAGACCTACGGCATGCTTGCCTTTATTTGAAGGGACATTGAGGATAAGGATAGGCAGGTTATGTTGCACCTCCATACAACTTTAGTTAGACCACCTTTGGAATATTGTATACAGTTCTGGTCACCACACTACCAGAAGGATGTCAATGGTTTGGACAAGATGCAGTAAAGTTTTACCAGGATGTTGCCTGCTATGGGGGATTTTAGCTATGAAGAAAGGTTGGATAGATTGGGTTTATTTTCATTGGAAGGCAGATAGATGAGGGTTGACCTGATCGACGTTTATAAGATTGTGAATGACATGGATAGAGTGGAAGGTATGAGGCTTTTTCCCTGGGTGGAGGAGTCAATTGCTAGGAGACAGGTGCTGGGGAAGGGTGGATAGGGAAGTCTGAAAGAGTTTTACGAGGCAGGCTCACCCAGAGGATGAGTGCCTGGAATCCATTGCCAGAGGTGGTGGTGGAAGCTGGCAAAATAGCTGCATTCAAGAAACACCTGGACAAATGCATGCATAGGAAGGAGCAGGGGGACAGATTAATACACAAGGGCAAAATGTGTTGGCAGAGTTTTGGAGGGTTGAAAGGCCTGTTCCTTTGCTGTATTGTCCTTTGTTCTTAATGCAAGTAATGTTTCCAGGGTATCTTCATTCACTACTCTGGGGTGTAGATGATCAGGTATTAGTGATTTTCTACCTTTAATATTATTATTTACCCCAGCACATTTCCGTTATAATCCTGTTTTGTTCACTTTTGCCCTCTCACTCAACTCCTAGTTCTCTAACATTTCAGCCACTTACTTGAGTCCTCTTTTGTGAAGACAGAAGTAAAGTAAGTGTCGCAATCTTCTGCCACTTCTTTGTTCCCCAATATAATTTCACTTGGATTCTTACTGCTCTAGATCTACATTTATCTTTATAAACTTGTTTTTCTCACATATTTATAGAATTTTTTATTACTGCCAATTTGTATGTTCACTAAAATTTTACTCTCCCACACTATTTCTACTCTTGAGCATTTATTTTCCTTTTTTTTTGCTGATTTCTTAAATGCTCTGAATCCTCAGGCTTGCCGTTTCTTTTCTCAAGCAATTTTTCATCTCTGCTCTTTGGTTCTGTACTCTCTATAATCAATTTTATAAGTCATAGCAGAGCCACCTTTCCTCTTTTTTTCTATTTGCATCAGACAGGAATGAGTAATTCACAGGATGCTATCTTTAAACATGAACTCTTTTTATGGATTTGAGAACAGAAGCAGTGAAGTCTTGTTTCAAACACACTAGACTTTGCTGAGACTGTATATGGAGGACTGTGCGAACTTTGGGTCTCCTCATCTCAGAAAGATGATATATCCACGTAGAATTCTACCCACCATCAAACACTTTAATATAGCTCCACAATCCATCCTTGCCAATTTGTGTCTCTTACACTCATAGTTCCCTTTATTTAGATTCAGGATGTCAGCTTCTAGTTCAACAACTTGGCCCTTCAACTTGATGAAGAATGCTGTCATATTATGGTCACTCTTTCCCAAGGGAACTGTACATAACAAGCTTGTTAATTCACCATTTCTCATTGCAAAATATCCCATGTAGAACAGCTTGTTGGCTGATTGGTTCTTCAAGGATTTGGTCTAAAAAGCCATCCCTTTCTCAATCACACACAAAAATTTCAAGAAGGTGACTCACCACCACCTTCTCAAGGACAACTAGGGATTGGCAGCAAATACTGTCCAGCCAGCAATACCCACAACTTAGACATGAATAAATGACAAACCCACACATGCTTTTGGAAATAGTCCACCACTTTAATTTGCATTTGGACTGGACAAAACAAAGTCACCCAGGATTACAGAGGCACCGTTACTGCAGAAATCTTTGATGCGTCGCTTAATGCCAGAATATGCTTGTCAGAAGGCTAATGAAATGTTAACCTTTATTACAAGAGGATTTAAGTACAGGAGCAGTGATGCCTTGTTTCAAACACACCGGCTGCACCTGCAGGAGTCTCCAGAATGATGTCATTTCCATGTGGAGAGAGGGCCATGAAGATGCACTAGACTTGTCCCTGACATGAGGACAATATTCTATGAAGAGAGTGAGAGCAAACTGGGGTTGTACTATTGAGGAATTTGATGGATGAGCGATGACATAATTGAAAATACAGTAACACTACTCTTAAAGGGAGGGACATGGTAGATACATGGTAGATATTGTTTGCTGTTTGGGGGTAACTAGAATTAGGCAGGATTTTAAAACAAGTGGGACTTTGGCCGGAGATGACAGTTTATTTTGTTTTGCTTGGTAGTTTGTAATCCTTCAGAATTCTGTACCTACAAAGGTCTAGGGTCAGTTATTACTGTGCATGTTGAAGGGGTAGAGCCTGAGAGATGTCTGAATACTAATCATTAACTGAGTTAATGGGAATGGGGTGTGTAAATTGAATTGAAGGCCTCAATCAGCCGTGATCATATTCAATGGGATTGCAGATTCAAGGGGCTGAATGGGCCACTCCTGTTCTAACATTACTCTCTTGCGAAAGTAGCACTTCCTGTTTCTTTTCTCTCAGAATTATACTCAAGTACTTTCCATCCCTAATTGTGAAATTCTGCTTGAAAATGCAAATTTATAGACTTGTCTGCTCAAAGACTTGTTCTCTGAATGAATGCTGTGCTTATGAAAATGTACTGTGTGAGATTAAACCCCAGCTGTCCTTTGTCTCAAGGAGGAACTGAAGATTCAAAATGACTGAGTTAAGCTTCATTGAGGCAAGCATTTTCAGTAAGAATATCTGACAAAAATGTGTTTCTGTAAATTACAGCTTCAACACGAAGTAATTTAACTCCGAGCCTGGAAAGTCAGCATTAACAAAGCTCTTATTTCATGTACACTCCAAGTAAGTTGCAGTCTCAATGAAGAAATTATGTATGTGAGGAAAGATTGGATAGGATAGACGGATAGTTTGGGTTGGATAAATCAGATATGTAGACAGACAGATATGATATTTTCTGGTAAAAATTTGAGCATGTTTTTATAAGATTGGATTCCGTACAGTGTGGAAACAGGCTCTTCGGTCCAACAAGTCCACACCGACCCTCCAAAGAGTAACCCACCCAGTCCCATTTCCCTCTGACTAATGCACCTAACACTATGGGCAATTTAGCATGGCCAATTCAACTGAACTGCACATCTTTGGACTGTGGGAGGAAACCAGAGCACCCAGAGGAAACACGTGGAGAATGTGCAACTCCACACAGAGAGTTGCCTGATGCTGTGAGGCAGCAGGTCTAGCCACTTTGCCACCCATAGTATGGTATAGTAAAGACACCATTGTTTAAGGGAGTGCCACAAAGGAGTCCACACACATCAAAATTGCACCATTTCATTAACACTGTCACTGCTGAGCCCTGGTTTAATGTGCATGATCAATGTTTTATCCCATTGGGAAGGATTTGTTGCTGAACATAGTGCTAAGAATAGAGTTACACTCAGTGAGATTTAAAAGTAAAAGTTCAAATCCAAAACATTGAATCTTAAACTGTGTGTGAGAAAAATGCACTAATTCGACAACAATGGAATACAGCAACTCTAATGAAAGACTGGTCAAGTAAAGCACTGAAATGCTACACCATCTGACAATGTGCTTTAGTGAACTTGTGCCAGAATTCAGACACTTAATAAATCATTTGGTGAGTTACTTACTGTTTTGATGGAATGGGAGAATCCAGGTAATGTTCGCACATAACACCGCACTACAGGAAGAGATAGATGTCAATTATTCCCAGAAAGGAAACAGTCCTGAAATTAACAGCCTCTCCAACAGTGTGCGAATTGCACTGACAAACTTTGCAAGAATCTGCACACCACTTCCTTATTTCAACACTTCCCTCTTTTTTAAATCTTTTAAAGGACTTGCACTGTAGTCAGTGGAGTGCCTTTTGTTTCTCAAGATGCGTGAAAGCAATGTTGCAATCATTTGGTTCAATGGAAAGAAGAAGAGAAAATGTGCAAGGAAGAAAATCCGTATTGGTATTGCAGATGGGTGGGTATCAGTGTGTCTTGGAATTGCATCTCACTCCCCAGCATGTGCAACAAACAGAACTGTGTCTGGAACCTTTTATTTTTCAAATAAAAGAGAGTGAGGGCACAGTACTATATTCTAGACGTGTTACCCCTGACAGAGGGAATGTCTCATTGGAGGCAACATCTCAACATTTATGGGATACACACAATTATGTGATTGCCGTGTTGCCTTCAGCAGAGAAAGAGAGAGAAAATAGATTAAAATGCACCAGTACAAGCTCCAAGCTTTAAGTGATGGCACCATTGTGGTTGTCTTCGACATTGGTGGGCTCAGTGCAGGACTCGAGGTGGCAGCATTGGCATTGGCTCTCAACAACTGGGAGCCTCTGCAGTCAATGGAGAAGACAGCATCTGTGGTCAGTGTCAGATAGCTGCAGCAATGCATTAAGCCTGAATCCATACCTGGGTAGATCAATAGGAGCAGCAGTTCCTTCAGCGGCAGTGTGGGTGACCCAGTGTGGGCTCTCCTGGAATAGACTGTGTGGACAAAATGTGGCACAGAGGAGGAGATCGGGCCCTTGTAGCAAGTGCTGTTGCTAAAGACTTTCAAAAGACCATAATATTTGATTTTCTGCTTTATTTCTGCGTTTTTCTACTTCATACAAAGAACTACTGTAATATTCAACTCTTAACTTTGTTCTTTCTTTTTATCTTGTTCTTATGATTCATACCTGAGGTGGTGCCTTGTGTGGCAACATTACACACTTTTCACTGTACTCCTGTTATTGGGTACTTGTGACAACAAAATCGAAATCTAAGAAAGGCAACGTTAAACCAGATTTGGGTGTCCCTTGTATACCCGCCATTGAGAGTAAATATGCAGACAGAGTCATAGAGTTATACAGCACAGAAACAGCCCCTTTGACCCAACTCATCCACGCTGACCAAATATCCTAAACTGATCTTGTCTCATTTGCTCGCATTTAGCCCAAGTCCCTCTAAATAATTTTTATTCATGTACCCATCCAGAAGCCTTGTAAATGTCATTATTATAATCATCTCCACCAATTCCTCTGGCAGCTCATTCCATACAGTCACCACACTCTGAATGAAAAAAATGCCCCTTAGGTCACTTTTATTTTTTTCCCCTCTCACTTTCAACTCTTGCCCTCTAATTTTGGTCTCCCCTTTCCTAGGAAAAAGACTTTGACTGCAAACGCTATCCATGTCCCTCATGATTTTACAAATCTCTCTGAATACCCTGGTATACATGAAAAGGGAAGAAATAGAGGGATATGAATCTTGTAAGTGAAGACAGTTTTAGTATGGAATGGCAAAATGTGTTGGCACAGGCTTGGAGGGCTGAAGGGCCTGTTGCTGTTTTTTGTTGCCCCTCAGCCTCTGACACTCCAGGCAAAACAAAAAGCTCCAGTCTATTCAGCTCCTCCCTACAGCTTGAAACGTTCAACCCTGCCAGTTTTTTTTCTGAACCCTTTCAAGTTTAACAACATCCTTCCCAGAGCAGGGAGACCAGAATTGAAAGCAGTATTCTAAACATGGCCTCACCAATATCCTGTACAGCTGCAATGTGACACTCAGTATTCTGACCGAAGAAAGCAAGTCTGCCAATCACCTTCTTTACCACCTTGTCAATGTACAACTCCACTTTCAAGGAACTATGCACCTATACCCCTTGGTCTCTTTGTTCAGGAACACACCCCAGAATCCTACCATTAACTGGATAAATTCGGCCCAAGTCCAGATGCAGGAGACAGTAAAGAAACTGCATATTGACCTCCATAGTGAGAAGATTAGAGGGATGTCTCACTGAGTTGCACAGTGCATTGCTGAGGCCACGGTTGTAAGATTAAGTACAGCGTTGATCTCCTTATCTGAGGAAGGATGTTCTTACTCTAGAGGGTGTGCAGTGAAGGTTTACCAGATTGATTCCTGAAATGGCAGGACTGATGTACGAAGGAGATCGATTCAGTTCAGATTATATTTGCTGGAGTTTAGATGAATGAGAAGTTGTAGTACATTGTATAGCACTGCTGCCTCACAGTGCCAGTGATCGAGTTCGATTCCAGCCTCGGGCAATATCTGTTTAGAGTTTATATATTCTCATTGCGGCTGCGTGGGTTTCCTCCCACAATCCAAAGATGTGCAGGTTAGATGAATTGGCTATGCTAAATTGCCCATGGTGTTCAGGGATGTGTAGGTTAGGTGCACAAAGTTAAAAATCACACAATGTCAGGTTATGGTAAAACAAGTTTATTTGGAAATACTAGCTTTTGGAGAGTAGCTCCTTCATCAGGTAGTGGTGAAACAGAATCATAAGACACAGAATTTATACCCAACAATTACAGTGTCATACAATGATAACTTAAATAAATCTGGATTAAGTCTTTCATCTTTTAGAATAGGTTGCAAGTTTCAGTTCATTAATCCGCAAATCCTAGAACTTCTTTTCAGTCACCTTCTCAAGATAACTTAAGGTTTCATAACAAGAAGCGACATTTCAGCTCAGACAATGGAAGTTTTAATGTCAGAGTCTGTCTGTATCCCAGTCCTGAGCCAGACAGGTTCGATTTCCAAAGTGGAATTTACAAAGTACATGTATTGAGTGCCTGCATTGAACTGAAAAATGTACATCTAAAAGATGACAGACTTAATAATTCAGTTTGCTCAATATATAAGACCATAAGACCATAAGACA
Source organism: Chiloscyllium plagiosum (assembly GCF_037043375.1). Taxonomy (NCBI): domain Eukaryota; kingdom Metazoa; phylum Chordata; class Chondrichthyes; order Orectolobiformes; family Hemiscylliidae; genus Chiloscyllium; species Chiloscyllium plagiosum. The sequence continues at coordinate 4,006,469 of NW_028270187.1, read as the reverse complement.
TAGGAGTGGAAGTAAGGCCATTCGGCCCATCGAGTCCACTCCGCCATTCAATCATGGCTGATGCGCATTTCAGCTCCACTTACCAGTGTTCTCCCCGTAGCCCTTAATTCTTCTAGACAACAAGAATCTATCAATCTCGGCCTTGAAGACATTTAGCGTCCCGGCTTCCACTGCACTCCGTGGCAATGAATTCCACAGGCCCACCACTCTCTGGCTGAAGAAATGTCTCCGCATTTCTGTTCTGAAATGACCCCCTCTAATTCTAAGGCTGCGTCCACGGGTCCTAGTCTCCTCGTCTAACGGAAACAATTTCCTCGCATCCACCTTTTCCAAGCCATGTATTATTTTGTATGTCTCTATTAAGTCTCCCCTTAATCTTCTAAACTCCAATGAATACAATCCCAGTATCCTCAGCCGTTCCTCATATGTTAGACCTGTCATGCCAGTCCTGACCCCCCTGTAACCAAGTCTCTGTGATGCCTACTACATCATAATCATTCACTATTATCTGTGCCAGTAGTTCATCGGCTTTGTTATGAATGCTACGAGCATTCAGGTAAAGTGCCTTAATGCTAACTTCCTTATCATTAGAGATGCTGGAAGTCATATGTCCTAAGTTATCCTTGCTTTTTACTGTATTCTCAGTCTGCCTCAATTTTAAATCCGCCTGGAAACATGCTATCCTGCTGATTATCTTGCCATTTACCTCCATACTCCCTGTCGCTTTCACTTTCCCTTCCCCCCCAACTCAGAAGTTTAAAGTCCTACGGACCACCCTATTTATCCTCTTCGCTAGAACATTGGTACCTGATCGGCTCAGGTGGAGACCGTCCCAACGGTACAGATCCCCCCTGTTCCAAAACTGATGCCAATGCCCCATGAAGTGGAATCCCTCTTTCCCACACCAATCCCTTAGCCACGTGTTTACTTGCCTAATTTTCTTGTTCCTATGCCAATTGGCACGTGGCTCGGGCAGTAATCCGGAGATTATGACCCTTGAGGACCTGTGCTTCAATTTCCTGCCTAGTGCTTCGTAATGCCCAAACAGGTCCTCCACCCTAGTCTTGCCTATGTTGTTGGTACCAATGTGGACCACAACAACTGGATCCTCCCCCTCCCGCTCCAATATCCTTTCAAGCCGGTCGGAGATGTCTCGCACCCTGGCACCGGGCAGGCAACACACCATGCGAGACTCCCGATCCGGCTTGCAAAGGATACTATCTGTCCCCCTAATTATAGAATCCCCTATAACCACTACTTGTCTATTAGCTCCCCCCTCTTGAATGGCCTTCTGCACCATGGTGCCTTAGTCAGTTGGCTCATCCTGTCCAGAGCCCTTTTCCTCATCCGAACAGGGAGCAAGAATCTCGTACCTGTTGGACAGGGTCAAGGGCTGAGGCTCCTCCATTCCTGAACTCCGGTTCCCCCTACCTGCCTCACTTACAGTCACACTCTTTTGTGCCTGATCACTAGCTGAATGTGAATTACTTAATCTCCCAGGTGTGACTGCCTCCTGAAACAAAGCATCCAGGTAACTCTCCCCCTCCCGGATGTGCCGCAGTGTTTGAAGCTCAGATTCCAGATCATCAACTCTGATCCGGAGTTCTTCCAGCAACCAACACTTGCTGCAGATGTGGTCACTGCCGTTCACAATGGGATCAGCCAGCTCCCACATCATACAGCTACAGCACATCACCTGCCCAGCCATCTCTGCTTAGTTAGTTAATTACTTACTTTGTACAAGTATGAGTTAGAATACCTTCTGATACCTCTCTGCTATAGTTTTTTTTACCATAAATAAGGACTTGATGTATACACACACACAAAAAAAAAACAAAACGAAGTAAATTTTTAACTAGTCCCTGGTAAAGAAATAAAAATCCTTACCTTAAAAGAAAAAGCAGAGTAGTTAAGAAGGTTAGAGGAGGAGGGTGGGTGAGAGATACTACAGGTGTAGAATCTCGGGTTTAGCCGCCTTCCTGACTTATATACTCACTTTTCCTTCCCGGCTGCCCCTCTGCTTGCCGTCACTTCCTCTGCTGCTCCCGGTCTTTCTGTGGAGAGAGAGTAAAAAAAACACACCTGTAGCGCTGCCCGCTACAGGTAAGCAATTTTAAAACAAACTGTCTTACCTTTGCTGTCGTCTCCCGAGTTCGCTTTTACTTCGACGCTGCTCCCACTCAAATCACTGCATGACCCTGTAATCTTCTGCTATAAACTCTGTGTCTTATGATGTTATACTCCATAACCACCTGATGAAGGAGCAGCACTTAGAAAGCTAGTACTTCCAAGTAAACCTGTTAAATTGTCCACCCCACTGACTCCACTACATCATAGGTTAGGTGCAGTAGTCAGAAGGAAATACATTGTAGGGGAATGGGTCTGGGTCGGTTACTCTTTGGAGGCTCGGTGTGGACTTGTTTAGCCAAAGGGCCTATTTCTACACTGTATGGATTCTATTCTAAAAACATTTGAACAGGACTTTGGAAGCAGGAAAACGTTCCCAATGACAACGGGATTCCACAAGCAGGAGTTACAGCTTTAGGATAAGGGATAAACCTTTCAGAACTGAGGAGAAATGTCTTCAGCCAGTGAAGAGCCTGTGGGATTCACTTCCACAGAAAGTAGCTGAGGCCAAATGATTGTGTTTTCAAGAAGGGGGTAGATATCGCTCTTTTGGTTGAAGGGACCAAAGGATGCAGATTGGGGGTGGGGGTATTTACAGAATTCGGGTATTGAGCTCAATGATCAGCCACAATTCTATTGAATAGCGAAGCTGCCTCGAGGGGCCAAATGGTCTACTCCTGCCCCTACCTTCTGTGTTTCTGTGATTTTTCTTTATAAATATAACACCTCTGATTTCCTTTAGCAAAACTGTCTCAGTGTTTCCCAATAAATTTCACACATCCTCAAAGACAATCCTCATGCACTATTGAGGGCAATTCTGAAGAAGAATAATATTTATCCTGCAGGAGAGGAGAGTGTTGATTGCTTACCAAATGAATTATGATTGGAAAAGGTGTTGCAATTGAGAATGCAGCCACTGATGCTGATTGACTTCAAATAGCAGATATTGCTTCAGTTTTACACAACATTAATTGGTTAGGGTGTTGTTCTCGTAAAGCGCAGAGGACAGTCTCAGGATAAAATAATGCAGATTTAAGTCTGAGATGAGGAGGAATTTCTTCCCTCAGGGTTTGAGAGTCTTTGTAACTCCTTGAAACAGACAGCTGTGGGGGCCAGCGTCCTTGTGTATATTGAAGGCTGAGACAGATTCTTGATTAGTTTGGGAAATCAAGGGAAAGGGCAGGAAAGTGGACATCAGCAATATCAGATCAGCCATGATCCTACTGAATCGGACCAGGCCTGAAAGGCCGAATGGCCTACACTTCTTCCCATCCCATGGGCTTAGGAACTACCAAATTACTCCCAGCCATTTTGTTCCTTTGTGATAGCCACATTGTGTGACTAAAATCTCCTTTTTGTCTCCAGGGCACTAGGGCCTGGGTAGTGCATGCACAAAGGTTTGATTGTTATACACAATAGGAATGCTACATTATGCAAGCTGTGTCTGAAATTCTGACTGAGCAATGGACTAACTGTCTTCATGTGTTGGAATTCATTGGAAACTGTCAGTGACAGTGAACAAGAATCACAGGAACCTCATTTGGTTCATTCTTCTCCCCAACATAGTCAGCCAGCAGCCACCTTCATCCGATCAAGTCTTCTTCATGATGTTACCCTCCTCAGTCATTTTCTCCTGCATGGCCCTCAGTTCCCAGGACTGCAGACAGCACTAGGTATAATGCAGCTCCTTCACTTGCTCAGACTATCAGAGATCCAGATTACTCACAACATTGTTTCCTGTGACTCTAGTTCCACTGTCACATCGATGACACTTAACTACCCTCAGAAAGAAAACAGACACTGCTGTTCATCAGGACATAAAGATTTTTAAAAAAGATTCTAGGAAGTGATGCGCCATTGGAGGGTCAGGGCTGAGAGAGTGCCGCTCTGTCAGTTGGTCAATTCTGAAGGAGTGCCGCGCCAGAGGGTCAGAGCTGAGGGAGTGGGCACTGTCAGGGGGTCAGTACCTGAGGGAGTACCGCACTGTCAGAGGGTCAGTGCTGAGGTAGCGCCACGCCACGAGAAGGTCAGTGCTGAGGTAGCGCCACACTGTCCAAGGGTCAGTACAAGGTAAGTAGAGAGTGTTACTGGGCTGTGGAGTCAATTATGAATGTTCCACATGTTTAGCCAGTCTTCAGCTGTAACTGACTGACTGGACGATTGATACAGCCAGTCAAACTGTCGCAGCGGATCAGATAACCATGAGGCAGCAATGACTGATCAACGATCGAATGTCTGTTCCAAAAGGTTGATAGGCTCCTGGCAGGTCATTGGTATTCAATGTAGCTTTCCAACGCAAGGTTTACACACTGATATCTGACTCGGTGTTTGAGGATAAAGCAAATTTTCATTGTACATGGTCCGCGTTTAGAATATCCACCTGAATCTGCATCGCTTACCATTATTATAATGACGATCTGTCTGCCCTCTTGGGTGGGTGTAAAAGATCCCAATGCCACTATCCAGGGAAAAGTGGGTGGAGTCGGGGAGTTCTCCCAGGGTCCTGTAACAAGGACCTTCCCTCAGCCATCACTGCGATACACACACATCCCATTCGCAGCATTGTCACCATCCTACTTGTGGGATCTTGCTGTGACGATCCTTCAATAAAATTATGGTGAAGTGTAAAATACTTTGGGACATTCAGAATTCACGATACCCACACAGTAAAAAGTTTGACCGGGGATGAAGCTTTTCCGTTCCAGGACCCTGGCTCCAAGGGGATGTAAACTGACCCCTTGTGGATGGATGGTCAGTTTGAGACTGTTCAGAAATGGGTTCATTCTCAAAATGTTCAGTTCAAAGGCACTTACGAGAGTTTGAAGGGTCACTGGATCTGAAACATTCACACAGTTTATCTCTCCACAGGTTCTGCTGGACCTGCTGAATTTGGTCAGCATTTTGTGGTTTGCTTGGTTCAGATTTCCAGCATCCACATTCTTTGTTTTGTTTTATTGAAGGGTGCCTTCTTGCTCTCTGGACTGGCTCAGGTAAGAGCTGTACTCGCCCTGGGTTGAGGCTCAGTCTTCATCAGTTCAAGGGCAATGTGGAATTGTGGATTTTAAAGTGAGTGTTCTTACGTCTTGACATAATAGATAAGAACACAACAGAGAATAAGGCACACATAGGGTCAGCGATCACTCATTCATTTACAGAACATTTATAAAACACAAATATTGTAGAGACATTAATTGTACATACCCAGAAAAATAATGCTTCCGCTGTTTCAGGAATGTTGTGGGTGGCTCTTATAAGAGCCTTTGGGTTGTGGAAGTGTGTTTGTTTCAGTGCAATGCGGTCCTTCACTTGGAGCTGGTGTACTTGGTCACCGCCTTTGTGCCCTCTAACACTGCGTGCTTGGCCAGCTCCCCGGGCAGCAGCAGCCGCACGGCGGTCTGGATCTCCCGGGAGCTGATGGTGCTGCGCTTGTTGTAATGGGCCAGGTGGGAACCCTTCCCCGTGATCCGCTCGAAAATATTGTTGACGAACGAGTTCATGATGCTCATGGCTTTGGAGGAGATACTGGTGTCGGAGTGAACCTACTTCATCACTTTGTAGGTGTAGATGGAGTAACTTTCTTTCCTGGACCGCCTCCTCTTCTTACCACCCTTCTCTTGCACCCTCATCACCACTTTCTTAGCGCCCTTCTTGGAGGGTTGCTACACTTTCTTTTCCTCAGTCATAGCGCCGCACACTTTCAGACACAGAATAAGGGAAAGCGAGCTCGGAGATTGGTCTTTATAGACTGATGGTGTCAGCAATACTCATAGAGTCATAGAGATGTACAGCAATGAATCAGACCCTTCAGTCCAACCTAATCTAGTCCCACCTGCCAGCACCTGGCCCATATTCTTCCAAACCCTTCCTATTCATGTACCAACCCAAATGCCTCTTAAATGTTGCAATTGTACCAGCCTCCACCACTTCATCTGGCAGCTCATTCCATACCCGTACAACCCTCTGTGTGAAAAAGTCACCCCTTAGGTCGCTTTTATATCTTTCCACTCTCATCCTAAACAGAGAGTGGCGGGAGCTGGGCGGAAGTGAAGTCGGAGCGCAGAGCTGGTTGGGAAGGTAAGTGATTATTATTTGAGTGGAGAAGGAACCCGAAACACTACACATATAGTGTCTCCCACCCTCCCTCCTCCTCTAACCTAAAAAAAAGGACTTAGTCGGCTGAACAGGTAAGCTACTTAGTGTTCTTGTTTTGGAGACTAAGTGTAGAGTTATGGCAGCGCAGGCAGTGGAATGTTCCTCCTGCAGGATGTTTGAGGTAGGGGTGACCACCGATGCTCCTGCCGACTTCATCTGCAGGAAGTGCAGCCAGCTCCAACTCCTCACAGATAGCATTAGGGAACTGGAGCTGGAGTTGGATGATTTTAGGATTATTCGAGAGGCTGATAGATAGAAGCTACAGGGACATAGTTATGCCAGAGAACAGAGGTAGCTGGGTAACAGTTAGAGGTGGGAAGGCGAGGAAGCAGGCAGTGCAGGGATCCCCTGTGGTTGCTCCCCTCAACAATAAGTATACCGCTTTGGATACTGTTGGGGGGGACGGCTTAGCAGGGGTGAGCTGCAGTGACCGGGTCTCTGGCATGAGGTCCGGCTCTGAGGCTCAGAAGGGAAAAGGGGAGAGGAGGACAGCGCTAGTTATAGGAGACTGTATAGTTAGAGGGACAGACAGGCGGTTTTGTGGACATGGGCGAGACTCTCGGATGGTTTGTTGCCTCCCGGGTGCCAGGGTCCGAGACGTCTCGGACCGTGCCTTCAGAATCCTTAAGGGGGAGGGTGTGCAGCCAGAAGTCATGGTGCACATTGGCACCAACGACATAGGTAGGAAGAGGGGTGGGGAGGTAATTCAGGAGCTCAGGGAGTTAGGCTGGAAGCTAAAAACTAGGACAGACAGAATCGTCATCTCTGGGTTGTTGCCGGTGCCACGTGACAGTGAGGCAAGGAATAGGGAGAGAGTGCAGTTGAACACGTGGCTGCAAGGATGGTGGAGGAGGGAGGGCTTCAGGTATTTGGACAATTGGACTGCATTCTGAACAAGCAGGACGGGTTGCACCTGAACCAGAAGGGCACCAATATCCTGGGAGGTAGGTTTGCTCGCACTCTTCGGGGGGCGGGGGGGTTTAAACTAATTTGGCAGGAGGATGGGATCCGGACTTGTAGTCCAGCAAGTAGGTTAGCTGTTTTTCAAGATGTCCAAGAATGTAGGGAGGCTGTGGAGAAAGTAGCACTGACAGGGAATACTTGCGGACACAGAGATGGGTTAAAGTGTGTATACTTCAACGCAAGGAGTATCAGAAATAAGGTGGGTGACCTTAAGGCGTGGATCGGTACTTGGCACTACGATGTTGTGGCCATCACAGAAACGTGGATAGAAGAGGGACAGGAATGGTTGTTGGAGGTTCCTGGTTACAGATGTTTCAGTAAGATTAGGGAGGGTGGTAAAAAAGGAGGGTGGGTGGCGTTGCTAATTAGAAATAGTATAACGGCTGCAGAAAGGCAGTTCGAGGGGGATCTGCCTTTGGAGGTTGTATGGACTGAAGTCAGAAATAGGAAAGGTGCAGTCACCTTGTTAGGTGTTTATTATAGGCTCCCCAATAGCAGCAGAGATGTGGAGAAACAGATTGGGAAACAGATTTTGGAAAGGTGCAGAAGCCACAGGGGAGGAGTCATGGGCAATTTCAACCTCCCAACTATTGATTGGAAGCTCTTTAGATCAAGTAGATTGGATGGGGCGTGTTGGTGCAGTGTGTCCAGGAAGCTTTTCTAACTCAGTATGTAGATTGTCCGATTAGAGGGGAGGCCATATTGAATTTGGTACCTGGTAACGAACCGGGACAAGTGATGGGCTTGTTAGTGGGTGAGCATTTTGGTGATGGTGACCACAATTCTGTGACTTTCACCTTGGTTATGGAGAGAGATAGGTGCGTGCAACAGGGTAGGTTTTACAATTGGGGGAAGGGTAAATACGATGCTGCAAGACAGGATCAGAGGAGCATAAGTTGGGAGCGTAGGCTGTCAGGGAAGAATGTCGTTGAAATGTGTCCTTGATATGTATGTACCTGTCAGGCAGGAAAGAGATGGTCGTGTGAGGGAACCTTGGTTGACGAGGGAGGTTGAATGTCTTGTAAAGAGGAAGAAGGAGGCTTACATAAGGTTGAGGAAACAAGGTTCAGACAGAGCGTTGGAGGGATACAGGATAGCCAGGAGGGAGCTGAAGAAAGGGATAGAACATAGAACATAGAACATAGAAGAATACAGCGCAGTACAGGCCCTTTGGCCCTCGATGTTGCGCCGATCCAAGCCCACCTAACCTATACTAACCCACTATCCTCCATATACCTATCCAATGCCCGCTTAAATGCCCATAAAGAGGGAGAGTCCACCACTGCTGCTGGCAGGGCATTCCATGAACTTACGACTCGCTGAGTGAAGAACCTACCCCTAACATCAGTCCTATATCTACCCCCCCTTAATTTAAAGCTATGCCCCCTTGTAATACCCGACTCCATACGCGGGAAAAGGTTCACACTGTCAACCCTATCTAACCCCCTAATCATCTTGTACACCTCAATCAAGTCACCCCTAAACCTTCTTTTCTCTAATGAAAACAGCCCCAAGTGTCTCAGTCTATCCTCATACGATCTTCCTTCCATACCAGGCAACATCCTGGATTAGGAGAGCTAAGAGAGGGCATGAAAAATCTTTGGCAGGTAGGATCAAGGATAACCCCAAGGCCTTTTACGCGTTGTGAGAAACATGAGAATGACGAGAACGAGGGTAGGTCCAATCAAGGACAGTAGTGGGAGACTGTAAATTGAGTCAGAAGAGATAGGAGAGGTCTTCAATGAGTACTTTTCTTCAGTATTTACAAATGAGAGGGACCGTATTGTTGAAGAGGAGAGTATGAAACGGACTGGTAAGCTAGAGAAAATACTTGTTAGGAAGGAAGATGTGTTGGGCATTTTGAACAACTTGAGGATAGACAAGTCCCCAGGGCCTGACGGGATATATCCTAGGATTATGTGGGAAGCAAGAGAGGAAATTGCAGAGCCGTCAGCAATGATCTTGTTGTCTTCACTGTCAACGGAGGTGGTACCAGGGGACTGGAGAGTGGCAAATGTTGTGCCCCTATTCAAAAAAGGGAATAGGGATGACCCAGGGAATTACAGGCCAGTTAGTCTTACTTCGGTGGTAGGCAAAGTAATGGAAAGGGTCAGTGGTGCTGGAAGAGCACAGCAATTCAGGCAGCATCCGAGGACAGGCAAAATCGACGTTTCGGGCAAAAGCCCTTCATCAGCAATAAAGGCAGAGAGCCTGAAGCGTGGAGAGATAAGCTAGAAGCTAGAGGCTGGAAAGGGTACTGAGGGATAGGATCTATGAGTATCTGGAAAGACACTGCTGGATTAGGGACAGCCAGCACGGATTTGAGAGGGGTAGGTCTTGCCTTACAAGTCTTATTGAATTCTTTGAGAAGGTGACCAAGCATGTGGATGAGGGTAGAGCAGTGGATGTAGTGTACATGGATTTTAGTAAGGCATTTTATAAGGTTCCCCATGGTAGGCTTATGCGGGAAGTCAGGAGGCATGGGATAGTGGGAAATTTGGCCAGTTGGATAGAGAACTGGCTAACCGGTCGAAGTCAGAGAGGTGGGAGATGGTAAATATTCAGCCTGGAGCCCAGTTACAAGTGGAGTTCTGCAGGGATCAGTTCTGGGTCTTCTGCTGTTTGTAACTTTTATTAATGACTTGGAAGAGGGAGTCGAAGGGTGGGTCAGTAAATTTGTAGGCGATACGAAGATTAGTGGAGTTGTGGATAGTGAGGAGGGCTGTTGTCAGCTGCAAAGGGACTTGGATATGATGCAGAGCTGGGCTGAGGAGTGGCAGATGGAGTTCAACCCTGTCAAGTGTGAGGTTGTCCATTTTGGAAGGACAAATAAGAATGCGGAATACAGAGTTAACGGTAGGGTTCTTAGTAAGGTGGAGGAGCAGAGGGATCTTGGGGTCTATGTTCATAGCTCTTTGAAAGTTGCCATTCAGGTGGATAGAGCTTGTAAGAGGGCCTATGGTGTATTAGCGTTCATTAGCAGAGGGATTGAATTCAAGAGTCGTGAGGTGACGTTGCAGCTGTACAGGACCTTGGTAAGGCCACATTTGGAGTATTGTGTGCAGTTCTGGTCGCCTCACTTTAGGAAAGATGTGGAAGCTTTGGAGACAGTGCAGAGGAGATTTACCAGGATGTTGCCTGGAATGGAGAATAGGTCGTACGAGGATAGGTTGAGAGTGCTAGGCCTTTTCTCATTGGAATGGCGAAGGATGAGGGGTGACTTGATAGAGGTTTATAAGATGATCAGGGGAATAGATAGAGTAGACAGTCAGAGACTTTTTCCCCGGGTACAACAGAGTGTTACAAGGGGACATAAATTTAAGGTGAAGGGTGGAAGTTATAGAGAGGATGTCAGGGGTAGGTTCTTTACCCAGAGAGTGGTGGAGGCATGGAATGCGCTGCCTGTGGGAGTGGCAGAGTCAGAATCATTGGTGACCTTTAAGCGGCAATTGGATAGGTACATGGATAGGTGCTTAAGCTAGGACAAATGTTCGGCACAACATCGTGGGCCGAAGGGCCTGTTCTGTGCTGTGTTGTTCTATGTTCTATGTTCTAACAAACCTGGTGGTCCAGGTTGCTGGGAGGCCTTATTCCTGGCTGGGGTGTTGAGATGGCCCTAGATCAGATAAGTGACCTTGCGTACAATATCAAAAAACCAGCCAACTTGACTGCCTACGCTTTGAAACTGGTGACAAAAAGAGTTACAGGACACTTGGATGATGACGCTTCAGAATCGACTAGTGCTAGATTTCCTCCTTGCTAAAGAAGGAGACGCCTGTTCAGTCATTGGCCAAAATGGACCGACATCGATGATTTCTTAAAGACATTTTGGACAACACAAATGCCATCAACAAAACGGGTCAAGATGCAGGGAAGATAGCTGCCCCACAGTCATCCGATTCATGTGGATGGAGTTTTACTTGCTGGCAATGGTCACTGTATGGATGGATCCCATGTGGGAGGTACTGATAATCCTTGGTCTCATACTCGGGAATATACATTGCCATCCCCTTATGCATGAAATGGACCATACATTGCCTTTCACCTAAGCCAAAGAGGAATCTGATTAATTGACTCATGTCTCCCTCTCTACCTCCATGCCTGAACTTCCATGCAGAAATCCAATATTTTTCAGACTCTGCTCCTCCAGACAATGACTCGCAAGAGGAGGCACTTGACTTATTAAGAATACGAATTGACTGAATGGACTAAGTATACTTGTAAACGCCAAGTAGTTGTCGTGAAATGACAAAACAAGGAAATGGGAATGCCTACAGCCTTAAAACCTGTCTTTAAACATTTAGACTAAAACGTAATGCTGAATTATAGAACATATTTACTGCACTAAAAAATAGACAGACAGGAAGGCTCAGAAAAAGGGAGATCTCGAGGAATGCAGAAGATAGGGACATCTGCGCTCACCTAGAGATAACAGGATGCTGTAAGGCAATTAAGAACACTTGCCTTAGCATCGGTGAATCTGTGTGAACAGGATACCAAGTGATCACATTCACAGCCGTTCCCTTGTGAACCCTCCAACCACAAGGGATGAACTCGGATTTCACCAGTTTCCTCATTTCTCCTCCCCCCACCTTGTCTCAGTCAAATCCATCGAATTCAGCATCGCCTTCCTAACCTGCAATCTTCTTCCTGACCTCTCCGCCCCCACCCAGTCTGACCTATCACCCTCACCTTGACCTCTTTCCACCTATCACATTTCCGACGCCCCTCCCCCAAGTCCCTCCTCCCTACCTTTTATCTTAGCCTGCTGGACAAACTTTCCTCATTCCTGAAGAAGGGCTTATGCCCAAAACATCGATTCTCCTGTTCCCTGGATGCTGCCTGACCTGCTGCGCTTTTCCAGCAACACATTTTCAGCTCTGATCTCCAGCATCTGCAGACCTCACTTTCTCCTCAAAAATTAATGATAGTGTTTGATTCTGACTCTGAAATGACACTCGGTACTATCAAAAGCTTTGCAATTAACTGTTGGATGCTGCCAATCATAATGGATTCTCATTATCCCTTGCAAGCGGGGCAGACACAGAGAAAGAGAAAAAAATCTTTGCTGACTTGAGTTCAAAAGGACACTAGAGAGAGAGAGACCATTTTAGTGCTGAGGCTACTGGAGACTGTAGAAAATTAACTCTTAGTGCTTATCTGCCATGGATTGAATTTAACTGCATTTTGGGAATCTATGACGATATTGAATAGCCATTACCAGTTACTAATACAAACTCTGCAAAAGGTTATACTAATGAAGCTTTAACTTACTTGCCGTTCGTGCAGACCACTCTACTGACTGCCCCACTGTCAATTCTAACTAGTCAGATCTTATGTCTTATTTGAATTTGAATCACAAACTTGAAAAGAAGGCATGTTTAATTCGAGACTAATTAACCATTTCAAATACAACCTTGCGGTAACATTTCAGCCTCAGATACAGAACGATTCTGTGCTTAATATAAAAAGCAGGAATCTGCTCACAGCTTAAAATTATTCTAAACCTAACATTGAAGAGATTCTGATACAATCTGTCGGGAAGCCACGTTATGGTCAAAAGTTTGCCTTTCTTGCTAAGAAGTCATTTTCTAAAACAATGATATCAGACATGTGAGCTGTGCAAGGTTACCTAATGACATAGAGTCATAGAGATGTACAGCACAGAAACAGACCTTTCGGTCCAACTCTTCCATGCCGGTTAGATATCCCAACCCAATCTAGTTCCACCTGCCAGCACCCGGCCCATATCCCTCCAAACCCTTCCTATTCATATACCCATCCAAATGCCTCTTGAATGTTGCAACTGTACCAGCCTCCACCAATTCCTCTGGCAGCTCATTCCATACCTGTACCACCCTCTGTGTGAAAAAGTTGCCCTTTAGGTCTCTCCCATTTAATTTAGGAACTTATAGGAACTTATACTTCTTTATAGGAACTTATCTCGCCAGCAGATGCTTAACTCAGCTGGGTATGTTTTTTCCCACCTGATGGATAGCTCAAGTCCTGTAGGAGTGATCAGTCAAGCGCACACTATTTGTCAGTTAACTATTCTCCCTTACGAATTATTGGCTTTCACTGTTATCTGTTTAATTAAGAACATGCGATGTTTTTGTAAGCTTTTGTATAAAGGAAGCCACTTTGTAGCAGTACATTGGAGTAGCCTGCTTGGGCACTTGAAGAGCTGGTACACTACTCTCCTAGGTTATTAAAACTTATAGCTATCAGTATTATGTTGTAACAGTGATGCTACTAGTGAATAAAGGAGATGACTAAAATTAAACTAAACTGTCTGTAAGATGTTTTTATTCCAGACTTTCAAAGAGTGCGATCTCTGGGAGGAACCAAGAGAGAGGCTTTACAGGTCTGAGTCCACAAGGGATTCCCTGGGCTGTCTCAAATCTGTACATTAACATAACCACCTGAAGCCTTGAGGAAGAACACCTGATGCTGCAAAGATATCTGTCATGACCCCAGCTACTTCCTCTCTTGCCTCCACTAGCAACCTGGGATAAATCCCATCCGGTCCTGGGGATGTGTCTACCTTAATAACCTCTAGCCTACCCAACACATCTTCCCTACTTATGTCTACATAATCCAGAGTAATCAAGCTTCTACATCTAATTTCAACAGTCATAATGTTCCTCTCCTCTGTGAACACTGATGCAAAGTAATCATTCAGAATCTCACCTGTTTTCTCAGCTTCGACACACGGCCTGCCTTCCTTATCCTTTAGTGGACCAATCCTTTCTCTAGTTACCCGCTTACCTCTTATATAAGAATAAAAGGCTTTGGGATTCTCCATAATTCTGCTCACTTTTAGCCCGCTTGATTCCTCATTTAAGACTGGTCCTACTCTCCCGATATTCCTCCAGGGCCCGTTCTGTTCTTAGCTGCCTGGACCTCATGTGCGCTTCCCTTTTCCTCTTGACTAGTCATACGATTTCTCCTGTCATCCACGGTTCACAAATCTTGCCTTTCCTATCCTTTGCTTTCAACGGGACATGCCTATCCTGCACTATCTTCAACCTATCTTTGAAAGCCTCCCACATATCAAATCTGGACTTCCCTTCAAATAGCAGTGTCCAATCCCCATTTCACAGCTCCTGCCTAATGTTGATATAATTGGCCTTGGCCCAGTTTAGTGCGCTTCCCTTAGGACCACTCTCATCTTTGTCTAAGAGTATTCTAAAACTTACAGAATTGTGGTCACTGTTCCAAAGGAATCCCCCACCGCAACTTCTACCACCTGGCCTGGCTCATTCCCCAACACCAGGTCCAAAATGGTCCCTTCCCTCGTCAGACTATTGACATACTGCTCTAGGTAACTCTCCTGGACGCTTCTTACAAATTGTGCCCCATCCAGACCTCTGACACTAAGTGTATCCTAGTCAATGTTGGGAAAATTAAACACAAGTGGGGTACTGTAGGGTTGCTCATGTTGACCCCCTGTACAAGAGGGGTAGTAGGGAAATTCCAGGTAACTACAGCCTAATGTCAGAGGTGGGTAAGTTGCTGGAGAAGGTACTGAAGGATAAACTCTATTTATGGTTGGAAAATAATGGGCTTATCAGTGATAGGCAACATGCTTTTGTCCGGGGGAGATCATGTCTTACCAACTTAATAGAGTTCATTGAGGAAGTGACCAAGTTGTTAGATAAAGGAAGGGCTGTCCACGTCATACACATGGACTTTAGCAAGGCGTTTGATAAGGTTCCCCATGGTAAACTAATGGAGAAAGTGAAGTCATGTGGTATGCAGGGTGTTCTAGCTAGGTGGATAAAGAACTGGTTGAGCACCAGGAAACAGTAGTAGTTGAAGGGTGTTTCTCGAAAAGGAGAAAGTTGACCAGTGATGTTCCACAGGAATCAGTGCTGGGGCCATTGTTGGTATGATCAGCAAGTTTGCAGATGACACGAAGATTGGTGGAGTAGCAGAAAGCATAGGGGACTGTTAAAGAATACAGGAGAATGTAGGTAGACTGGAGAGATGGGTGGAGAAGTGGCAGATGGAGTTCAATCCAGGCAAATGTGCGGTGATGCTTTTTGGGAAGTCTAATTCTAGAGTGAATTATACACTAAATGGAAGAGCCTAGGGAAAAGTTGATGAGCAGAGAGATCTGGGAGTTCAGGTCCATTGTACCCTGAAGGTTGCTGCACAGGTGAGGTAGAGTGGTCAAGAAAACATATGATATGCTTACCTTCATCGGACGGGGTATTGAGTATAAGAGCTGGCCGGTCATGTTAAAATTCTACAAGACATTGGTTCGGCCGCATTTAGAATACTGTGTCCAGTTCTGGTCGCCACATTACCAAAAGGATGTGGACGCTTTGGATAGGGGGCAGAGAAAGTTTACGAGGACGTTGCCTGGTATGGAAGGTGCTAGCTATGAAGAGAAGGTTACGATTGTTTTCATTAGAAACTAGAAGATTGAGGGGGGGACCTGATTGAGGTCTACAAAATCATGAAGGGTATAGACAGGGAAGATAGAGATAAGTTTTTCCCAGGGTGACGCGTTCAAGGTGAGAGGTGAAAAGTTTAAAGGGGATATACGCGACAATTACTCTACACAGTGTGGTAGGTGCTTGAAATGCATTGCCAGCAGAGGTGGTAGAGGCAGGCAGGTAGATTCATTTAAGATGCCTCTGGACAGATGCATGAGTAGGTGGGGAGCAGAAGGATACAGATGCTTAGGAATTGGGCGGCAGGTTTAGACAGTGGATTTGGATCAGGTCAGGCCTAGAGGGTCAAAGGGCCTATTCCTGGGCTATAAATTTTCTTTGTTCTTTATGACATTTGCCTTCCTAACCGCCAACTAAACCTGCCTGTTAACCTGAAGAGAATCCTGAACTCGGACTCAGATTCAGATTTCCAAAACCTTTCCCCATTTTAGGAAACAGTCTCTGCCTCTATTCTTCTAATCCCACTGCATACGCTCCCACACTGTCATCCATCTACCAACCGAACCTTAATAGGATCCTGAACTCGGACTCACCTCCGTAGACCTTGTTTGTGCTTCAGGCCTGGCAGCATCTGTCCAGAGAGAGAGAGAAAGCGGAGTCAACGTTAAGTCCGGGGCAGCCATCCTTCGGGAGAGTGGCCTTTGGTCTTGATGTGCCGCCACACAATTTCTTGTTCACTCCCACCTCTCTGTCTGTGTGTGTATTTGTCATTATTATTGAGTTTGGCGAGTCCCGGAGCCGGCCCTGTTGTTTCTCTCTCTCCTGAAAGGGTTGTCTCTTTAAAGACTCTTTCCCCTTGTGGGAAATAAGCAATGTAGTTTTCTGCAGGCAATATAGAAATGTAGTTGTAAGTGCTAGTGGAATGTAATTTCTGTAGATGGGGGGAGGGGTGGGACATTATACAAACAGTTGTGGAATTCTTGTAGCATGTAGTACACTTAAGGCTAAAGACTTTAATGAATATCGAGGGTCTTTTAAAGAAGTAGTTTTAAAGGAAATAGTTTTAAGCTAGGGAATAACTATGGAGTGTTGTAGCTGACCACAAAAGAAGAAGTAATGGCGTTTTCACAATAAAGCTTATAGTAACGGAACAAGCGGTAACATCAAGTACAGGGATGCAGACATCCAAGGACGGTCTGGTACTAAGATAAGGAAATTGAAAAGCAAGTGAGGCAACCGACTTATGATAGGACGAATGGGAAAACAGAGGTGTGATTCAGCAACTCACAAAACAGACAAAGAAAGATTGCATGCTCTGTTATACTCGCACTTCTTTTGGACCATCGAAGTGTCCAAACTTGCAAGTTTGTAATAAATTTACTTTGTTTCCATGGCTTTGTCTCCGGCTGATTTATAAGTGAGTTCTGATTCTCACAATTTGGGGACCTCGTCCGGGATCCAAAACTCTGACCGCTCAACACTCTTGGGACGACGGGGGAGGTGCACCTCGCCGATCTCCTACTCCCTTGTTTGCAGTTTGGGCGAGTACGATCCAGACTGGGAGACCCTGGAAACAAGGCGGGGTTTTGCAGTGACCATAAGAGCTGCAGGTATTGCCGCGCAGGTTAGGAGCCGGCTGCGACCAGGTAACTCTGTGCACAGACCAAGGTAAGAAAATTGATATGTGTGTGTGTGTGGAGCTGTACAGCTAATAGAAACCCTTTGTGATCCGGTTTGAATGCACATTTGTTTGTTGGTGATTGAATGTTAACAGTTGAAGTCTCAAAAAGCATATAATTGGTCAGATTAATCGGACGAGTACGGTGTCTAGTCAGGACCCTGAAGGGAGTGTGGAAGAAGGTGACACCGGACCTCGTTGAGACTAATTAAAATTTGCAATAGTGGGAGGCAAAGGAAGTTGCCTGACTAAGGATCGATCTGTAAATAGCAACAAGCTCGGGTATATAGCAACAGACACTCCCTTGGGGAGAATGTTGATAACTTGGGAAAATAATCCCCGGACGTGGGGAAAAGGTAAAACTGTAATGATAAACTATTGTTGTTTTGTTTGGACTCGCGAATATAAAGTCACCAAATGTATTTTGGCCCAAATATGGGTCCGATGAAGATTGGCTGTGTCAGGACTTAAATATATATGTTAATAGAAAACAAAATCGGGGACCGGGAGAGTCTGATTACGCGGCCTGTTGGGGAGTAGTTCACAAATCTTTGTCCTGAAAAAGGAGGAGGAGGAGGAAACTGAAAAGGATCCTAAACCCTCCAGTTGGGATCCTTTGTCCAATTTACCTCCCCCTCCTTATACTAAGAACACTGGCAGGTCATCCAAACCCACAGCTCCCTCTGTCACACCCCCTAATGAGAGAAATGAAGAGGGTTCGAAGGAGGACCCCGAAGTAAGTCAGATAGAGATGAGATCAATGGTAAAACAGAGAGAAAAAGATACAGAAGGGACTACCACCGCAATGCTTCCCTTAAGAGAAGTCCCTATGGGGGATTAACAAATTGGATATGTAAATGCTCCACTGACTAGTGGTGAAGTCAGGGCCTTTAAAAAGGAAATGAAAAGTTTAATAGAGGATCCGGTTGGACTAGCCGAACAATTAGATCAATTCCTAGGGCCTAATTTATATACCTGGGGAGAACTGATGGCAATTCCAGAAACATTATTTTCAGGGGAAGAATGAGGAATGATTAGGAGAGCAGCTTTACAGGAATGAGAAAAGAAACACCCAGTTGGGGAAGAAGGGGCCCCTGCAGAACAGAAATTCCCAAATGTTGACCCTCATTGAAAAAATAATGACAGAGACGATAGGGAGTCAATGCGGGATCTACGAGAAATGGTAATATTAGGAATTAAAGAGGCAGTATCTAGATCACAAAACTTTGTTAAGGCCTTTGAAGTACGACAAGAGAAGGACGAAACTCCTTCTGCGTTTCTTCAGAGGCTCAAGGAGGCCACAAGGAAGTATTCGGGAATGGATCCTGATAATCAGGTTGCACAGGGACTCTTAAAGGTCCAGTTTGTAACCAAATCATGGCCAGACATACAAAAGAAACCAGAGAAATTAGAGGGATGGAGTGAAAAAAACCAATAGAAGTACTGCTACGTGAGGCACAGAAAGTGTATGTAAAAAGGGAAGACGAGAAGCAGAAACAGACAGCCAGAATGATGGTGGCTGCAGTAGAACAAAACGACAGCAGGAATATGAGGATGACAGGAAGAAAAGGGGGAAATATGAAAAACAAAAGCCAAACATTAGGGAAAGGAGACAAGAGGCAGGATGTTATTATTGCGGCAAAGTGGGACATTCCAGACGAGATTGTGGGCGGCACGGTGGCACAGTGGTTAGCACTGCTGCCTCACAGCGCTAGAGACCCGGGTTCAATTCCCGCCTCAGGCGACTGACTGTGGAGTTTGCACGTTCTCCCCGTGTCTGCGTGGGTTTCCTCCGGGTGCTCCAGTTTCCTCCCACAGTCCAAAGATGTGCAGGTCAGGTGAATTGGCCATGCTAAATTGCCCGTAGTGTTAGGTAAGGGGTAAATGTAGGGGTATGGGTGGGTTGCACTTCGGCGGGGCGGTGTGGACTTGTTGGGCCGAAGGGCCTGCTTCCACACTGTAAGTAATCTAATCTAATCTAATCTAATCTCCAAAGGGAAAAAGAAACAGTTTCCCTGATGACTTTTGAGGACGAATCAGAGGGTCAGGGGTTCCTTCCTCCTGAGACCCACCAGGAACCCTTGGTAAATCTAAAGGTGGGACCGAAAAGGGAGGAGACAGTATTTTTGGTAGATACAGATGCGGACCGGTCATCCCTAGGTTTTAGACCTACTGCCGTTAAATTAAGTAACCAAAGAATCAGGGTTTTTGGAGTAAAAAAAAAATGAAGAATTTTTAGTACCCATTTTTGAGCCAACTTTAATTAAGGGATGATTCGGAGATGCCGGTGTTGGACTGGGGTGTACAAAGTTAAAAATCACACAACACCAGGTTATAGTCCAACAGGTTTAATTGGAAGCACACTAGCTTTCGGAGCGATGCTCCTTCATCAGGTGATTGTGGAGGGCTCGATCGTAACACAGAATTTATAGCAAAAATTTGCAGTGTGATGTAACTGAAATTATACATTGAAAAATTGATTGTCTGTTAAGCCTTTCATCTGTTAGAATACAGTGATAGTTTCACTTCTTTCATGTATAAATCACAAAACCCTTTTTTTTAAAGTTGCATTCTCGGGTTAGCTGTTAACAATGGTGATAGCTAGACAATATGTTGAAGGTGTTAGCCCCCTGTGTTCTCTGTCTATGACCTGATGTTTAGATTGATTCCAATGTAAAAAGTGAGATAACAGAGTTTTACATAAATTCATGCAGTGTTTGAGCTCAGAGTTCTACATGAATGTATGTAGTTTTTTGAGCAAAGTGCAATGTAACTCTGAAAGTACCAAAAAAATTCACCACACAAAATATGTGTGCGCATGTGGGTATTTGTCTGTCTGTGTGTGTGTGTCTGCCTGGGGTGGGGGTTGTGAGTGTGAGAAAGTGTGTGTGTGTCTGCCTGGGGTGGGGGTTGTGAGTGTGAGAAAGTGTGTGTGTGTCTGCCTGGGGTGGGGGTTGTGAGTGTGAGAAAGTGTGTGTGTGTGTGTGTGTGTGTGTGTGTGTAGTGAGTGCAGAGTATCTTAAGTTTGTGAGGGGGTGCATGTGTGGGAGTCTGTGTGTCTATAAGGGTGTGTGTGGGTGTCTGTGTGCGCATCTGTGTGTATCTGTGTCCGTGTGTATGTGAGAGTGTGTGTGTGTAGGAATATCTGTGTGTGTGTGTGTGTGTGTGTGTGTGTGTGTGTAGTGCAATGGTGATCACCTGTAATGTGACATGAACCCAAGGTCCCGGTTGAGGCCCTCCCTATGGGTACCGAACTTAGCCATCAGCCTCTGCTCGGCCACTTTCCTCTGCTGTCTGTCCCGAAGTCCACCTTGGAGGATGGTCACCCGAAGGTTTGAGGCTGAATGTCCTGGACCACTGAAGTGTTCCCCAACTGGGAGGGAACCCTCCTGTCTGTTGATTGTTGTGCGGTGCCCATTCATCCGTTGTCGTACCCTTTGCTCGGTTTCCCCAATGTACCTTGCCTCCGGGCATCCCTGTCTGCAACGTATAAGATAGACAATGTTGGCTGAGTCACATGTGTATCTGCCATGTACACGGTGGGAGGTGTTCCCACGCCAAATAGTGGTATCTATGTCCACAATCTGACACATTTTGCAGCGTTCACCGTGACAGGGTTGTATGGAGTTGTCCTGAGAGCCGGGCAGTTTGCTACGAACAATGATCAGTTTGAGGTTTGGCGGTTGTTTAAAGGCAAGTAGTGGAGGTGTGGGGAAGGTCTTGGTGAGGTGCTCATCCTCATTGATAATGTGTTGCAGGTCACGAAGAACATGGTGTAATGTTTCAGCCCCTGGGAAGTACTGAACAACGAAGGGTAGCCTGTCAGTTGCAGCCCGTGTCTGTCTCCTGAGGAGGTCATTACGGTTCCTTGCTGTGGCACGTCGGAACTGGCGGTCGATGAGTTGAACATCGTACCCCGTTCTTGTGAGGGCATCCTTCAGTACTTCCAGGTGTCCATCATGTTCCTCCTCATGTGAGCAGATCCGGTGTATGCGTAGGGCTTGTCCATAGGGAATGGCTGTTTTAATATGTTTTGGGTGGAAGCTGGAGATGTGTAGCATTGTGAGGTTGTCTGTGGGTTTGCGGTAGAGTGTGGTGCTGAGGTGTCCGTCCTTGATGGAGACACACGTGTCCAAGAATGAGACAGACAGTCGCGAGTAGTCCATGGTGAGTTTGATGGTGGGATGAAACTTGTTGATGTCACTGTGTAGTTGTATTAGTGACTCCTCACCATGGGTCCAGAGGAAGAAAATGTCATCAATGTACCTGGTGTACAATGTTGGTTGGAGATCCTGCATAGAGAAGAAATCTTGTTCGAACCTGTGCATAAAAATGTTGGCATATTGGGGTGCAAATTTGGTCCCCATGGCTGTTCCGTGTGTCTGGATGAAGAATTGGTTGTCAAAGGTGAAGACGTTATGATCGAGGATAAAGTGGATGAGTTGTAGGATGGTGTTTGGAGACTGGCAGTTATTGGTGTTGAGTACTGAGGCTGTTGCTACGATGCCATACTTGTGGGGGATGCTGGTGTAGAGTGCGGAAACGTCCATTGTGACGAGGAATATTCCTGGTTCAACTGGTCCATGGGTGCTGAGTTTCTGTAAGAAATCCGTAGTGTCGCAACAGAAGCTGGGGATCCTCTGTACAATAGGTTTCAAGATGCCTTCCACATAGCCAGAGAGATTCTCACATAGGGTCCTATTTCCCGACACGATGCGACGTCCCGGTGTGTTGGCTTTGTGTACCTTTGGAAGGCAGTAGAAGTTGCCTACACGAGAAGTACGTGGGATGAGGGCGCGTAGGGAGCTCTGAAGGACTGGATCCAAAGTTCTGATCAGTGTGTTTAATTCACGGGTGTGTTCTTTGGTCGGATCAGTTGGTAGTTGCCTGTAGTGTTCCTGGTTGTTCAGTTGTCGGTACACTTCCTTGCAGTAATCTGTTCTATTCTGAATGACAACAGCTCCTCCTTTATCTGTTGGTTTGATGACAATGTTGTGATTGGTTTTGAGAGTCTGGATGGCATTGCGTTGGGAACGGGTGATGTTTTGCTCTACCTTATGGGTACGGCTGATGAATCTGGCATTTATATATTTCCTGACAGTTTGAGCATACATGTCAAGCCCAGGGCAGCGGCCCTCCAGTGGGGTCCATGTTGACACCTTCTTTGGTCGCTCCTCTACAGATCCCTGTGATGACTGTTCTAGTTCATCAGTGGGCTCAGTGGGATCACTGCCAGCACCTTGAAAGAATTCCCGGAGTCTCATTCGTCTGATGAACTCCTCTGTGACTGCTGCCAGAACCAACGGGTCCATTTTGGTGGTGGGGCAGAAGTTGAGACCCCTACTCAGGACTTCAATCTCTTCCGGTTGAAGTGTGTGGTCCGATAAATTGACAATAGACTTCCCCGCAGTGATAATGTTGTCTACTGTGGTTCCAGGGCGGGCTTTGCTATTACTGGTAAGAATGCCAAGCTTCTCCAGTTTTTTTGTTCTTGGCGTGCATGTACGTGGTGTAGTTTTGTCGCCTTGTCTGTTTGGCGATGTCACGTAATTGTACTGATGTATCCTGTGTGCAGGCTGTGAGTGTGGATTCCATCTGAATTTCAAGGTTGTGGTGCCTGCTGTAGAGTTGGTGCACGAGATGATTGAGAAGTTTACGAGAGGTGCGGTGGCAAAGTCTCTCTGCGTAGTCTGTGTTGTAGGTCGACCTAAGTGGGTTCGTGATCCATAATCCTTTCGGGATCTTTCCTGCTTGCCTGTATTCCTGTAGAAACTTGATGTCTGTGTCGATATGTGCAATCTTCTTGGAGATCCTCTCCACTTTAAGCCGGCAGTTAGTGGTGTCAATAGTAGTCATGATTCGGAGATGCCGGTGTTGGACTGGGGTGTACAAAGTTAAAAATCACACAACACCAGGTTATAGTCCAACAGGTTTAATTGGAAGCACACTAGCTTTCGGAGCGACGCTCCTTCATCAGGTGATTGTGGAGTGCTCGATCGTAACACAGAATTTATAGCAAAAATTTGCAGTGTGATGTAACTTCACACTGTGATTCTTCAATGTATAATTTCAGTTACATCACACTGCAAATTTTTGCTATAAATTCTGTGTTACGATTGAGCCCTCCACAATCACCTGATGAAGGAGCGTCGCTCCGAAAGCTAGTATGCTTCCAATTATACCTGTTGGACTATAACCTGGTGTTATGTGATTTTTAACTTAATTAAGGGAAGTAGTGAAGAAATCACAGGACAGTTCTTATATATCCCTGACCTCGGGAGCAATTTACTGGGTAGAGATTTGATTATTAAGTTAGGCCTAAAAATAGAAGTAGAAAATCGTAATATGACTGTAAAAATGGCCATGTTAACACAGAGTGATGAGAAACAAATCCATCCTGATGTATGGGCAAAAGATGGTAATCCAGGTCGGTTAAATATTGATCCGATAAGGATTACGCTAAAACAAGAAAATAAGATAGTTTGTGTAAAACAATACCCGATATCCCTAAACAGCCGCAGAGGTCTACGACCAGTTATAGCTTCCTTGATAAAAACTGGGTTATTGGAACCATGCATGTCACCCTTTAATACTCCGATATTGCCTGTCCGCAAACCAGACGGAACCCATCGACTGGTGCAGGATCTTAGAGCGGTAAATCAATTGGTTCGAACACGGCACCCGGTGGTACCCAATCCATATACTTTGCTAGGTAAAATACCATGTGACCATCACTGGTTTAGTGTGATAGATTTAAAAGATGCATTCTGGGCTTGTCCTCTAGCCACAGAAAGCCGTGACATGCTTGCTTTCGAATGGGAGGATCCATACACGGGTAGAAAACAGCAGTTCCGCTGGACGGTACTTCCCCAGGGATTCACGGAATCACCTAATTTGTTTGGGCAAGTATTGGAGCAAATCCTTGAACAATTTACAATGCCCAATGGGATGATACTGTTACAATGTGTGGATGATCTACTTGTATCTGGACTAAAGAGAAATGAGGTGAGCGAGGCTACCAATAGACTGTTAGATTTCCTAGGGAAACAGGGTCTAAAGTTACAATATGTAGAATAAGTTACAATATGTAGAAAAAGAGGTAAAATACTTAGGACACTTCATCAGTGAAGGCACTAGGCGTATTAACCCCGAAAGGATTAAAGGAATAACAGAACTACCCCTACTGACCACCAAAAGAGTGTTACGGAAGTTCTTGGGGCGAGTGGGCTATTGTAGATTATGGATAGAAGCGTACGCCCAGAAAACGAAGGGGTTATATTACAAATTGACAGAATCTGAACATGAAAAACTACAATGGACAGAAGAAGAAAAGGAGAGATTACAAGAATTAAAACGAAGCTTGATACAAGCTCCCGTGTTAGCCCTCCCTTCCCTTGAGAAACCCTTCCACCTTTCTGTGACAGTAAATAATGGAGTAGCAGTAGGAGTGTTAACCCAGAAAACAGGAAGAAAGAAACAACCCATAGCCTTCCTGTCCAAAATTTTAGACCCTGTCTCGAGAGGTTGGCCTGAGTGCATACAGGCGGTCGCGGTCACTGCCATTCTAGTAGAGGAGAGCCGCAAACTAAACTTCAGGGGAGCGCTAGTTGTTAGCACTCCCATCAAGTCAGAACAGTGTTAAATCAAAAGGCAGGAAGATGGTTGACGGACTCAAGAATTCTAAAATATGAAGCTATCCTTATGGAGAGAGACGACCTGGTTTGAACCCGGCCACCCTCATGTGGAAGGGAGAACCCTGAGACACGCAAGAAATAGAACATGACTGTTTAGATATTATCGAGTATCAGACCAGAACAAGAACAGACTTAAAGGATATTCCCCTACATGAAGGAGGTAGGCTGTTTATAGATGGGTCGTCAAGAGTAGTACAAAGAAGAAGTCATAATGGATATGCAGTAGTAGACGGTAGTAAAAACCGCACAGTTGAGGCTGACCGGTTACCTAATACGTGGTCAGCCCAAACTTGCGAATTGTATGCTTTAAATCAGTCCTTAAAGCGATTAGAAAATCGGGATGGGACAATTTACACTGACTCTAAGTATGCCTATGGGGTGGTCCATACCTTCGGTAAAATATGGCAAGAACGTGGGCTAATCAACAGCCGAGGAAAGGAATTAGTACACAAAGAATTAATAGGACAAGTATTAGAAAGTTTGAAATTACTGAGAGAAATAGCAATTGTTCATGTACGGGGGCACCAAAAGGGGAACACTCTAGAAGCAAGAGGAAATAGACTAGCAGACGAAGCAGCCAAAGAGGCAGGTATGAACCTTACAGTGACAAAGATATAAGTTCTTACACCCCTAATAAACTCTTCTTCCACGAACCCTGTGTACACAGAAGAAGAGGAGAAAGAATTTCAAGAAACAGGAGCCACTAAGACGAGTGAGGGAAGATGGATCCTCCCGGATGGGTGAGAAATGCTGAATAAACCAGCAATGAGGAACATCCTGAATACCCTGCACCAAGGTAGTCATTGGGGCTCCCAAGCTATGTGTGACATAGTGTTAAGAAAGTATGGATGTAAGGGAGTCTACACATTAGCCAAACAGGTATGTGTGGAATGTCCAACTTGTCAAAAGATTAATAAGAAAGTGACAAGAAGGGGAGCAATTGGTGGAAGAAGTCCTGGGGTGAGACCTTTTCAAAGCATACAGGTAGATTACACAGAATTACCTCCTGTGGGAAGCAGACGTACTTATTGGTCATAGTAGTCCACTTGACTGGGTGGGTGGAAGCCTTCCCGATGTCCTCAGCCACCTACAAAGGAGTGGTAAAGGTCCTCCTTGAACATATAATCCCACGATACTGAGTAGTAGAAAACATAGATTCCGACCAAGGTACTAATTTCACATCCAAAATATTACAGAATGTAATGGCAGCATTGGAGATTTCATGGGAATTTCACATTCCTTGACACCCTCCTTCTTCAGGACAGGTGGAACGAATGAACCAAACATTAAAAAAAAACAGTTGTCTAAACTAATTTTAGAGACTCGATTACCATGGACAAAATGTCTGCCAATAGCATTGCTACATATTCGGACTGCGTCCAGGTGTGTTGTAGGTCTCTCACCTTATGAAATGATGTTTGGATTTCCCTTCCTGGGAGGGAGAGGGGAAATACCTACGGCTGAATTTACTGATAAGTTTCTGAAAAATTATATTTTGGCCCTTCGCTCTTCATTGTTTTTTCTTAGGAATACGGGTCTACTGGCGCAGACACCACCTTTAGAGTTCGCGACACACCAGATAAAACTGGGAGATTGGGTTCTGATAAAGACCTGGAAAGATACTAAACTGCACCCAAACTGGGAAGGACCGTTACTCACTCTCCTGACTACTGAAATGGCAGTATGGACTGCAGAAAAAGGGTGGAGCCATCACACTTGCGTTAAGGGTCCGTTAGGCGCTCCTTCTTCCTTGGCAGAGTGACAAGTTAATCCTACAAAGGACCCTCTGAAAATTAAGCTGAGCAGAAAGACTGAACTGAAATAAGAGACTTTTAAAATTACTGCCATAGATTTAAAGAAAATCACTGTTATTGATTGTAAGTGCTGTGTGGACTCACTTTTCCCAGACACAGGAGGAAGGGGTGGGGGAGTACAGAGATAATATTATAAAATAGGTACCATGAATAGAGTTACCAGCTTCATCCTCTTAGTGTTACGGCTTTACGAAATAAGGTTGGCATGTTCAAAACTATTAAAAGTCTCTGAATCTAACGTCCCGCAAGTAATAAAGAGCGATGTTTGCAGATTAGTAGACTGCGGAGATGTAAAGGATCAGAGAGAATATAGTTCTTTTGCAATCAGTCTCCAGACGCAGATGCAGGGAGAATTTGGTGTACAAGGATCGCCACCCGGCATCACTATTCTTCGAGATCCCTTCCGTCCGTCCCTGGAATGTACTGATGAGAAATGTAACCTGATATACCTCCTATTAAAAATACCTCCTCTGAAGAATCCTTTCCTGCTCGCTTTCTCAGTCCCCGTGAAAATGGAAGTCGACCCCTTGGTAGCAACCTTATGATCTTAATGGAAGCCCCTGGGAACCCCCTGAAAATATGTAGGGGTGCGATGACTGGGAGGTATCCTGGGAAGTGTTTTGTTGGCTGCTGTTTCCAAATAATGGGAGAAAAGTGAAAACAAAAAGAACAAGAACCTTATATCCCTGATGGTGACCCGAAAATGGTAAAAGTTATAGAGGTCAAAGACTTAAGACAAACCTTCGAAATAGAAACTGGATACAGGGATGCAAATGCCTGGGTTGAATGGGTGAAATATACGGTAAAAAGCCCAAATAAAAGCAATTGCTATGCATGAGCCTCAGGTTGACCGGTGGCTTGTGTGGTTCCCTTTCCGCTTGGGTGGAAGCGAGACAGGGCTGATATACTATGCATGATAACCCTATACCAGGATGAGACGGCGTGGGGAAACACTAGTTGCCGGACATTACTATTGATATTTCCTTCCCTAAAGAGGGGAGAACTAAAAACTCCCCCTATATTTGCGAATGTGGTTGGGAACCATACCTCCTGTGTACAAAGGAATGGAACGGACCAGTCCCGATTTCTAGGAGACTTAAAGCTATGTTCAGAAGTTGAATCAGTTTCCGAGACAGAGTGGGGAGGGAATTATTCAGCCTTAAAGATACCCTGAGCGAATTTTTGGTGGTACTGTGGCGGAAAGATTTTAAGACCCACTATGCCCACTAACTGGCGAGGCACTTGTGCAATTGTACAGTTGGCAATTCAATTTGCCTTGGCATTTGAGAAAGAGGGGATGGTAGTAAAGAAGGATGAGCGAAGTAAGAAATCAATATTAGGTATTTCCTTTGACGAAAGGATCTATCTTAACTCCACAGGGGTTCCCAGAGGGGTGCCTGACGAGTTTAAGGCCCGCAACCAGATTGCAGCAGGTTTTGAATCACCCTTATTTTGGTGGGTAACAATTAACAAAAATGTAGATTGGATAAACTACATTTTTTATAACCAACAAAGATTTATTATCTACACTAGAGATGCAGTCAAGGGAATTGCTGAACAGCTTGATGCTACCAGCAGAATGGCTTGGGAGAACAGACTAGCCCTAGATATGATTCTAGCCGAAAAAGGTGGCGTATGTGTGATGTTAGGGGGAAGCTGCTGTATCTTTATTCCGAATAACACAGCATCTGATGGGTCAATCACTGATGCATTGCAAGGATTGACCACCCTATCGGATTGGCTAAGAA